>NW_023601962.1:209514-457921 GCF_014898055.3 Talpa occidentalis
AAGAAGACACAAAGAAATGGAAAGACATCCTCTGCTCATGGATTGGAAGAATAAACATTATTAAAATGGCCATCCTACCAAAAGCAATATACAGATACAATGTTATTCCATTAAATATTTCAATCTCATTCTTCAAAGAAATAGAAAAATTACTGATGAAATTCTTCTGGAATCACCAAAAACCCCGAATAGCCAAAGCTCTCCTGAAAAAAAAAAAAAAGAAGGGAATGGAGGCATCACACTCCAGACTTCAAACTATACTGCAAACCCATAATCATCAAAACTGCATGGTATTGGAACAAGAACAGACACACACACCAATGGAATTGAATAGAAAATCCAGAAATAAACCCACAGATTTATGGTCAGCTAATCTTTGACAAAGGAGCAAAGACTATGCATTGGAGGAAAGAAAGTTTGTTCAATAAATGGTGCTGGGAAAACTGGGTTGCTACATGCAAAAGAATGAAGCTTGACCACTACCTCACACCATACACAAAAATCAACTCAAAATGGATTAAAGAACTAGACATAAGACCTGAAACCATAAAATACATAGAAGGAAATATAGGTGAAACACTACATGATACGCACTTCAAAGACATCTTTACAGACACATCACCCAAAGCAGTGATAGTGAAGGCAAAGATAAACAGCTGGGACTACATCAAATTAAAGAGCTTCTGCACAGCAAAAGAGACAATAACAAAACAAAGAGAAACCACCGACTGGGAGAACATTTTTGCACCCACACAATGATAAAGGACTGATTCACAAAATCTGCAAAGAGCTGATGAGACTCACAACAACAAAGAAAATAATCTTCAAAATGGGCAAAAAGAACTAAAATGAAACTTCTCTGAGAGGAAATGCAAATGGCCAACAGGCATATGAAAAATGTTTAACATCACTTTTAATCAGGGAAATGCAAATCAAAACTACCATGAGATACCATCTTACACCAGTGAGAATGGCACATATTAAAAAAACTAGCAACAACAAATGCTGGCGAGGATGTGGAGAAAAAGGAACTCTCCTGCACTGTTGGTGGGAGTGCAAACTGGTCCAACCACTATGGAGAGATGTGTGGAGATTTCTGGACCTACTAAACATAGAGCTTCCATATGATCCAGGAATTCCACTCCTAGGTATTTACCCAAAGGACACAGAAACATCAATTCGAAAGAGCACCTGCACCCCTATATTTATAGCAGCACTGTTTACAATAGCTAAACTTTGGAAAGAACCCAAATGCCCAGAAATAGATGACTGGATCAAGAAGATATGGTACATATACACCATGGAATATTACTCAGCATTCAAAAAAGATAAACACATGCAATTTGCAGCAACATGGATGGAGCTGGAAGGGATCATGCTCAGCGAAATAAGCCAGAAAGAAAAAGAAAAATACTGGATGGTCTCACTCATAGCATGAATCTAGAAAACTTAAATAAGGGACCAGGAAAATGAATAACTATAAGAAAGTGAAAATCAAAATCAACAAACCACTATGAACTAGAGACACTCTATGCGGGTGGGGTGCAGGGAGGGGTGGGATTGGGGTCAAAATAAGGGGGTTGCAATTGTATGGGGAATATAAAAATAAAATTTATTAAAAAAAGTAATAGCAAAGGATGAATTCAAGGATTTTATGGCTTTCTTCTTTTTTAATATTTATTTATTTATGCATGCAAGAGCTGGGGTGCAGGCCAGAGATCCGGGGGTGAGAGGATTCACCTGAGACCGAGTGGGGAATAGAACAGGCAGACTGACTGAAATACACTGCCGAGGGGAGCAGCAGGAGTGTCAGGAGAGGTCTGCAGTGCCATCTGGGTGCTCCCTGGCCAGCCAGGGATCAAAATCATGCTGCAGAGGCTGCGGATTGCTTCATAGTGTGTTGCTTCACCCCTTGTGCCACCAGGGAGGCTCAATGGCTTTTTTCTTGAGGGAAATTTTCAGTTTGCATTATAGAAGGGTAAATAAAATACCAACAGAAAAGTCACAGGTCTTTCTCGCTTGAAGAGTGAAAAGTGTCATTTTGGGACAAACACAGCTGCCACAATGTAAGGGGGGAAATCAGAGAGGGGAAAAGAAAAAATTAAACAAGAGGGAGCCCTGAATTCCATATGTAAATGCAGGCTGAATTTTTGATGGACCATGCATTTACAAGGCTGTGTCAAGGCAATTTAGTTAAGGCAAAAATAACTGAACTGAGTGTTGAGTGACTATCAGCCAGAATTTGTGGTTTGAATCCAAATTATTGGTTAATGAGAAGTAATCAAAACTCTTCAAAGTTTCATAAATAGAAGAGTCTTGAAGGAATAAAGTCACAACATTCAGGATTCAATACAGAATCATTAATCACACAAATAGGGAAATGCAACCCATATTAGAGGAAAAAAAAACATGAGATGAAGTCTTAGTAGAAACAAACAATAAGGAATCAATTTGAAATTCTAGAACTGAAAAGCATACAAGTCAGCAAACAAAATCAAAACCTGATCAAAAAAAAGAGCAAAAGACCTAAATGAACACTTCTTCAAAGAAGATATATGGATGACCCACAGACACAAGAAAATGTTCAACATCACTTATAAGAGAAATGCCAATCAGAAATTCAATGAGATAGCATCTCACACGAGAGAATGGCTTCTATTAAAAAACTGGGAATCAACAAACGTTGGCAAAATGGATACGGAGATAAAGGAACACTTACTCACTGTTGGTGGGAACATAAATTGGTAAAACTCTATGGAAAATGGCATAGCGGTTCCTTAAAAGACTTAAATTACAAATGTCCCATAATACAGCTAAATACCACTTTTCAGTATTTATTCAAAGATTATGATAACACTAACCTGAAAAGATTTATGTACCTCCGTGTTCATAGAAGCATTATTCACAATAGCCAATTCATGGAGCCAACCTAAATGCCCAATGACAGACAACTGGATAAAGAAATTATGGAATATATATTTAATGGAATACTACTCAGCTATTAACAAAGATGACATCATGTGTTTTGCAACAATATGGATGGAATTGAGGTGATTATGCTAAGTGATATAAGACAGAAAGTGAAAGAGATGGTTTCACTTATTTGTGGAATACAAATAACCAAAGGAAACAAGATGGCTAAAGACAACAGACATAATTTTGAGTTTCTGAAAAACCTGGTGGTTATCAGAAAGGAAGGATGCGCAGAGGGAGATGGGATTACAGTGTTTACATCACAGTGTCATGGCACAGGACCTATGGTGGTGGGTGAATGAAGATGTGCACATGTTGAGGTATGAAGCTGTACTCTTGAAACTAAATAGTTACATAAACAAATGACACATCAAAACAATTTAATAATAATGAACAAATAAATGGAGAGATATATTATATTGATAGATTGGGAAGTTCAGTAATGCTAAGATGTTAAGTCTCCCAAATTATATATTCCACACAATGCTAAGTGAAAATTCCATCCAGCTTTTTTTTTAAACTAGAATTTGAGAAAAATGCATAATTTTTGTGGAAAAGCAAAGAACCTGGAGTAATCAAAGCAATTTTAAAAAGGAGAACAAAGTCAAAAGATTTGTATTACTCGACTTCAAGATTAACTACAAGCTATAGTAAAGAAGACTGTGGGAATTATGCATAAGGATTATACACAGGGCAATATATCAAAATAGGGACTTCAGAAATGGCCTATTAACTATTGGTTTTCAACAAAGGTATGAAAGCAATCCAATGAGAAAAGCAAAGACTCTTCTAAAAATGGTGCTGACCCCATTCATGTTCATCATGTCATTATTTACATTAGCTAAGAGCTGAAAATGTCTTAAGTGCTCAATAACAGATGATTGGATAAAAGAAGATGTGGTATACACACACAATGGAATACTACTCAGCTCTGACAAAAAGATGAAATTCTGCTATTTGCAGTAACATGGATAGACCTAGAGGATAGTATGATTAGTAAAATAAGTCAGACAGAGAAAGAAAAACACCATATGATTTCACGTATATGAAGTACTTAAAAGAAACTAAATAAAAAAAATCAACTTTTAGATTACAAAATCAAATTAATGGTTACCAAAAGGAAAAGGGAAAAGGGATGGTAAATCAGATAAATGGGTTGTCTGTTAGAGAATGAAATTAGACTTTCACTGGTGGACACAATGTAGGGTATATGGATATTGGTTTATAATGATGTAATACTGAAACCTATATAATGTTATAAGCCGGTGTAAGTTACTTCAATTAAAAAAATAAAAGCAGTGGTGCAAAGCGATTGGTATCTATATAGGAGAAAAAAAAACTTTACCCTTCACAAAATTTTATTGAGGTTCAGATACCTCACTGTGAAATCTAGAACCATAAAGACAGTGGAAGAAAACATAAGTAGGAGTAAACCCAACAAGGAAAACAATTACACTGTTAAAGGAGATAGAATAAGACACAAAGACATGGAAAGATATACCCTGGTCATGAACTGGAAGAATCAGAGTTGTTATAATGGCCATATTACCCAAAGCAATGTATAGATTCAGTGCAGTCACAATAAAAAATTCATAAACAATGGATCTGCATAAAACTAAAAAGCTGCCACACAGCAAAAGAGACTATAACTAAAACAAAAAGACACCCTGCTAAATGGGAAAAAAATTATTTGCACGCCGTACATTTGACAAGGGCTGATATCACAGATCTACAAAGAACTCATGAACAGGAAGAAAGCCACAGTGTGGGAAGAATATTCACCAAACATCTGGTAATAAATGTAAAGAACTCCTACAATATGATAATATTATAAAAAGGCAAAGAAGTAAATTTTTAAAATGGGTAAATGCTTTTTGAGATGTGAGATTAGGTTGTTTCTTTGAGTTCCTTCTTGTTTGTTGATGTGAGCCTGTGTTGCTATATATTTTCCTCTTATTACTGCTTTTGTTGCATCCCATACATTCTGGAAAGTGGTGTCCTCCTTGTCGTTCAACTCAAAGTATTTTTTAATTTCTTCTTTGATCTCCTCATTAGTCCAGGGGTCTTCCAGTAGTGTGGATTTCAATCTCCATGAAGTGGGAAGGGTTCCTTGTTTTCTTTTCATGATTTATTTCTAGCTTGATGCCTTTATGATCAAAGATAGTTGGAATGATTTTGATCTTCATGTATCTGTTAATGTTTGTCTTGTGGCCCAGTATGTGATCGATTCTGGAGAATGATCCATGCACACTTGAGAAAAATGTGTACTTGGATTTTTTTGGGTGCAGTGTCCTATAGATGTCTGTTAAGTCCATGAATTCTATGTCTTTATTCAGGGCTCTAGTGTCCTTGTTTATTTTTTGTCTCATTGATCTGTCCATTGGTGAGAGTGGGATGTTGAAGTCTCCCACTTTATATGTATTTTCTTTAATATCTGTTTTCAGAGCTGATAATAATTGTCTAATACATTTTGGTGCACCTTTATTTGGTGAGTATATGTTGATGAGTATTATCTCTTCCAGATATATTGTCCCCTTGATCATAATGCAAATGGCCAATAGGCATATGAAAAATGTTCAACATCACTTTTAATCAGGGAAATGCAAATCAAAATTACAATGAGATACCATCTTACACCAGTGAGAATGGCACATATTAAAAAAACTAGCAACAACAAATGTTGGCGAGGATGTGCAGAATAAGGAACTCTCCTGCACTGCTGGTGTGAGTGCAAAATGGTCCAACCACTAAGGAAAGCTGTGTGGAAATTCCTCAACCTACTAAAGATAGAGCTTCCATATGATCCAGCAATTCCACTCCTAGGTATTTACCCAAAGGACACAGAAACATCAATTCCAAAGAGCACCTGCACCCCTATGTTTATAGCAGCACTATTTACAATAGCTAAGCTTTGGAAAGAACCCAAATGCCCAAAAATAGATGACTGGATCAAGAAGATGTGGTACATATACACAATGGAATATTCCTCAGCAATCCAAAAAGATAAACTCATGCAATTTGTAGCAACATGGATGGAGCTGGAAAGGGATCATGCTCAGCAAAATAAGCCAGAAAGAAAAAGAAAAATACTGGATGATCTCACTCAGCAGGAATCTAGAAAACCTAAATAAGGGACCAGGAAAAAGAATAACTATAAAAAAGAAAAAATAAAAATCAACAAGCAACTATTAACCAGAGACACACTATGGGGCGGGCGAGGAGAGGAGGGATTGGGGTCAATATAAGGGGGGTGAAATTGTATAGGGAATATAAAAAATAAAAAATAAATTAAAAATATAGACACTAATGAACCTACCACCCAAATCAAAAGCTAGAAAAATTTTGTATATGATTTCCACCAAGTCATATCTTTGCTACCAATGGTTTCATTGTTATCATGATGTCAATAGACTTTATTTTATTTCATAAATAGTATCTCCATGTTTTCAAGTAAATTTTGAAAAAAAAAAAAGAAAATGGGTAAATGACTTGAACAGATAAGAAGATATACAGAGTCAAGAATCTCAAGAAAAAAATGTTCAGCATCATTTGGCATCAGGGAAATGCACACTGAGACCACTGAATTGAACTGTCATATAATAACCCATTATACTATTGTTATTCTTTATCCTAATGATTGTGAAGTATCCCATCCTACCTGAGCAGCTTGCTCTGCCTGTGTCTGGCTAAGCTGGACTGGCAAGGTACTGTTAATATCTTCTTTGTCTTGGAGCTATTGTTTTATCATTACAAATTCTTCCGTGTCTGTAGAACTGTTATTAAACTAAAGACATAGAAGGAAAAAATATTTATCTAAGCAAAATAATTAGTATTCTTAACACACTGGTCTCTCTTTCTCATTGTCCCTAAATACCTACTGATATAATTCTAATTTCTGTCTAACACAAGGGAATTGCAGGTACTTGTGATTTTTAAAAAGTAATTATCAAAAGTATTTATCAGAATGAGATAAAAGCTATAGCAGCAATTCAACTTCTCTGAATCTTTACATAGAATAAGATAATATAACTACATAGTAAAACCTAAAGTCCACGAACATTATTTTTTTTTTTCTCTTATATTAAATTTTATTTTTATATTCCCCCATACAATTGCAAACGCCCCATTCTGACCCCAATCCTTCCCCTCCCGCCCCCCACCCCCCAACAAGTGTCTCTGGTTCATAGTTTTTTGTTGATTTTGATTTTCACTTTCTTATATTCATTTTCCTGGTCCCTTATTTAAGTTTTCTAGATTCCTGCTATGAGTGAGACCATCCGGTATTTTTCTTTTTCTTTTTGGCTTATTTCGCTGAGCATGATCCCTTCCAGTGCCATCCATGTTGCTGCAAATTGCATGTGTTTATCTTTTTTGAATGCTGAGTAATATTCCATGGTATGTATGTACCACATCTTCTTGATCCAGTCATCTATTTTGGGGCATTTGGGTTGTTTCCAAAGCTTAGCTATTGTAAACAGTGCTGCTATAAACATAGGAGTGCAGGTGCTCTTTGGAATTGATGTTTCTGTGTCCTTTGGGTAAATACCTAGGAGTGGAATTGCTGGATCATATGGAAGCTCTATGTTTAGTAGGTCCAGAAATCTCCACACAGCTCTCCATAGTGGTTGGACCAGTTTGCACTCCCACCAACAGTGCACGAGAGTTCCTTTTTCTCCACATCCTCGCCAACATTTGTTGTTGCTAGTTTTTTTAATATGTGCCATTCTCACTGGTGTGAGATGGTATCTCATGGTAGTTTTGATTTGCATTTCCCTGATTACAAGTGATGTTGAACATTTTTTCATATGTCTGTTGGCCATTTGCATTTCCTCTTCAGAGAAGTTTCTTTTTAGCTCTTCTGCCCATTTTTTGACTGGATTATTTTCTTTGTTGTTGCTGAGTCTCATCAGCTCTTTGCAGATTTTTGTGATCAGTCCTTTATCATTAGTGTTGGGTGCAAAAATGTTCTCCCAGTTGGTGGGGTTTCTCTTTGTTTTTGTTATTGTCTCTTTTGCTGTGCAGAAGCTCTTTAATTTGATGTAGTCCCAGCTGTTTATCTTTGTCTTCACTATCACTGCTTTGGGTGATGTGTCTGTAAAGATGTCTTTGATGTGCAAATCCCGTAGTGTTTCGCCTATATTTCCTTCTATGTATTTTATGGTTTCAGGTCTTATGTCTAGTTCTTTAATCCATTTTGAGTTGATTTTTGTGTATGGTGTGAGGTAGTGGTCAAGCTTCATTCTTTTGCATGTAGCGACCCAGTTTTCCCAGCACCATTTATTGAACAAACTTTCTTTGCTCCAATGCATAGTCTTTGCTCCTTTGTCAAAGATTAGTTGACCATAAATCTGTGGGTTTATTTCTGGATTTTCTATTCGATTCCATTGGTCTGTATGTCTGTTCTTGTTCCAATACCATGCAGTTTTGATGATTATGGCTTTGTAGTATAGTTTGAAGTCTGGGAGTGTGATGCCTCCATTTCCTTCTTTTTTTTTCAGTAGAGCTTTGGCTATTCGGGGTTTTGGTGATTCCATATGAATTTCATCAATAATTGTTCTATTTCTTTGAAGAATGCCATTGAGATTTTGATTGGAATAGCATTGAATCTGTATATTGCTTTTGGTAGGATGGCCATTTTAATAATGTTTATTCTTCCAATCCATGAGCAGGGGATGTCTTTCCATTTCTTTGTGTCTTCTTCTATTTCTTTTAACAGTGTTTTATAGTTTTCTTTGTATAGGTCCTTTACCTCTTTTGTTAGATTTATTCCCAAATATTGATTTTTTTTGTTTCGATAATAAAAGGGGTGGTTTTTTGATTTCTTCTTCTTCAGATTTATTGTTTGTGTATAGGAAGGCTACTGACTTTTGCGTGTTGATTTTGTATCCTGCCACTTTACTGAATTGATTGATGAGTTGAATTAGTTTTTCTGTGGAGATTTTGGGGTTCTCTATGTATATTATCATATCATCTGCAAATAGTGATAGTTTGACTTCTTCTTTTCCTATTTGGATTCCTTGGATGTCTTTCTCTTGTCTTATTGCTCTGGCTAGGACTTCCAGTATTATATTGAAAAGCAGTGGTGAGAGTGGACATCCTTGTCTTGTTCCAGATCTTAATGGAATTGCTTTCAGCTTTTCACCATTGAGAATGATACTGGCTGTTGGCTTGTCATAGATGGCCTTTATGATGTTGAGGTATGTTCCTTGTATCCCAAGAATTTCAAGGGCTTTTATCATGAATGGGTGTTGCACTTTGTCGAAAGCTTTCTCAGCATCTATTGATATTATCATATGGTTTTTATATTTCTTTTTGTTGATGTGTTGGATAACGTTGATTGATTTTCGGATGTTAAACCATCCTTGTGCCCCTGGAATGAATCCAACTTGGTCGTGGTGAATTATCTTATGGATACATTGTTGGATTCTGATAGCTAAAATTTTATTGAGGATTTTTGCATCAGTGTTCATTAGGGAGATTGGCCTATAGTTTTCCTTTTTTGTGTTGTCCTTATTCGGTTTTGGTATTAGTGTAATATTGGCTTCATAGAACGTGTTTGGTATTGTCCCTTCCTTCTCAATTTTTTGGAAGAGTTTGTGAAGGATAGGCACTAATTCGTCTCTGAATGTTTGGTAGAATTCATTTGTAAATCCATCAGGTCCTGGGCTTTTGTTTTTGGGGAGGTTTTTAATTACCATTTCAATTTCGCTGCTTGTAATTGGTCTGTTTAGGTGTTCTATTTCTTCTTTATCTAGCTTTGGGTGATTGTAGAGTTGTAGGAATTTGTCCATCTCCTCTAGATTGTTGAACTTGTTTCCATATTACTGTTCATAGTAGTTACTGATTATTCTTTTGATTTCTGCTGTGTCCGTTGTGATTTCTCCTCTTTCATTTATGATTCTGTGTATTTGTGCTTTCTCCCTTTTTTCCTTTGTGAGCCTGGCTAGGGGTTTGTCTATTTTATTTATTTTTTCAAAGAACCAGCTCTTGGTTTCATTGATCTTTTGGATTGTTTTTTAGTTTCAATTTCATTTATTTCTGCTTTGGTTTTTATTATTTCTTTTCTTCTACTGGTTCTGGGGTTTTTTTGTTGTTCTTTTTCTAGATCTTTGAGCTTCGAGATTAGGTTGTTTCTTTGAGTTCTTTCTTGTTTTTTGATGTGAGCTTCTATTGCTATATATTTTCCTCTTATTACTGCTTTTGCTGCATCCCATACATTTAGGATATTGGTGTCCTCCTTGTCATTCAATTCAAAGAATTTTTTAATTTCTTCTTTGATCTCCTCGTTAGTCCAGTGGTCTTCCAGTAGTGTGGCTTTTAATCTCCATGAGGTAGGATAGTTCCTTGCCTTCTTTTTATGATTTATTTCTAGTTTGATGCCTTCGTGGTCAGAAAAGATGGTTGGTATGATTTCAATCTTGGTGTATCTGTTGATGTTTGTCTTGTGCCCCAGTATGTGATCGATCCTGGAGAATGATCCATGTGCGCTTGAGAAAAATGTGTACTCCGTTTTTTTTGGGTTTAGTGTTCTATAGATGTCTGTTAAGCCCAAATGCTCTAGGTCCTTATTTAGAGCTTTAGTTTCTTTACTTATTTTTTGTCTTGTTGATCTATCCATTGTTGATAGTGGTGTGTTGAAGTCTCCCACTACATATGTGTTTTCTCTGATGTCTGTTTTCAGAGAGGACAACAGTTGTCTGATATATTTTGGTGCTCTTTCGTTTGGTGAGTATATGTTAATGAGTGTTATTTCTTCTTGAAGTATTGTCCCCTTAATCATAATGTAGTGACCATTGGGGTCTCTTTTTATTTTTTTGAGTTTGAAGTCTGTTTTATCTGATATAAGTATAGCTGTTCCTGCTTTCTTTTTTGGCCCATTTGCTTGTAGGATTGTTTTCCATCCTTTGACTTTGAGCCTATTTTTATCTTTTGTAGCTAAATGTGTTTCCTGGAGACAGCAAAAGGTTGGGTTTTGTTTCTTAATCCAGGCTGCAACTCTGTGTCTTTTTATTGAAGAGTTTAGTCCATTTACATTTAGAGTTAATATTGATATGTTAGCATCTGTATTTGCCATTATGTTTGTCTTTCCTTTGATTTTATTTATTTATTCTTTTAATAACATTTTTTTTTTTTGGTCTTCTTTCGTTGTTATTCGTCCCTCTGAGGTTCTGGCTTTAGGATTCCTTGTAGTATTTTTTGGAGTGGGGGTTTAGTCGCAATGAAATTCCGGAGTTTCTCTTTGTCTGGGAAGGTCCATATTCTTTCTTCATGGAGGAAAGAGAGCTTTGCGGGATAGAGTATTCTTGGTTGGCATCTGTTTTCTTGGAGTCTGTTGACTATGTCCCTCCACTCTCTCCTTGCCCGTAGTGTTTCTTCGGAGAAGTCTGATGTCAGCCTGATTGGCTTTCCTTTGAATGTTATCTGTTTCTTCCCTCTTGTCAGCTTCATTATTTTTTCCTTGTCCTGGATTCTTGGGAGCTTTACTATTATGTGTCTTGCTGTGTTTTTCCTTTCATCGTGGAAGTTTGGTGTTCTTCTTGCTTCTTGTATATCAATTTTCAGCTCCTTCTTCTCATTTGGGAAGTTCTCTTCAATTATATCCATGAATATTTTCTCTGTTCCTACATCTCTCTCCTCTCCTTCTGGAATTCCTATAACTCTTATATTTCCTTTCCTCATGGAGTCAGATAGTTCCCGAAGTCTTTCTTCATTCTTTTTCCTTCGTACTTCTCTTTCCTTTTCTGTTTTGGTTCTTTTTATTTCTGTGTCTTCAAGATTACTTATTCGTTCTTCCATTTCATCTATTCTGCTTTCATTGCTTTTCCCAGAGTTCTTTACTTCCTCCATTAATTCTTTGATCTCCTGCATTTCTCTTACTTCCCTCTTTAGGGACTCAATTTCCTTCTTCTGATCTATCACTTTTTTAATCATGGCAATTTTAAATTCTCTTTCTGGAAGGCTCAGAAGTTCTTCCAAGTTGCTGTCGTTGCAATCTGGGGAGTGGTTTTCTTTTTGTGGTGTGCTTCTTTCCTGAGGAGTTTTTAGGTTGCGTGTGGTTATTCTACTCCCTACTGTCTGTTTTCTAATTTGTCGTATGCGTTGGGACACTGTGTTGCTCGGACTGACTGACATCTTGGGTGAACTTCTCCGCTCCCCTCTGGCTCTTCCAGGAGCCATCTCTGTCTTCTGGGGGAGCTTTCTGCTGGTTTTAGGCAGTTTTTACTGAAGAAATGTCCCTGTTCTCAAATGGCGAAGCGAGATGCAGTCCCTGCGCCTCCGGTTTCAGGCACACTCTTCTGCGCACCCGGTCTGCCCCGGACGTGGGTGCCTGCTCCCTCTGTGGGCTCAGACTGCTGGTTGGAAGGGGCCTGGCGTGGAATAACTTCCCGGCTGGCCACTGGGTCCTCCAGAAACCTTCTGCCCTTTTCAAGCAGTCTTAAGAAATGTCCTGTTTTATAGGGTGTTAGTGACTTTTTTTTCCTGGTCGCTAGGTGGCGCCAGAGATCTCTCCTATTGTCCTTGGGGGGCTGTTTTTCGCCTCCCCCCACCCCGTGGGACAGAGAACAGAGCGGGAATGGTAGGGTACACCTCAACAGCTTTGGGGTGCTGTGTCTGCCTTGTGCCCCACCGTCGTGGAGAAACCACGCCCCGAATTTTCGTGCCCCGGGTCTCAGTTCAAAGCCCTCAGTTCCAGGACGCGGGCTGTAGCCCAGTTCAGTGGCGCGGGAATGGCGCCTTTTGCACAGCTCCCGGACCTTCACCTCAGTGAGGACCTCCCCGCAAGCCTAGGTCGTCTCCCCGCAAGCCTAGGTCGCAGGCGCGGGGACCTGGGCAGCCGCGATCCAGGTCTGCACTTGCTTTTCAAGCGTGCCGAGCGCGCTGCTCTCCGTGCAAGCTTACCGGCAGCCCGGGCTGTGTGCGTCTCCCGGGGTCTTTGTTCTTCTCTAATGGCGCCCGGAGCCGTTCGCTCACCGCCGCGGCGGATCCTGCAGGGTTCGCCTCAGCTCCCGTTCACGGGGTGTGGTGGCTGCAATAGTTCCTTTCCACTCACAGTCCCGCTTGCTGCGTCGTTTGTTCTTGTGGGTCGTTTTGGTTTGTTGTTTCCCTCCTCTCTGCCGGTCGGAGAGTGCCGCTTCTGTGGGCGGGGGAGGGGAGCAGGGTTCTGCGCTTCCCTCCCTTCTAGTCCTCTTTTATGGCCAGTTTCTTCTTCGGGCAGTTCGCTGGCGTCACCCGTTTATCTTCCGTGTCCCAGTTCTCACTGGGACCTGCCGCTTTTCCTCCCTATTAACTTTTTTTAATGGGAGATCTTACTCGCAGTGTCTCCTCGCCGCCATGTTGCTCCGCCCCCCTCTTCTCTATGACGAACATTATTTTTTTTAAAAGATTTATTTATTTATTTATACAAGCATTGGGTACAGTCAGAAGCATGGGAGGGTGAGAGAATTCACCAGAGCAGAGGGGAGAGCAGAGCAGGCAGACTGACAAGTACACTGCTGAGGGGAGCAGCGGGCAGCTTGAAACGTCTGCACCCCATGTGGGACACTCACCCTGTGGCTGGGGATCGAACCAGTGGTGTAGAGGCTGCGGGCAGCTTCATAACCCAGAGGGCGAGACAGGAAATGTCTGCTGTGCTATATGGGTTGCTCCCTTGAGCCACGAGGGAGGCCCAAATTGGAGACTTTTAGGCTCTTATTTTGTAGCAACTGAGTTCTGTGCCAACTTTATTGCAGAATGGTCAAAACAGATCAGACGTGATCATTTAAAGTGGGTGAGGCATCTGTTTTCTTGGAGTCTGTTGACTATGTCCCTCCACTCTCTCCTTGCCCGTAGTGTTTCTTCAGAGAAGTCTGATGTCAGCCTGATTGGTTTTCCTTTGAATGTTATCTGTTTCTTCCCTCTTATCAGCTTCATTATTTTTTCCTTGTCCTGGATTCTTGGGAGCTTTACTATTATGTGTCTTGCTATGTTTTTCCTCTGCTCCCGTCAGCAGTGTATTTCAGTCCATGTACCTGTTCTGTTCCCCACTCTGTCTCTAGTGAATCCTCTCACCCTCCACACCTTTGGCCTGTACCACAGTTCTTGTATACATAAATAAATAAATAAATAAACAAACAAACAAATAAATAAATAAATTTTTAGAAAGTCTCCAATTTGGCTCACCCCATTACAAGACATATGGAAAATGGTTCCTGATTCAGAACAGGTGCCTGTGACAACAGGAGCTTAGATTGAGTGGCCTCGAGCCCATTCCCTCTCCCCAAGGTCTGCTACTTCCAAGGAGGCCCCAGCTGACTGAGGGGACAAGGACCAACCATGGCAGATGCTGCAAAAACCCAGGGCCGCATAGTGGGACAGGCTACCTAGTTGGGAACTCTCTTCCATGCTTTTTTCATATTCTGAAGCCAGGTGTTCTGCAGAGCTGACATGATGGAATAGAGGGAAGAGAAGTTCATCAGGAACTGGCACTTCTGGAAGGGAAGCACAGGAGCCCTGCCCATGTGGGCAGTGGAGCCCTGCACATGCTAACATCTGCCCTCTCAAATTGATCTCCATCCAGGGAGGGTCCCCTTAACATCCACCAGTAACACACATGGGGGTAGGATTTGAGATACCCCAAGTAAGATTCAAGTAGGAAAAGTTACTTCAGCTGTTTGGTCCGGTGTCAAAGTCCCTGGCAGGAAGAGTCAGGGACCAAACAGGGTCTTGCATCACAACCTTCAACCCTGAGAAGGGCAGAAAAGAAGGGCAGTTGCCAGACTCTGGAGAGGCCTGGCCTGGGCCTGCAGAGTGTACCCGCGCCACCTTGAGCCAGTGCTCCACCACCGTGGCCCTCTCCTGGCTGTCAAGTGTGGGTTCCAGAGGCAGGTGCTGATGACGCAAGTAGCAACAAGGTAGAAGTGGTTGAGGTTGGCAGATGGTGGGTGCCAACCATCCACCTGGGCTTGCTCCCCCTGGGCCTTGCTCCCCCTGGGCCCCTTGGAGCCCAGGAACTGGTGGGGAACACTTTTAACAGCTTCTGGGGAGCAGGGAGAGGGTCAGCTGGCCCTGCCATACTACAGCTCTTGTGTCCACATTTAGCCACAGTCCTAAATGAGTGCTGAGGCTGCTGAAGGGAAGGGAGGGAAGATGGGGGAGACCTGGGGACCTGGCCACACACATGGAGCTGCGCTCCTCCACCTCACGGGCTGTGCTGCACCAGACCTGTATCTGTTCTGCCACATTAATCTGTAAAATTCTGCAGCACTTCTATCAGTGTCTATCTGCCTTGTCCTCACGAAGACGGAAAAATCTTGGGATTTAAGGGAGTGGCCCAGGTCACGTGGTTGGTAAGTGATGGAGCAGGAACAGCCTATGAGTAGAAAAAAGTCCTGACCAAGAGGGCTGCTAGTGAACCTGATGATAGACAGGTGTCCTCTGAGCCGCACCCCGATACCCTCACTACTCACCACATCCTTTATCGTCAGCTGTTGAGCCATTAGCCTATGACAGAAGGTTGTGATGCCCCATTTGGCTGGGCCACAGGCCCTATTAATGCACTGGGCGATGGGGATGCAGGAGGTGTTGCTGTCAGTGCAGGCTGTGATCAGGGACTCTCCCACCTTCTCCATTGTTCCTGCCTGGAGCTTCTCCATTGTGCAGACCACACCCAGCTGTGTGGCTGTCTCATGTCCACCCTAAATGGACACGGAGGGACATAGAGTCAGAGACTTCACCAAAAACCATCGTGAGGTCAGGGTCAGAATCACAAACTACAAATGTCCAGCACTCAGTGACCTGGACAAGAAGGGGCATTAAGGTAGAGTTTATTTTTTTATTTTATTTTTTTTCTTGACAATAGTTTGCTTTTATTCTTTATCATTTTTCAATATCAGAAAGTATAATCATGGTTGAGAAGCTCACCAAGCCCGGTCAGAGGAATCATCTAGATTATTAAACCTTTTTTTGTATTTATTCACTTAATTTCTTTCTCTTCCCTTCTCCTTTCCTTCTTTCTTCCTCTTTTCCCTCTTCATTCTCCCCTTTATCCTACTCCTCCTTCTTCTCTCCACCCCCAATTCAGTAGTATGTATTTTTTTTTATTGATAGGTTCATTTCCTAAGCAGATGGCTTCATATTTTTCTTTTTTCTTTTTACAGATATTCTAATATCTTTTATTTTTTTATTTTTTTTTAAATAATAAATTTTATTTTTATATTCCCCATACAATTGCAACCCCCCCATTCTGACCCCAATCTCTCCCCTCCCGCCCCCACCTTCCAAACAGTGTCTCTGTTTCATAGTTATTTGTTGATTTTGATTTTCACTTTCTTATAGTTATTCATTTTCCTGGTCCCTTATTTAAGTTTTCTAGATTCCTGCTATGAGTGAGACCATCCGGTATTTTTCTTTTTCTTTTTGGCTTATTTCACTGAGCATGATCCCTTCCAGCGCCATCCATGTTGCTGCAAATTGCATGTGTTTATCTTTTTTGAATGCTGAGTAATATTCCATGGTGTATATGTACCACATCTTCTTGATCCAGTCATCTATTTTTGGGCATTTGGGTTGTTTCCAAAGCTTAGCTATTGAAAATAGTGCTGCTATAAACATAGGGGTGCAGGTGCTCTTTGGAATTGATGTTTCTGTGTCCTTTGGGTAAATACCTAGGAGTGGAATTGCTGGATCATATGGAAGCTCTATGTTTAGTAGGTCCAGAAATCTCCACACAGCAATCCATAAGAGACAATAACCAAAACAAAGAGAAACCCCACCAACTGGGAGAACATTTTTGCACCCAACACTAATGATTAAGGTAGAATTTAAAAAGCTCTAACCTTAGAAGTGATGAGAGCTCTAATGTCCAAAGACCCATCTGTGCTCTCCCATGCAGTATTCAGCTCAACAGCCTGAGCAGAGCTTCCAAGCCTTAACCACCCTCACATTTGTTTGTGGTTGGATTGAAAATAGTTCCATTTTCATTTATTACTGAGACACAGCAGTAACTGTGTCAATGAGACACAGCAGTAACTCTCTGTGTGAATAACATATAAACAATGTATCCCACATTGTCATCAACAAGTGTTCCCACCATACATAAAGAACAGGACAGAAGTGACATGCTGCTCCTGCTCATGCAGGTTAGTCCTGAGAAATGTCCATAGTATGACCTTCCCTCCAAGCTGCCTGAGGGATGCCATTCTAGACATGCAGGGCTGGGCTCTGGGACACTCATTCCCTGGAGGACTCAGGGCAATGGCCATATTTGAGTGTGGGCTCCGGGCTCACTCTGATTGTCTGAGGTGCCTGGGTGTGAAGACCCCATGAGGCCGACACTACACCAGAACAGTGTAGGATTCCTATGGAATATTCCATTCAATAGGAAGACTTCTTCAACCTTACCCATCATCAGCTTTGATTGGTCACTTATATCAAATGTAGGATGTGTTTATACGATGTATACTGATTTCCTACAACTTGTCAACTCACAGACAAGACAGGTCAGTGGCTCCTCTCCATGGAGATGGAGCAACTGAACCCGCCATCAGCTCCTCAATGATGCCCTGGGAGCAGCATTACAGCGACAGAGCTCCGAGTCTCACCACAAATAGGAGATTCCCTTTCTTTTTTCCTATGTCATGTGTGAAGAAGACTCTGATAGGGTCCGTTAGGGGACACTTAACTCTCCCCCACAACACTGCTGGAAGGACACCAGACTTGTGCCATGTCAAGGTCCAATAGCAGTAAATCTCTGTTCCTTTGTGCTATTGATAGAATGTCTTTGGGGATGCAGAGGTCAGCCACCCTATGACAGTGGAGAAGAGCTTTGTTGGGCAGAGTGGGGAGTGGAGTTTTGATAGATGTTAGCTGAGTCCCTCCTCAGGGAAGGGGGCAGTGTCCCCTCAGGCATAGGCTGAGTGGATCCTGAGAAATGGGGTGAGTCCATCTTCAGGGATGGGTTGTGTGCCACCTCAGAGATGAGGTTGTGCCCTCCTCATAGATGAGATGCCTGTCTCCTCACATATTGGGCGACCACAAGGATGACCACAAGGATGAAGTCAGTGCCTCCGAGGGGTGAGGGTGTAAATGAGGGTTGATCCAAAGACTGTTGCAGGTGGGTTCTCTGGAGGGGGTTGCTGGTAAGGGTAGACAGTGCAGGCAGAATGTAAAGATAGTACAGGTGGGGATGGAGACTCAGACAAGCAATAGAGTGGACTGCAGAAGCAGTCCCTGGGGAAAAGCAACTTTGGGAATGATTCTGCTGATTTTGCATTTCAGTATTTTCACTTCAGTGTTTTTGGAGTCGGCCATCTCTGCCCCCACCACCAGTATTCTCCAGAAGTCTGTTGTCAGCTTCTGAAGAACGTGCAGGGATTATAGCTGCCCAGCTCAGAGTAGACCTATTTGGAGGATTTTTAGGTAGCTCAGAAACTGAATCTATTTTCAGCTTTGTGGTTATTACAGTTAAGAAGTGAAGGCAAAGACCTTCATGGTTAAGAAGTGAAGGCACCCCACTGAGCTGTGTGAGTATGAGCCACTTGCAGTGTTGTGTGGCTTCTGGAACTACTGTTTCCAGTATCGCTTGTCTGATACTGCGCTGGCTCACCTTGGCATTTCTGGAGGAGCATCTCCTTGTGTGTCTTCTGCTATCATTGTGGCTAGATCCTGGCCTGTTGTCTGCTGCCATGTGCTCCATGCCAACAATGATGGAAACATGCCCACTGGGGAGCATGGCCATTGTTAGGAAAGGGGCTCTACATACTTAGTGGTGGGAAAAGCTACCTTATAAACTCTGTTTTTAGGATTTTAAAACACCAGACACTCAGGCAGTGACCTTGTACTTGTACTTGTACTTGTACTTGTACTTGTACTTGTACAGGCAGTGTCCAAGTACTTGGACACTGTCCTGGACCAATGTTAGTGCCCCTGACTGCCTTGTGGCGTATTGTGCTCATTGAATCACATCTGGAGAGTGAAACATTGTATTTTGTTTTAGTTATCCAAAAAGAAACTATTGTTGTATGAGGGTCATGATTGGACCACCTACCTTTTCAGTGGGGACCCAGAATAAAGTTGTCTTCTTCAGACCGTGACATCCTTAGGTCCCATCAGTACAACATGGGAACTTTCCATGTCATCTCTGCCACTTACTCTTCACTGTCATTTCAGAGATTGCTGTCCTAAAGATGTGGGTCCTATCAGCCCAGAGGAAGTGAGTGACCATGGCTGTGTGGGGAGGACACCGCCCCATTAATAACAGAAGAAGATGTCACAGAGGACTTACGTGGGAGGTGATGGGAAAGTGGTGACCCACAGAATGGCCATGTGGAGTGGATCTGGGGAGTCAGAAGAAAAGTTCATGTACAAGTTCTGAAGTAGGGTGGAAAGGGATTGTTTCCATCTGAAAGAACTTGGGGTGTCTGAGAGGCGGCATTGTGGTAGAGGGTGTGGAGGAGGTGGGAGCCAGGTGTCTGGAAACTGTCGGATGCTGGAGGGTTTGCAGATAGCTCTAGACCTTTCATCTTTGTTCTGTGAGTGATGGGAAGACCCCGCAGAATCTTAGGAGGGTAGAGTAGGGCAGTGGTGCTTTGGTTTCTTTATGGGGAGATGGCCAGCAGGTCGCGAGGTCTCTCAGCAGGTGTGGGTGACAGGTAGCTGTCAAGACACAGAAGGCGAAGAAGCAACATGGCCCGGGCTCGTGTAGCATGTGGAGGGGGAGTGTAAGCAGTATCTGCCTTCCTGGCCGTGCCTCTGGGTGAGCGATGTTTAGTTGGGTGGGGCCATTGACTATCCTAGCTGCCACTTTTTTCTTAGGCCCATGAGGTCAGGTGCTCACACTCAGACAAGACAACGGGGACATCTGACTCCACAGGGGGTACATCTGGGCAGTGGGTCTCCTGCAGAGGACTGTGTGAAAAAGACAAGTCACAGGGTATGATGCAGGGAGAGGCACATGGGGGCCACGGGTGTGGGGCTTCCCTGTAAGGTAGGAAGGAAACTGGGACTTCATGGACACCTGCAGCTTCCCCACTGGGTGAGCCTTCTAGGGTCATTCAAGGAGCAGGGCCTCTGCCTTCTCACCAAAAGGACAAAGCAATTCCTCTTCTCTTCTTATGGACTCTGTGGAGCTTCAAAGCTGTCCCTTCATCCCCTGGGGTCCATCATCCAAATCTTATGCCGAGGGCTTCTCCCAACAGCGATCCTGCCAACTCTTTCTCAACAAAACATGGGGGACATCAGTTGGGTAAACATGACATCATGTTCCATCCAGACCCCGGCACTGTCACCGAGTTGCAAAAACTTGTCCAGTCTCTAAACACTTGAATGCTCTTGTGTCCCTTAAAATTGGAATCATTGGGCCTCCCCTGATGGCTCAGGCGGTTGAGTGCTGCGCTGTGAAGCTGTCCATAGGTGCAGCACCAGTTCAATCCCGGTCAGCCGGCAAGGGACCCACATGGCACAGAAGACCTCTCCTGCCTTGTCTGCTGCTCCCCTCAGCAGAGTATTTTGTCAGTCTACCTGTTCTGTTCCCCACTCTGTCTCTGGTGAATCCCCTCACTCTCCCGCGCATCAGGCCTGTACCCTGGTTCTTGTGTAAATGAATAAATAAATCTTTAAAAAATAATAAAATAAAACTGGTACCATTGTCGGGGCCTCCTGGTGGTGAAAGTGATGAAGTCATAGCACTATGGAGCTATCTGAAGCACCAGTTACATTCCCGGCCAGGTTGGTGACCCACATGGTGCAGCATAACTCTCCTGATTAGGCTGCTATTCACCTCAGCAGTGTATTTCAGTCAATCTCCCTGTTCTGTTCCCTATTCCACCCCTGGTGACACCTCATGCTGCCCACACTTCTGGCCTGTACCCCAGTTACTGTATGCATAAATAAATTAAATGCTAAAAAAAAATTGGTTTCATTTTAGCATATTCTGGATTGCCTGTCCTTTCAAAGTTAGATGGCAGGCTGTTAGAAATACTCTCCATTCTAGTCTAAACATTGGAACTTAATTTGAAAGGAATGAGGAGAAGGGAGTTGTTATCCTGAAATATGGATAAGTCGTGAAGATGCATTGTTACCCTTGATGTTCTGCTGACTGGTATCCCTGCATTTCACTTAAGATGGGATTGTGACTTTCATGCAAAGATCTGTACTTCATGGTCCTTATTTGAAAATATGTCATTATTCAAAGCTGTTTCTCATTTCAGTTACCTAGCTATAAATTCACCCAGCATCCTCTTCTAAAGATTTACTGTGTCAATATTCTTGCTCATCGGAGTGACTTATTGCACAGAAATATCAGGATCGATTCAGGTCCTTTGTCATTGAGTGAGGAAAGCTTTTTCTATCAGGACTTGCCATGGACACTGCTTGTTCCAAAGCCAGTATTTCCAGTGGAATGAGACTGAAATCTTTTGCTTGATCTTCAAACACATTTTTTTCTGTGTAAGTTGAGAGTTTTTTCTGACCAAGTTGAGAGGAAAGCTGTGTCAGAGGGTAAGTTCCATTTTATTGAAATTGATGAGGGTGTGTGTATTGTGAGGGCCATGTGCTGTGGCCTCTCAGGGTGAGTATCTCGCAGATAGTCACCTTCTCCTACAGGCCAGGATGCCTTTATTTGCAAGACACGGTCTTGCCTCATCATTCTATTTTATGTAAATACCACATGCAGATATCAACAGCAGTGAGCTGCACATTTCCAGATAATAGGGGACATCCAATATGTTGTGTGGCCACAGTTTTATTTGCCAATGTAATATCACACCTACGAGTATTGAAATTGGTCTCATTGCAAAGTAGGAAAGTTCACCAATTCTTTTCCATTTATTCTCTGAAGAGTTAAATCTATTATACAGTGCATAATAGATAGACCTTTCACCCAGATAGACATAGGTCTGTCTAACTTGGGGAAGGATCCTGTTGCTGCTTTGTGAAATCTCACTGCTATTCAAACATGCACTTGGACACCAGCATCACCACATACCACTTATTGCGTGTGTTGTCTGCTTTGACTTCAGTGTTTTGAGTAGACAGAATTTCATAATCAACCTTTTCATTACTCAACCTACTAGTTTCCTATTTGGTTCAAAGCCTGTCACTGCCTTCTTCCTGTTTAGAGCATGCACCATTTCCACTGGCTTTTGTTAGGCAGGTATCATTGAAAATGGAGTAAAATCATGAGATTTCAGGGTCTCATTCAATTTCAGAGAATACGTTGGCAGGAGAGACTTCAGTATATAGGGGAGATCTCCAGGCTTCCAAAGGCTTACTGGGCATTGAGGGCTGATGAAGGAATCAGACTCAAATACAGTCTTCTCTGTTTCAATGCCTGGCAAAGCTGAGATATGTTCCAGCAACCTCAGAGCAACGTGCCCATGTGGCTCGCAAAGCTGACAGGCTCTTGGGCTCTTGGGACATGCTAGGGCTTTGTGGAGTGGAGTTTCTGGGCTCACTGGCTTTGGGCCATTTGGTTGCCCTGAAGCTCAGGATCCTCATTTTCATGGATGATGGGCTAAAATTTCTCCCCTAAGTAAGGAACCATATTTCTGAAAGCAAAAGCTAGACATGAATGAGTCCGTGTTGGGGGGACTACTGTTAATCAGGAGGAGTAACCCAAGGAGGAGTGTGCTATGTTCTTTGGAGGTGAGGAAACAGATGAGGGCTGAAAAACGTGTTTTAGCTGAGTCAAAAGTTGGGTTCCAAAAGCTGCAAAACACAGCCATTCCCAAACATCCACACAACTGTCACCCACTGGTGGGAGCTCGTAAAGCAGTAACTTCTGTTTCCTCTCATTCCTGAGGCTCCCTTTGCCCTTTTCAATTTCAAAGCCTGGTACACTATTTCTTGCACAGCTGAGACTTCTGTGGTGACACCTTCTAGTCAATCTCTGCCAGCTAATTTAGAACCAATATGGTATTCTCCAAACAAGAGTCAGTCAGGACTGGCAATGAAGTTCATCCACATATTGCAAAAGAATACCTGTTTCAACTGAAGGATTTGAAGGTCGCTGCCCAATATTTCCCTCCAAAATAGTTATAATGTTCTTAAAATCTTGCAGAAGCACAGTCCAGCAATACTGTGATGTCCTTTTGCAGATTGGCTCCTGGCACCAAAAAGTAAACAAAGTTCTGACCCTCTTTATCTACTAGGGTGTGTTAAAATTCTTCCTTTAAATCCAAAACTGAGAACCAACCAAAATTGTGAGATATTCAATCAACAGTGTATATGGAATTATCACATTTGGACATATGGCCGCAACACTATCATGAACTGCCTTCTAATTTTGTTCATAATGAGACCCATGGTGTGGGGCTTCTTTATCTGTTGTGTAGATGTGTAATGGGGGGGGGTGACAGGGCCGGATGAGACTATGCTGAAGAAACCTTGTTAATATCACCAATTCCCCACAAACCTCATCTTTCAGAGGATACTGCTTTTTCATTGGAGACTTGCTCCACCAACCAATATGAATGTTACAGGAATTTATGAAATTCCATTAGCCCAGACCATTTTTTTACCCTGGTACAGATATCAGGAGGCACTGTTCATATGTCAGTGGAGCATCTTGACTGAGCATCATGTGATACCACAAGACATATTTTGGGGGCACCTGTAAGTGCATCCTCTGATCTTGGGGTGATAAAATATTCTGTGCTTTCAATTTACTAAGAAGAACATGGTCAAGTAGTGGAACAGGGCATACTTCCATACACAGGAAGCTGGGTACAAGTTTTTGTCACCCAGTTGGAACTCAAGTGGTTGGTTGAAGTTGTTGCCTTCCCAAAACCCCAGTGACACGTATACTCTCCTATATTCTGTGTGTGTGTGTATACACTTTTCTTACTGACCCAAGCTCACTTTGAATTTAGAACTGATAAATTTATTCCAATATCTACTAAGAACTCTACCAAATGATCACCCACATCGTGTCACCTGAGACTCCAAGGGGATTATTGCAATGGGCTGGTTTACATGGAGTAGAACCCCCTGGGTACCCCTATTCCTCATCTGAACCATTCCCTGAACAGAAATTTACCTTTGCTCTTCCCTCTTTGGTCCTTCCTTTCTCTTGTCTTCTATATTTTCAGTCCAGCAGGGTTTACATCAATCCCCATTCTGTGCTTGAAGGGGCTTATTTTCCTTTCTACATTTCCGTACCCTCTCCCACTTCCATTTCTTTTCCAAGGACATCTGTTCTTCAGTGGTCTCCCTCCTTACAGAACACACACTACTAAAAGTTTCCCTTATCCCTTCTCTATTTCTTCGGAAAGCTACTCTGGCTTCCCTTTCACAAACAACCTTGCGTGCTCAGGGCTCCCTGCCCATTGCATACTCAATAATTAGGAGGTAACTAATTCCACAGCACCCTTAATGTCATTTAACCTTTTACTTTTATCTAGAACATATTGTGGCATAAATACCAGATTAACCATTCTAAGTTTTTCTGGGACCTCAGGATCTAAATCTGTGTAAGTGTGATATGCCTGCATTATTCTTTCTGAAAATTCCCAAGGATCTCCATGTGCTCTTGCTGAACCACTGTGATCTGAGACTTTGCTGTTTCAGGATCCCTTGCCTTAGTTCTGCTAACAAGAGCTTTTGGTAGTATTCCAACATTCTCATTCCTCCATTATTGGGGCCCCGACTAGGTTCTGCCCGAGGGACCAGCCCTCCACTTCCAGGTCACCTACATCCTCTAAGTGGAGATGAACTGCTCCTTCGCTAGCCTTTCCCATGACCCCTCTGTTCATCCCATGGAAGCAGCGTGTTCAACACTGACTGCATGTTTGGCCAATGAGGTCGAAGGGAGATGGAAACAGACACGATCCCACCATGTTTTTAAGATTCTACCTTATGATGGAATAGAATTTCTCCCATTCTTGAAGGCTAAAGGGACAATAACACTAGTAATAAATAGCAGCCTGACCCCATTCATTTAATGCTCCCATTGGGAATGGACAAAGAGGGAATGGTCCTGCCCCAAAGATGCTTCCTTGACCAATAAGGGCAATGTCCTCTGGTATGAGAAGGAGAAGTCATTCCAGCATTGGTGTTGAGGGGCAGTGAAGCTTGTGGAGCCTTCACAGCATTCTCAGGAAGGGCACTGGCCACACGGAAATGATTTTGCACCGGAGGGTTTTAGTTGACCACCAGGAAGTGGCCCTCCTCTTGCTGTGGGGGCTTCACTGTTCTCTATTCCATCAAAAGTGCTTCCCATTTGTGTTCTTGTCCTTGCAATTTTTAAAAAAAAGATTGATTTATTTATGCATACCAGAACTGGAGAACAGGTCAGAGGCTCAGGGAGTGAGAGGATTCACCAGAAACTGGGTGGGGAACAGAACAGGAAGTCTGACTGAAATACACTGTTAAGGGGAGCTGCATGCAAGACAGGAGATGTTTGCAGTGACATGTGGGTAACTCCCTGGCTGGCCAGGGATCAAACTCATGCTTTAGAGGCTACAGATTGCTTCACAGTGCTGTGCTTAACCCCTTGTACCACCAGGTAGGCCCTGTCCTTGCAAATTTGTAAGAGTTTTCAATCTTCAAAAGGCTTCTTCCTGGGCCTCCCTGGTGGTGTAGTGGGTTGAGCGCTGCGCCGTGAAGCTCTCTGCATCCTCTGCAGTGAGGGTTTGATCCTGGCCGGCCACAAGGATCCCACATGTCGCGGCAGACCTCTCCCCTTGCAGACCTCTCCTCTCCCGCCCACTGCTCTCCCCAGCAGTGTATTTCAGTCCTTTTGCTGGTTCTGCTCCCTACTCTGCCTCTGATGTGTCCTCTCACCCTCCCAGGTCTCTGGCCTCTACTCCAGCTCTCATATAAAAAATAAAAGGAAGGAAAGAAAAGAAAAAAGCCTTCCTCTTATGATTTGAGGTCTGTAAAGTTACCTGTACCTGCACCTTTAGTTTTGCACCAGCCCTTGAAGATTTTCCAAAGAACTTTCAAACATAAAATGGTTCACCACATCTGATTTATTTTTTAAAAAAGATTTATTTATCTATGCATTCAAGAGCTGGGGAACAGGCCAGAGGTGTGGGGGGTGAGAAGATTCACCAGAGACAGAATAGGCAGAGTGACTGAAATACACTGCTGCGGGGAGCAGCATGCAAAGCAGGAGAGGTCTGCAGCATCATGTTAGTAGCCCCCTGGCCTGGGATAGAACTCGTGCTGCAGTGGCTGCGGGTGATACATAGGTTGCATCTTAACCCCTTGTGCCCCCAGGGAGGTCTCTGCCCTTGCTGTTTTATAAAAGAATTTTTAAATCCTTTTTGACCAAAAGATATGCATACCAACATAGCCATGAGGACTCCCATAAGCAGAAATTCAATATTTATGGACAGATTTCCACACTATACCCACATAATCCCCAGCAATAAGGACATGAATTTCTCATTAACGCATTTTACAAAATATGTCAACTCAAAACTTATGATTGACAAAGTAGATGTAGCAGGGGGTGAGAAGAAACAGAATCACCCAAAGTGACAGTTGAACATATAACTAGTCTTTAAATTTTGTTTTTCCAAATCAATTTTGCCAAGTTTCTTGTAATTGCTGTGGGCTTTAAAGTGACCAATGCAAGAGATGATTCTAAGGCTGGTCAACCACAGGTGCCCCTTCCTGGCTGCCTCACCAGCTGATAGTGGGCAACAAGGGGCATTAACTCTGACCAAGGACAGTGCCCAAATAGTAAAGCTGTCACTGAATGAGTTCTTCACCTGTGTGCATAATTGCAAGACCATTCAGATTCAGAAAAATAGCATAGTGGGATCTGTTTAAAAGCAAGGGGATAAAACAAGCCATTGAAGCCAAGAGTGGCTGGTTACCTCACCTCAATTATCCAGTGTTTTGATGACCTAAAGAAAAGAACTAAACTGAGATGCATATTCCCACTATGGAACCTAGAACAAGTATCCAGAACCAAAGGCCACACTCCTGCAGTGGCATCTTCCCTCCATGAAGAACTGAAACATGTATTCCAAACAGAAGGGCTAAAATGATGTCTTTCTGCCACTGAGGGCATGGAGCACATGGCACCAGACACTAACTCGGGATCCAACTCACAGGGACAGCAGAATACACAACAGGAGATGCTCACCAGAGATGGGGAGATGTGGTAGCACAGTACAGTCAAGCAACACTGGGAACAGCAGCTGCATTAGTTGAATGGCCAGATAAATGGCCAACACTCACAGAGCTCAGTGGGGTGTCCAACTCCAGATCCTCGCCTTCCCTTCTGGGCTGCAACAGCAATAAAGCAGGAGACAGTTTTAGTTGCACAGCTACATGCATAGCCTCTCCACTTTTCTCCTTTGAGGTTGGCTGCTAGAAGCCTTTCCACATCCTCAGGAGTCCCCTGAAGCCTGGAAGATTGGTGTGGTGTGGTCATGAATGCTGTCTCTGCAATGGCTGATCCTGGGGGCTGCTCCTTGAGACCCTTATATTCACTATCAGAGTTGCAAACCCACAGACTTCTTTTTAACCCGGTCATATTCCCCCTGAGCTATTTATCCTCACCTGTGAACCCTCCTGGGGGAACCACCTATGATAGCCTGGGTTCTGGACTCTCCTGTCAGCCCTGGTTTCAGTTCTTCCCTGACACCATAGCAGAGATGACTGGAAACCGGTCTCCTGCAGCAAAAGACTAAAAGCAGAAAAAACCCACTGGATTTCTTCAATTTAAAATGACCAACAGTGAAAGAAAATAGCAGCTAAAATGGCTTCTACTGAAAGGGTAAAAATAATGAGACGTCATACAAGCAATAAAGGGTTGCTGTCCGAGACACAATAAAAAACACTCTGGATTCTTCTTATGGGGGTTCCAGAAAGTTTCCATGAACTTTCCATGGCCCAATGCCATTGCCCTTCTGTCTTTGCTCCATCTCAGACAGGAGGGCCGTGCTTATCTGAAGCTGGTACCACAGGCCAAGAGCCAGGGGACACTGCCTAAACAGGACCTGGACACCACACAGTCATGATCACTATTGGGACTTCAGGTTTGGGATGAGGCTTCTCCTAGTGCAACTGTTCCATTGGAACCTGGGACCCTGGCAGGCCTGCTGGGATAGGCAGACAACATAATGGATACTTCAGGGAAACCTGAATATGCTGGGATACCACCACCCTAGCTGGAGAACCCAGCTGGAGGGCAGGACCCCACAGTGCAACTGTGATTTCTGTGCTAATTCCACCCTGGCCTTGGGAGTTAGAACTGCGCCTGGAACAAGTCATGGCAACTGAGGTCCCTTACCTAACTCCACCCCGGCTGCAAGAGGGAGAACTGAGCTGAGACCCATTAAAGGGAATTGAGGTTTATGAGCTAATTCCACAACTGCTATGGGAGGTGGAACCACACATGAACCCTGTAGTGGCAACTGAGATTCCTGAGCTAACTCCATCCCAGCAGGGTATGCTGAACTGGGCAGTTTCTAGTCTGCCAACTGAGATTCTTGAGCTAATTCCACCTGGCTGTGGGAGGTTGAGCCAGGTCAGGTCCTGGAGATGGGAACTGAGCTTCCTGAACTAACTCCACCATGAATGGGAGAGGTAGAATAGGGCCAGGCCCACACCATAGCCACTGAGTTTCCTAGGCTAACTCCACCCCTGGCTGTGGGAGCAAGAACCAAGCTAGGACTCAGTCATTGCAACAGAGGTCCCTGAGCAAATTCCACCCTCGCTGGGGGAGGAGGAAGCAGGCCACAAAAGAACCTGAGGTTCCTGAACTAATTCCACCCTGGTGGTGGGACATAGAACAGGGGCAGGAATCTTCAAAACAACTGAGTTTCCTTTGCTAACAGCACCCAACAAGGGGTGGTAGAACCATGACAGTAAAGGCAACTGAGCTTCCTGAGCTAACTCCACCTTGGCTGCGAGAGATAGAACCTGGGCCAGGGTCTGTAATGATAATGGAGGTACCTGATCTAACCCCATATCCCTGGGGGAGGGAGAACTGGACCAGAAACCCAGAACATCTCCTGATTTTCCTGAGCTAACAACACCCAGCTGGGGAAGGTAGAAATGGGCCAGGACCAGGTAATGGCAACTGAGGTCCCTGAGCTCACAACACACTGGCTGGGGAAGGTGAACTAGGCAAGGATCTGCTAGGCCACTGAGGTTCCTGATCTACAACAAATCCAACCCCCTGGGGGAGGGAAAACTGGGCCTGGACCTAGTAATGCAATGAAAACTCCTGAGCTAATCCACTCTGCCAGTCAGGTCAATGTCCAGTTCGTCTAAGCACCTGCCACACTGGACAGTCAGCATCTGGGCTGAGGGAGCTCCCTGAGTCAGCTTGTAGTCTATTAACCAACCCCAGGATAGACTTCAGGCTCGAGAAAAGAACAGGGAAGCCCCCCAACCTTGGTGGGAAGCATCAGCACACTGGCTATTTGGCTCACACCTCCCTGGGTCCGCTGGTCTTCCTTCTAGTGATGCTCGCCCTTGGACCTTGTCTTTTTCATCTGGTCACATGGTTTCTCTAGTCCTGTTTGGAGGCTGCTAAGCTCCAAGTGTTAGCTAGACAATAGGGGCCCTTTACCTCCTTTCCTAATGCTTCCTATGAGTCTTTGCATGGATATGCCCTAGCATATAGTAGGGGTATCAAAAGGGGGGAAATGAAGCAGGAATTTCCCTAGTCTCCTGCTTGTGGGAGTCTGCTTCTCAGATTCTGCTGCTTGCTGGAGCAGAGAAGTTAGTGGGTGAAAGGCACTGCTTGTTCACACTGCTTGACCCCCTTCCCGAACAATAAAGAATACTTATGCTATTGTGCATGGGATAGCAAGTTTCCCATACAAACTGTATAAAACACTGCTGTTTTTGCTCTTGGGTGCTCAGCCTTTTGGGAATGATCCCACCGAGGCCGCCGGTGTGACAAGTAATCTCTCTCTCCACCTCTCTGAGTGTGTCTGATTTCTCTGTGAATTTGCCATTAACACTTGGACAGAATGATCTTGATGGCCACCCCCATGCCCATGAGTGTGTGCAGCGTGAGCTTCACCTTGGTTTGGGCACCCTCCCCAGCATCTGGAACACCAGGTAGTTTTTGATTTTAGGTCCCTTGGGAGTGAGGCACCTAAGCCTAGTGAGTGTGGACTGCCCTGACTACACTCACCAGCCCTGACAGTGGTAAGAGACCTGAGCTACCTCTGCTGACAGCAGTAGCTCTGCTACTATATTAACAAATGTACCCAGTTAATGACAACGTGTAGAATGCTTGAGAGGCCATTTCATTTGTACTGAGAAAACCTGTCCTTGGTTTGACTTTTAATGGTCTCTCCATACAGTCACTGCCTTAATCTCTGATGGGTCTTAAAAATGACACTACACCATCAACTGACATTATCAAACTATACAATGTTTTGAGCTTAAGACTCAACAAAGTCCATTCGTCACATTCTAACATTGAAAACCCTCTGGGACATGGTTTTCCTCCATTTTTGCCAATGAACTGAGAGTGCCCATCAGCCACCTCGCAGGCCAGAGGCAGGGGCGGCTCTGGAAGGCGAGTAGATGCTGTAAATCTGGCCTTAGGTTCCCTCTTACCCGTGTCTGCTGCTCTCTTATCTTGCCTGCTAGTGCGAGTGCACAGCCCCTTCCCTTACTGTCAAGAATGTTGTTAGCAGCACAACATGGGGTGTGTGTCCATCAAGTGGTGCTGCCTGCCATGGTCACCCTGTGCTGTGAGGACACCCTCTGACTCAGAACTGAGGTACAGGCCAGAAAGGGCTGGGGGCAGCTAGCGGTGGTCAGCTTCCACCCAGATTTCTGGCTTAGAAACATCTGCTTCTGGGGCCCCCCAGGTGGCGCAAGGGATTAAGATGCAATCTATGAAGCTGTCAGCAACCACTGCAGCAAGAGTTCGATCCCCAGCCAGGGAGCTACGCACATGTCACAGCAAACTTCTGATGCGCGCTGCTCGTCTCAGCAGTGTATTTCAGTAGATCTGCCTGTTTTGTCCCACACTCTATCTGGTGAATCATCTCACCCCCACACCTCTGGCTTATACCTCAGTTCTTCCATGCATAAATAAATAAATCTTAAAAACAAAGTAATATCTGCTTCTTGCTCGAATGGGGGGCTTGGGGAGGGAGGATGTTGACAAAGGATAGGTCCAGACTGTGACACTGAGTCCTGCCAGGAATTGCCTGGCATCTGGAAATGGTGGGTTCACGTGAACAATGGGGGTCTGTTGCTACTCAGGCTGCAGTTTCCTTTCACACCCCAGGCCTACCCTGATCATTCACCCATAGTATCAGCTGAGGACAGTCTCACCTGAGCAGCCTGGAGCACAAAGAGAGCCCCAAAACTCAGAATCATTGGCTTAGGAGTGTCAGTGAAACAGGGGTGAAGAAGGCCACAAATGAGCCACAGGGCAGGAGGCTGGATAGGTGGAATGGCCACCCACCTGCCCAGTCTCTGAGACCAGAAGCCACCAAAAAGCCCCAGAAGGCCAAAAGGCCAAAAATTAAGACCAAGAGCTTAGACTCAAAAGACAGTGCCCGACACGAAGACAGGCCACTGTCTGTGGGTTCTCACCCACACACACAATTGCAAGACACATTAGGCTCCAGAACAACAACCATAAGGGTTATTTTACAAAGAGGGGAAACAAAGAGCTCACTGTATCCACAAGTGGCAGCTGCTTCACACAGGTAGCATCAGTGATGATAGCCACCGGTCATCAGGAATGCTGCACAGCACTAGCTAGCTGCATGCACACACATGTGTAGACTCGCATGCATACACTTGCAGAGACACATTGCAAAACATGCACATAACCCTAACGAAAATAGTTCAAATACCTAATGACATACTCGTTGGGAGTTTTGCTTCACTATCTTATGTCACTGTGTTATCACCACGGGACCAATCAGACTTTTCTAAAATATTCTAAATGCTTTCTAAAATTTTCTAAATTTTCACTGCTGATCATAGGAATTTTAAAGCAAATTTAGGTATCGATGACCCATGTGTTGGAAGTGTGGGTGCATTCATCTGTATGAAGCAAATGCAGTCAGTTTCAGACACTGATTTAATGTGTCACGTGATAGACATGTTAACAAAATTATCCATTTCTGACTGTGTCCTTCAGATGCCTCCACAACCCAGTCTCCTGCAGGCAGAGCAGGTCCTCTGGAGGTGCCCCCTGCAGTGGGGAGCCAGTCTTTCCATTGGTGGCCGCCTCCCTTACCATCCGGGACCTGCATGGAAGAAAAGAGCCAATAAAGCCCAAGCACAGAGTTACCTGTTCAGGATGCTATTTGGCCAGCAAAATCCCCTCTGGGCGGGCTGCACAGACCTGCTTTTACAAGGCTCAGAAGGAAACCAGGAGGCCCTAGGAGCTCCACTAGCTGGCGAGCGAGTGATTCTCCAATTTGGAATTTCAGTTTTGAAAAGGGACCAAATCCAGGGGTACTTGTTACCGTGGCTGTCAGTCAGTGACATTGCTACTCAGATGGAAGAGCTCCTGCATCCTCTGCGCCATCCATGTGCCCAGGGGTCGGCAGCATGGCTCTCCCAGCAAGGAGGCAGGGTGGGCCTCAGGGGACAGCGCCTAAGATGGGGGAGCAAGGCCCGGGATTTCCTGCCTCTGGCCCTGGGGCCTCTGGAGGCTCCGCCCACACAGCCCCACACCCCTCCTGGGGCCCTGTACCTGCTCAGCTCTCCCCAAACCTTCCACGCCGCCCCCCCCCAACCTTAACCCACTCTGCTCCCCTCCAGGTGCTTCACCAGTTCCGTTGCCCTCCTGGCCCTTCACCAGCACTGTTCCAGGGACATCTGTGCTCCAGTGACATCGGTGCTGCCCAGACTTCTGGGCTGCAGTCCTGTGTGCCTTATGCTGCTCCTGGCCCCTCTGACTGGGCCCAGCCCCTGAGCCTCTCCAGAGCCTCACCCTTCCCTGGTGTGCTCCTGGTCACCATGTCCACTGAGTGGTTGTGCTTTGGGGGAAGGGAGCGGAGGCTTCTGTGGGGTATGGCAGTAGATGTTCTTACTTTCTGTTGCTGTGGAGTCCAAATAGTGGACAGCAGCAACAAAATGTCAAGATTCTGTTTATTATTCTCTCAGCTCTGGCCCTCTTGCCTTGGCTGGAAACACCTTGAGGGCTTGCAAGGCAACCATTTTCCACCTGGCTGATTGTTTCTGAAGGGGCCACTGCATTGGTATGGCACCAGCCACGCCTTGGCAGAGGTGCTAGAGGACTGGAGGTCTGGACTGATGGCGTTGGCCCTGGTCCCCCTCCAGCTGGGGACCTGACACAGTGGTGGTGCTGTATTCCCCGATGTCCTCCAGCTGGGGGCCTGGCACAGTTGTGGTGCTGTGCTCCCCGGCATCCTCCAGTTGGGGTCCTGGCACCGAGGTGCTGCTGTCCTCCCAGGCGTCCTCCAGCACAAGGCCTAGTGGGGAGGGTCAGCTCTTCTCTGGGGATCCTCCAGCGGGGGGCCTGGCATGCAGGTGGCACTGTTCTGCGGGGCATCCTCCAGCAGGGGGCCTGGCAAGGAGGTGGTGTTGTGCTCCTGGGCATCCTCCATCTCAGGGACTCTGGCAGAGATGTCCTTGTTCCCCGGGGTGGCATCCTTTCCCCTCTGTTGGACTGCCTGTTTACGAAGGATATCTGGTGTTGCAGGCTTTTGGGTATTCCCCGAAACCTCAGGCTGTGGGGGGAAGTCCACGGAATCCAGGTCACCATGGGGCACAGTGTGAGGGAAGGGCTCATGGAAGGAGATGCTCCTCCACCACTCCTCCTTCTCGTGGTCCTCCTCCCTGTCCTGCTTCCTGGAGCGGAGGATCAGGTATGTGCCCGTGACCTCATCATATCTTCTCCATGGCCTGGTGAATTTCGTGCCTCTGGTAGCCCAGACATTCCATGGCTTTCATTATGGCTGGGTCCTGGTAGCCGAGGGACGGTTCGCTGAAGGGCAGGAGTCCCTTCCTCATTTCCACCCAGGGGTGCTGCTTGATGCTCTCCAGGGTGCTGCGTCTCTGGGAGTTCAGTGCCAGCATTTTGGTCAGCAGGTCCCGGCACTGGCCCGAGAGGTAGGAGGGTGGGTGGAAGTACCCGCCTAGGACGCGGTCCCTGATCTCCCCAGGGCTGGTCCCCCCTGAAGAGCGGTGTGCCAGTGACCATTCAGTAGAGGATGACCCCCAGGCTCCACATGTCCACCGTGGGTCCGTTATAGTGCTGGCGAAGGTAGACCTCGGGAGCCCTGTATTCTGGGCCGCGTACAGCAGTACACGCTCAGCTACTTGTTGAAGCCCTGGACGCTGAGCCCGAAGTCCGCCACTTTACTTTTCTCTCTTGGTTCAGCAGAATGCTCTCGGACTTCACATCCCGGTGTGCGATGCCTTTGGCGTGGCAGTAGCTGAGGGCTGAGAGGATCTGTTGAAATATCTGGTGGGCCTCGCTCTTTAACAGGCACCCACGCTTGCTCAGGTAGTCCTGCAGGTCGCCCCCATCCACGGACTCCATCACGAGCTGCAGCTCCTCCCCGGTGTCCACCACCTGGAATAGCTTGAAGATGTTCGGGTGGTGAAGTGCCTTCATGCGCCCCATCTCGTGGGTTAGGAGTCGGAGGTCGGGCAGCTCGGACTTGCAGATGTCCTTGATGGCCACCTTTGTGCCCGTGGTGCACGAATAAACAGCTAAAACAAATAACTAAATAAGTAAACAAATAAACCAAAAGAAAACCAAATAAACCAAAACACGCTATTGCTCTCTCTGTCCGAGTCCACAGGTCACTATCCCAAAGCTTCCTGGCTCCTAAGGACACAGCCGCAGTCCGGCAGGGCTTATGTAGGCTCTGCTGGTGCCTTCACAGTGGCTCTTTGTGGCGTCAGAGCCAGAGGCCACAGCCATCCATCGGCAGAGGGAAACCCCAGTGGTTTCTCAGCTTTAAAGAAAAAGCTACCACCAAGAGATGTGTTTACGGGACCTACTAGAGTTTGAAATGTACGACAGTTACAGTTAACGACAGTTAACGACAGTTAAGGACAAGCCATAGAATGCTTGAGAGGCTGTTTCATTTGTGCTGAGAAATCCTGTCCTAGGTTTTGGCTTTTCAAGATCTCCCCATACTGTCACTGCCTTAATCTCTGATGCCTCTCAAAATGACATGATGCCAACAACTGACATAATAAACGACACAAAGTCGTGAGCATGAGACTCAACACAGTCTGTTCTTCACATCCTAACATTGAAAACACTCTGGGACATGGTTTCCCTCCATTTTTGCCCATGAGCTGAGCATGCCCATTGTCCACTTCGCAGGCCAGAGGCAGGAGTGGCTCTGGCAGGCGGGCAGATGCTGTAAAACTCAGCCTGTGGGTTCCCTCTTGCCCATGTCTGCTGCTCTCCTGTCTTGTCTGCTAGTGCCAGGGCACAGCCCCCTCCCTCACTGTCAAGAGTGTCACCAGCAGCACAATGCAGGGTGTGTGTCGTCATGTGGTGCTGCCTGCCATGGTCGCTCTGTGCTGTGGGGACACTCTCTGATGTGACTCAGATGGGGCTGGGGGCAGCTGGGGGGTGGTCAGCTCCCACTGAGATTTCTGGCTTAGAAATATTTGCTTCTGGGCCTCCCCGGTGGCGCAGTGGTTGAGCGCTGGGTTGTGAAGCTGCCTGCGGCCTCTGCGGCACCGGTTTGATCCCCGGCTACTCCCCGGCCACCGGAGGAGGGTCCCGCATGGCGCGCAGACCTCTCCTGCCGACCGCTGCTCCCCTCAGCAGTGTACTTCTGTTCTTCTGCCTGCTCTGCTCCCCACTCTGGCTCTGGTGAATTCTCTCACCCTCCCGCACTTCTGACTGTACCCAGTGCTTGTATAAATAAATAAATAAATCTTAAAAAAAAAATTTGCTCCTTACTCGAGCTGGGGATTGGGGCAGGGGAGGGGGGAGTTAGTTGGCAAAGGACAGGTCTAGATGCTGTGCACCTGAGCCCTGCCAGGAATTACCTGGCATCTGGAAATGGTGGGTGCAGGTGACTGATGGGTGTACTCAGGCTGCAGATTCCTTTCACCCTCCAAACCTACTCTGCTCACTCAGGTATCAGCAGAGACCTGAGTCTCACCTGAGCAGCCTGGATCCCAGTCAGCATCCCTGAAGCTCAGAAGCATTGGCTCAGGGGAGTGGGGACTGATACTGCTCCAGTACCTCTTTTCCCAGGTCCAGAGAGCAGAGGGTTTGATTTGGTTCAGGGTGTGAGGACACACGGGGCAGGCTTCCCGCTGGTCTGTCTGCCCCTGGGGAGCCTGAGCAATCAGTGGCTTTGAGAGGTTCTGTTGCTCCCTCCTGCCAACTGCTGCTGCTGCTGAGCTGTGGTGCAGAGCATGTCATGGCCACTTCCGTTTCGGTTGCTGATTCCAATGCCCATTCCAGTTTTTCTCTCAAACCTGCTTGCATGTCTCCTTTGCTTCACTGTCCTTAACTGAACTAATCCATCCCATGGTTTCCAACATCCCTACAGACCCATGACCTCAAAATGTCTCCTTCTGACCCACATCTCCCTCAATCCCAGCTCTGAGAACCACTTGCCTAGTCCTCACCTCCGCTCAGGTGTTTCAATCAGCGTCACCAGAATCACATGGCCACAATTGTGTAGGGTTTTTTAGATTTAGTTTTATTTATTTATGCATACAAGTACGGGGTTCAGGCCAGAGGTGCTGAGGCTGAGAGGATTCACCAGAGACATTTGGGGATCAGAACAGGCAGATGTTATGAAATCCACTGCTGAGGGCAGAAGCAGGGACACAGGAGAGGTCTGCTGGCCCTTGTGGGTAACTCCCTGGCTGGCTGGGGATTGAGCTCGTGCTGCAGAGGCTGCCCATATCTTCACAGTGCTGTGCTGAAACCCTCCGTCACCAGGGAGGACTCACTTTTGAAGCCATGATACCAATTCTCTACAGCTCTCTGTGTGTCTTTTTGATGGTAGAAGGGACATGAACAATTCCTACCTATAGAACCGCACACATGCACACACACATGTACCGACTCACACGCACACTTGCACAAGACATGCACATATGCCTAAAGAAAATATTGCAAATACCTAATGACATACTCCTTGGTAGGTCTGTTTCACTATCTTATGTCACCGTGATATCACCATGTGGCCTATCTGACTTTTCTAAAATTTTCTAAATGCTTTCTACAATTCTCAAGCAAATCCAGATATCTGATGACCCATGTGTTGTAGTGTGGGTGCATTCATACATGAGAAGCAAATGCAGTCGGTGTCAAACACTGAGTTAATGTTTTATGGGCTAGACATGCTCACAGAATAATCCATTTCTGACTATCTCCTGCAGGCAGAGAAAGAGCATTGAGATGCCTCCACACCCCAGTGCCCCGCAGGCAGAGCAGGTCTCCTGTAGGTCCCTCTTGCAGTGGGGAGCCATTCTGTCCATCAGCAGCCGCCTCCCACACCATCCAGGACCTGCGTGGAATAGAAGAACCAATAAAGCCCAAGCACAGTTACCTGTTTAGGATGCTCTTTTGCCAGTGAAATCCCTTGGGGCGTTCTGCACAGACCTGATTTTAAAAGGCTCGATGGAAACCAGGAGGCCCTAGGAGCTGCCACTAACTGGAGGTTGAGTGATTCTCCAACTTGGAATTTCAGTTTTTAAAAAGGGCCACATTTAGGGGGACTTGCTACATACCATGGCTGTCAGTCAGTGACAATGCCACTCAGACAGAAGAGCTCCTGCGTTCTCTGTGCCATCCGTATGTTGTCCAGTGGGTTGACAGCAGGAGTCTCCCAGCAAGGGGACAGGGTGCCTTCAGGGGACAGAGCCTAAGATGGGGAAGTGAGGCCCAGGGTTCCCATGTCACTAGCCCTGGGGCCTCTGGATGCTCCATCACGCATAGCTGCACACCCCTCCTGGGGCCCTTCATCTGCTCATCTCTCCCCAACCCTCCAGCCCCCACCCTTCACCCGCTCTGCTCCCCTCCAAGTACTTCACCAGTTCCGTTGCCCTCCTGGCCCTTCACCTTCTCTGCTCCTTGGACTACAGTGCTCCCCAGATATCTGTGCTCCAGTCCTAGCATCTCATGCTGCTCCTGTCCCCTCTGACTGGGCCCAGCCTCTGGCCCCTCTCCAGAGCCTCACCTTCCCCTGGTGTGCTACTGTTCACCATGGCCACTGGGTGGCTGCACTTTGGGTGGGACTTCTGCAGGGTGTGGCGGTAGATATTCTCAGTCTCTGGTTGTGTGAACTCTGCTGTGGAGTTGGAATGGTGGACAGATGCAGCAAAATGCTAATATTTGTAAGGTCAAGGCCAGGGCAGCGATGAGGCAGAGGGAGGAACTTAAAACTGCAGCCACCTGCATCCTGAGAGCTGGCTCTAACCGGTTTGCACCGTGCCTGATAAGCAGCCATGAAAGAACAACAAGTTGCAAGAGAGAACAACTTCTTTGAAAAGCAACTTCACTCTACCTCCCACCAAGGCCAGGCCCCCTGTCCTATAAAAGATTACCTTCATCCCCTGAGAGGGGCAACTTGTCTGACCCCTGCGGGAGTCAGTGAACTTCACCAGGGCCCAATACATTTTTTGCCTGTGAGAAACTTAGCCTGGCTTTCCTTTTCTTTACTGTGTCAAACCCTTTCATCTGGGTGCTGAACCTGGGAAGGCTGTGTCTCCTGGCACCGGGGCCGCCTTCCTGTCCCTGGGACCTCTCATCTCCATTGCAGACGCCTCACATCCACCACCGGCCTGGATACTTGGGGTAAGTCCTCTGCCTGACCCTCCTTCCTAGGAAGCCCTCGCCTCTGGCTATCCAGCTCCTTTCCTAACTCCCTGTTTGGTCGGCTGTCCTGAAACCATGGGCCCAAATCAGCTGACCCCCTGTTACACTTAGTCCTGGATTTGGAGACACCTGTCCCAACTAGGTGCCCGGTTTAAGTCAACAGGCAAGCGGTGGAGACGTCTCCCTCGTCTGTCTGTCTCCTGTCCTGCAGGCAACAACCGAGTGGTGGAGACATCCCCCACACTTGTTTGCTCCCTGCCTGTTGACCAGAACAGAATCATGGGACGCTGCGATCCTGGGTCTGTGCCCCCTGTAGGCTAGTTCAGTCTCGTGGGATACCGCGTCCTGACACTGTGCCCCCTGTTGGTTGGGAAAAGGAGCTGGGTTAGCCATGGGGTCTGCAAATTCTAAGCCTTATCCAGTTACTACACTGGGATGCCTTCTCTCAAACCTCCGTCGGCTGGGACTAAGGCCAGATATATACCCTAAGTGACACATTTTTCTCTGCAACACTGCCTGGCCTCAATACCAATTGGATAATGGCTCTCATTGCCCAGAACACAACACTTTCAATTTCACAGTCCTTACAGACCTAAACAATTTCTGTTACCGCAATGGAAAATGGTCAGAGATCCCTTATGTCCAGGCTTTCTTTCTCTTGTGCTCCTGTCCCTCCCTCCCATCCCCTCTCCTAAAAACCTGCCACACTTTACAAGTCCTCCTTGCTCGAGACTCCTCTCATTCCCCACCCTCCCAAAGCTCTGCCTCTGATGCTAAAAAACTGCCTCACGACTGGTCATCAACTTTTTCAGATCCTCTAGATTCTCTTTCTTCACCTCCTTCAGCAACTCAGGGACCCCCCACCTTATCCAAGACCTGCCTCCAACTGCCCTCCATCCATAGCCCCCACACAATCCAGCCCCCCTCTTTCACATCCTAGCCACCACACACCCCCTCACTGAGACTGTTTTATTACCTGCCTCCTGGCTGGTCTCCAAGCAACAGGCTATAAACTTTGATAAGCTTGGGAAAAATCTCCCAGTCCACCTAAAAAAAAAAAACCAAAAAAACAAAAACAAAAAAACCCCCAAAAAACAAAAACAAAAACAAAAAAAAACCCAGCCCAGCAGCCTTTCTTAGCTGCCTCACTGAAGCCCTCCAGCAATATACCAGGCTCGACCCTCATTCACCCGGAGGCACCACAGTCCTGGCTACCCATTTCATATCTCAGGCAGCCTCCAATATCCAAGACCTGTTGAACATGGCCTTTAAGGTTTTTAACAACAGGGAGGAACAGGACAGGATGGATAGAGAGACCCGTAGTCGCCAAAAGGTTGAGCTTCAAGCTCAGGCCTAGTTGCTGCCTTGAGGCTGTCATGTCCAGCTCCTCCAATGACCACAGCGCCTGCCGATCGACAGAAGACAAAAATGGGCCCCACAGCGCTGGGAACTTCCTTCAAGTGTGGCCAGGAGGGCCACTGGTCCAAACACTGCCCCAAACCCCACCTTCCGCCAAGACCGTGTCTCATCTGCAGCATCCAGGGTCACTGGAAATGTGACTGTCCCCCCCCCCCCGCGCCTGGCCATGGTGGGCCAGTCCTTCCAGCCCCTGCAACTCTGCCACCAGCAGTCTTGGTTTTGGCAGATGAGGACTGAAGAGGCCCAGACTCATCAACACCAATAATCTTCGAGGAGCCCAGGGTAATGGTCAAGGTAGCAGGTAAGTCCATCTCCTTTTTGGTTGACACGGGGGCTACCTTCTCTGTCCTCCCCTCCTACCCAGGTCAGACTTACCCTTCTCAGATCTTGGTTATGGGAGTTGACGGCCAACCCCCTCAGCCTCAGGTTACTGGCCCTATCCCTTGCCAAATAGATATCAAGCCCTTAGTTCACGCTTTCTTAGTCATGCCTTCTTGCTTCACACAACCTCCTGACCAAAATCGGGGCTACTCTCTCATGGTTCCAAGATCCTAGTGCTGCCCTTATCCTCCCACTGCTCCAAACACCTCCTAATCCTCCTCAGGACTCCCCGCTGTCTCCTTCCACTGTTGACCCCGTGGTCTGGGATATCTCTACCCGAATTGTGGCTACTCATCACCAACCAATCCTGATCTCTCTCAAAGACCCCATCTCTTTCCCGGCCTGTCCTCATTTCCCTATCTCCCTAAGCCATCTGCGATATCTCAAATTCATCATTCAATGACTCTGGGACAAAGGACTTTTGGTTCCTACTAGCTCACCCTGCAACACTCCCATCCTACCTGTTAAAAAGCCTGACGGCTCATACCGACTAGTCCAGGATCTGCACCTTATCAATGATGTGGTGGTCCCCATACACCCTGTCGTTCCTAATCCTTATACGCTTCTCTCACACATTCCTCCCTCAACTACTCATTTCTCAGTCCTAGACCTAAAGGACTCCTTCTTTACTATTCCCCTTGACCCAAAATGTTATCATCTTTTTGCCTTCACATGGGAGGACCCTGACACAAACACATCTCAGCAACTCACCTGGACAGTCCTGCCTCAAGGGTTTAGAGAAAGCCCTCACCTCTTCGAACAGGCCCTCGCCATGGATCTAGCAGCCTGTGATCTCAGTCCTAGCACTGTCCTACAGTATGTAGATGACCTCCTTTTATGCAGCCCTTCACTGGAACTGTCAATCACACACACTGCACAACTCTTAAATTTCTTGAGTACTAAGGGATACCGGGCCTCGCCTTTAAAAGCACAGCTCTCCACCTCTACTTGGGCCTTTGGGTCACTCCCTCTACCAAACAACGCACTGTTGACTGTAAGGAGGCTATACGCTCCCTCTTGGTCCCTGAAAATGCTGAACAAATTCTGTCCTTTCTGGGTTTGGTGGGATTTTTCTGTCACTGGGTTCCTAATTTCGCCTTCTTAGCCAAACCACTATCTGAGGCTGCAAAGGCTACCTCCGAGAGCCCCCTCTGGACACCAGCTGAGGTGCGCAGGGCCTTCCTCCTTTTCAAACTGCTTGAGGCCCTCCAGCTGCCAGCCGAGGTGGCCATAGTTCACTGCAAGGGACACCAATTAGACTCTTCGGAGGTGACACGAGGCAACAAAATAGCGGATGAAACGGCCAGGGCCTTGACACGCCCTTGCCAGCCTTCTGTCACACGTGTTCTGTTTCTCTCTTTACCCTCTATCTCACCCCTCTATAAGCCTAATGAACGGACAAATCTTTCCAAGGGTGGCACTGAAGGAGAACAAGGTTGGGTTACATTTAACAATAAATTGGGGCCTCCCCTGGTGGCACACGTGATTGACCGCAGGGCTGTGAAGCTGTCCACAGCCTCTGCAGCGCTGGTTTGATCCTGGCCGGCCAGTGAGGGTCCCACATTGCTCTGCAAACCTCTCCTGCCTCGCCCGCTGCTCCCCTCAGCAGTGTATTTCATCAATCTGCCTGTTCTGTTCCCTGCTCTGTCTTTGGTGAATCATCTCACCCTCCCGCGCATATGGCCTGTATCCTGGTTCTTGTATATATAAAAAAAAATTCTATTAAAAAAAAAAATAAAACAATAAATTGGCTCTCTCTGAACAGCAAGCCTCTGACATTATCCAAAAAGTACACAAGGCACTACACATTGGGCCGTGCTCACTGGTTCACTTTCTTAAGCCTTTGTTCTTTCACCCTTCACTAAGATTATCTGGGAAACCTGCTCCTGCTGTCAAACATGCTCCAAAGTATCCCCACAAGGGAGAATATGTCCTCCCTCCTTTGTAGGTCATCAAATGAGGGGACATCTCCCAGGACAAGACTGGCAAATCTACTTCACCCACATGCCCTCTCACAAGAAAATCAGATATCTTTTTACTATGGTAGACACTATCTCTGGGTGGGTGGAGGCCGTTCCCGCCACTAAAGAAACAGCCCAGGTGGTAGCTGAAGCCCCAATTAACCACATCGTTCCACGCTTTGGCCTCCCTAACACTATCCAGTCAGACAACGGACCTGCCTTTATCTCCAAGATTAACCACCAGGTATCCTCCTCCCTAGGCATTACCTGGAAACTACACATTCCTTACCGACCGCAATCTTCCAGTAAGATAGAACAAGTAAACAGTTTAACCAAAGACCACCTAACTAAACTTTCTTCTGAACTACACAAATCTTGGATTGATTTACTCCCACTAGCCCTAATGTGCATCTGGGCCACCCCCACCATGGCCCTCTATTTCTGAGTCCGTTTAAACTAATATATGGTAGACCTTTTCTTATTAACCATGTACTCCCAGTGCAGCCTACACTGTTGGCTGGATATCTTCCATACTTCTCTTTGCTCAGACAGCTCCTCCGGGAACACACTGACCGATATCTGCCACAACCTGTGCCCACATCGGCAAACAAGCCTGCTGACCCAGGAGACCAGGTTCTTGTAAAAGTCATTTCGCCAAAGCTGCTACAACCCGCACACGGTGATCCTGACTCCTCCAATGGCAGTTAAAGACTTGGGTAATCCCTCCAGGCACCACCTGTCCAGGGTAAAGGTAGCCTCACCAGAGCATTACTATGTATGTAAACCTCTGGGGCCTACTTGGCTCACCATTTCTGCTATACCTGCTTCTTCCAGTAACCTCACCTGACCTATCTCCTATATATGTCTGGCAATTTAAGGTCTGGGAAACCTAAAAAAAAAAAAAAGTCAATCTTATGGCTCTATTACTAATCTAGTGGGGAAGGCTGACAGTCCTAACACAGGATGCGTGGCTCCTGTTACTATTTTTATGTCCCTACAAACAGGGATAAAAGTTATCTTATGTTGTGCTTCAAATATGACCAAACCCAGCCTCATACTGCACAGACCCAAAATGGGATGAATATGGGGGCTGCGTGTACTGGTTATGCAAAACTCACCAAATAGGGCATCAACCTCAAGGAAAGCAGACAATTATATTATGATCAGGAAAAAGAACTCTGTACTCCTCCAAATCTTGGATCTATGGGACAGTCAATGACAAACAGGAACTGGGGTGGCTATATACGGGCTTGGTAATTCCAGACCAGTGGCCACCTTATACATCTTGCGAGAGTATGTTCAGTCCAGTCACTCCCCAGTAATAGTAGCTCAGGATATAGTCCATCAGGAACAGATCTTACTAGAACAGATAAACCAACTAATATAAAGCCTGATCCATATCAATGGATCCACATTTTATAAGCAGCTCTAACTTTTCTAAACTAAACTAACTCCAGTTTCAATATCACTCACTGTTTTTTTGTGTGCATCCCTTCAATGCCCACTCCTAGCTGCAGTTCCCATGGATGCAACCGGTCTAAGCCAGGCAACACCTTGCTCCTTTCATCCTGAAATCCCCCTTTGGGAGCCAACAGACCGGGAGGAACGGTTACTTATGGTTTGCTGTTGGCTCCCCAAAGAAAGCTGTCACCATCCCCTCTATCACATTTGTGTACTTATAACCACACCATCTCAAATCCCCTCTATTCATCCTCCAGTTTTCTGTTATGGTGCAACAGCTCCCTATCCTCATGTATTAACACCATGGTGACACCTCCCTGTGTACCAGTACCAGTAACTCCCCAACCAGCGCTGTATGGACAGTCAGAGCTCGCCTGGCAACTACATACCCAAGGCGTACCTGCAGGGCAACCTTCCTACCCATTCTAGTGGGCTTAGGCATGGCTTCCTCTGTTGCATCTCTCTCTTTTGCAGGCGGGGCACTTGGCCACTCTCTTCGTTCTGCACAGGAACTCACAAATAAACTTCAGGAGGCCATAGACTGGTCATCAATGTCTCTAGCCTCACTCCAGAGGCAACTAACCTCACTCACCGAGGTTTCCCTTCAGAATAGAAGGGCTCTGGATCTCCTAATGGCCAGAAAAGGGGGTACCTGCTTATTCCTCAAAGAAGAATGTTGCTATTACATCAGTGAATCAGGTTTTGTGGAAAAAAATGTAAGAAAGCTCTTGCAATTGGCAGAAGACCTTGAACATCAGGCACAGGGAGACAGCTCTCCTTTTGCCTGGCTGAGTCACTCTCTGGCTACATGGGTACTCCCCTGAAGGGACCACTAATTCTAATTTCATTATTTTTTCTCCTTGCCCCTTGTATGCTCCTGTTCATCCAACACTGCATTCGAGAGATGACTCGCATCACCTTCAACCAACTAGTGCTATACCCCTACTCAAGCCTCCCCACCGGTGAGCCCAGCTGTTGACCTTGCTTCTTGACCTCTCCTCCTCACACTGCCCCGCATCAGCAGGAAGTAGCCAGAAAGAATACTTCCCCCTTTATCCTATAACTAAGAGGTCGGAATGTAAGTTCGAGGCCGGGGCAGCGATGAGGCAGAGGGAGGAATTTGAAACTGCAGCCACCTGTATCCCGGGAGCTGGCTCTAACCGGTTTGCACCATGCCTGATAAGCAGCCATGAAAGAACAACAAGCTGCAACAACAAGAGAGAATAACTTCTTTGAAAAGCAACTTCACTCTACCTCCCACAAAGTCATACTTGGTCCTGTAAAAGATTACCCTCATGCCCTGAGAGGCGCAACTTCTCTGATTCCCGCAGGGGTCAGTGAACTTCACTGGGGCACAATAAACTTTTTGCCTGTGAGAAACTTATCCTGCCTTTCCTTTTCTTTACCACGCCAAACCCTTTCTATATTGTGTTTACTATCCTCCAAGCTCTGGCCTTCCCACCTTGGCTGGAATTAAGGGTATAGTCTGAAGTGTAAGCATTTGCTTCATGGTCAAGGCTTTCTTCAGGGACCACCACATTGCTACGCAGCAGGAGGCGCCTCCTTGGGGGAGGTCTTACAGTGGTGCTGGAGGGTTGAGGGGCTAGACTGATGGATTTGGTCCTGCATTCCTGGTCCCCCTCCAGCTACGTGCCTGGCACTGAGGTGGTACTGGACTCCTGGGGACCCTAGAGCAGGGGGCCTGGATTGGAGGTGGTGCTGTGCTCCCAGGAGTCCTCCACCAGGCAGGCCAACACAGAGTTGGTGCTGTGCTCCTGGGTGACTGCCAGCAGGGGGCCTGGCAAGGCGGTGGTATTGTGTTTCCAGGCTTCCTCCAGCGGGGGACCTGGCTCGGAGCTGATGCTGGGATCCAGTGGGCCCTGCAGCAGGGACCCTGGCACAGAGGTGTGTCCCGACCCACGGGATTCGTAGGCACGAAAAGAGAAGGGCTGAGGATTGAAATGAGGGGCTTGAGACAACTTGACGCTAGCGTTTACTTCTTTATTTTTCCTTTTCCTTTCTTTTACTTTTCCCTGTCTTTCTACCTTCCCTGACCTTCTCTCTGCTCCTCTCGCAATAACCTCTCTCGCAATAACCTCCTGACCTTCTCGTGGTTCTCTTCTTATATCCTGGTAGCTCCTCCCATCATACCTCCCAGTCTCATTTGATTAATAGGAAACACCTGTGGTTTCTCAGCAGGCAAAACGGTAAAGCGAAAACTAATTAATGGCACGTGTGTTGCACAACACGGCGCATGCTCCAGGCGGCTCCCGACATCTCCCCCTTTTTTCTTTTAAATGAGACACCTGGCCTGTCTTAGGTTGGCATATTCCGTGACCAGCCTTACCCGTCATCGCTAATCCGGCGCACTTGGCCCAGACCGCTGTCTTAGGTTGGTCTGGACGGGCTACGCTCTTACCCGTCTTTGGCTCTCAGGTTCTCTAGGGCTAAGTTGACCCATCCGGATACCACTGGGGAGTCCTGGTCAAGTACCATGGCGCCAAGTACTTGCCTGACCGCAATAGCACGTTTTTTGTTTCGCCTCCGTAGCCGACGGAGAAACCATATGCCGAATGCACAAATAGCAACTCTGGGAGGAGTCCTCTAAACCAGGCAATGAGACCCTTACTCAAAACAGGGTAACCCGAGTGTTGTTAACAGTTATGAGCTGTCTCGCCAATTGAGAGGTCAGGTTCAGGAGCTGGTGGTTCTAAGGTCCTCTGATTACACTATTTAACCTATTTTCTTCCATAAACATATTTTTCACCATAACAGGAATTACACAAATAAAACTCTACAAAAAGTTACAATGCATGTGAGCAGTTAACAAAAGTGTGTATCTCTTTTTACATCAGAGCTATCTGCTAATTAAGCATCAAAAGTCCATTTCATAAATGTTCATTCATATCTTGCTATGTTGATAACACAATAACAACATTGGCAACTAAATTGTTTATAGTGTCAGCATTTGCAGCAGTTTGAGTGACAGACGGTGGCGGCAGCCGCGGCCACCACTATTGAAACAGCGACAACAGCTGCAGTGATGCCAAAATCACGTCTCCTCCTAGGTAGAACAGGAGAAAGATGTGCAGAAACATCCACGGGTATGACTAAAGTAGAAGGCAGACGAACGATCACTGCCCTCTCCGCACTCCGGGACCAGCAGGCAGAGAGGGTGCAGGGCTCCCCTGAACAATTCAACACAGTTGTATTTCCTGCATTATTGAAGAGGACAAAAAAGAAGGAGGGGACAGGCAAACAACAGTAGACAAACTCTCTGATCTATTATTCTGGATACTAACGGATTGTTCAATGGTAGAACTAATGTTTGCAGATTAAATGTCATTAAATAATTTTACCTCACCCTGGCCCAACAGGGCACTATCCAATGGTTTGGAAGCCAGAAAGACCAGTAGTAAGATTAGTGGCAAATACTTGCGGAAAAGTGGAATCATGACAATCAATGAGGAGCAAAAAAAACAGTTGATGCACAATCGCCCATCCTACTGACATCTGGGACGCTCGTGTCATCAAGGTTAGCAGGGTCAGGTACATCGACAAACCGAACCAATTGAGCAGGAACCCATCGGGGTTATTCCGCATCCTGTGGGAAAAGACAAATGCTGCCGGGCAGCTGTATTAATACTGGTGTGGGTGGTTGCCACTCATTATTAACTGGGTCCTTCCATCTCGCTTGCAGCATCGTGACCTGCCGAGGGTCTGGCGACCAGTGCCGATCAGCAGCTGACCGCCCCTGGTATCTAGGGTCAAAAAATTAAGGGTAAAGAGAGCTGTAGTCAAACGGTCCTTGGGGGAGTGTTCTCCCCCTGTTTGTTTTAAAAGCATAGTTTTCAGAGAACCATGGGCACGTTCAACTATACCCTGCCCCTGCGGGTTGTATGGAATTCCTGTTTTGTGCACAATGCGATGGACCGCACAAAAGGAGGCAAAGGCCTTACTGGTATAACCAGGACCATTATCTGTCTTAATGACACGTGGGCGGCCCATTACTGCAAACGCTTGTAACAAATGTGAGTGGACATCAGAAGTCTTTTCACCGCAATGTGGGGAGGTGAAAAGAAAACCAGAGAATGTGTCAATGGAGACATGGACCAGGCTCTGTCGTCCAAAAGAAGGTACATGAGTCACATCGGTTTGCCAAATATGGTTAGGGAGGATGCCCCGGGGGTTAACTCCTGGGGGTGGCACAGCAGCTGGAGCAAAAGTCGCACACTTGTGACAGGCACGAACAATGTCACGAGCTTGACGACGATTCAACCTGTAACGACCCTTAAGTGATGTGGCGTTGGTGTGCAAGACTGCATGTTCTTCCATAGCACTCTGAAGTGCTGGACAAATTAGATGTCCCCTAGTAAGAGAATCAGCTGCGGCATTGCCAGCCGCTAAAGGTCCTGGCAATGGAAGATGACCTCTGATGTGACCCACAAAAAGGTGATGAGTTCTCTTACGAATCAGTGTTTGCAACTGATGAAGGAGGGGTGCAATGGAACTATGAACAGAAATATGAGCAACAGTTTCCAAAACATTTAAAGCATGTACCAGATATTTGCTGTCAGAAAACAAATTGATAGGTTCTCGTGAGTAGGTCTCGAGAGCCGAGAGGACGGCGGTCGCCTCAACGACTTGGGCTGAACCACTGGGCACCGAGACCACCTTCCGATCCCCTTCAGAGACAAAAGAGGCTGTACCATTACTGGAGCCATCTGTAAACACTGTCCGCGCCCCCGCAATAGGTTCAGTAATGAGGATCCTGGGGAAACAGACTGGATGATTTTGTAAAAATTTGCATAAAGGGTTGCTAGGATAATGCAAATCAAAAAGTACTGACGTGGTAAAATAAAGGATACTCCATGTTTCATCGTGGCGTATTAACCACTGATTTTGTTCTTTGTTATAGAGGAGAATCACCGCTCGCGGGTGAGTACCTGAAAGATATAGGCTGGAGTCCAGAGCCGTTTGTACAATTCTGGCAACCGAATGAAAATAAGGCTCTAAGACTCGTTTTGGACAGATGTTAAGATGGATCCAATAAACGGGACCATCTTGCCATATAAGTGCTGTGGGAGTAAGGTTACTACAAAATACTAAGACATCAAAAGGGTGAGAGACAGACAATCTATTTAAGGTCACCTGGGCTAGAGCCTTCTCGACTCTAGTGATCGCTTCACGAGCTTCCTGCGTAATGACTCTAGGAGAAGCAGGGTCTGCATCTCCTTTCAACATGTCAAAAAGAGGCTTCAGCTCTCCCGATGTAATAGAGAGCGAAGAGCGTATCCATGCTAGATCGCCGCATAGGCGTTGGAAATCATGCAAGGTGCGAAGGTGAGCTACTGCCAATTTTGGTACTGCTGGAGCATAACTGCCTTTACTCAAATGGTATCCTAAATACTGAAAAGGCTCAGCCATTTGTAACTTCTCAGGAGCAATCTTTAGCCCTGACATCAATAAATGATTCTCTAGGTCCTGGAAACAGGCATACAGCAGGTCAGACGTGGGAGCTGCCAGTAACAAATCATCCATATAATGATATACATGCACTCGTGAATGTTTGACTCTAACAGGAGCAATGACTCTGGAGACATAAATTTGGCAAATAGTGGGACTGTTCGCCATACCCTGAGGAAGGCACACCCATTGATATCTATCATGCGGGGCAGCAGCATTAATGGCCGGGATAGAAAATGCAAAGCGTTTGGAGTCTTGATCATGTAATGGAATAGTGAAAAAACAATCCTTAAGATCTAGGATCAAGATACAATGATCTCGTGGAATGGCACCTGGAGAAGGAATGCCAGGTTGCACTGGTCCCATAATCTCATAGTCGCATTCACTGCCCTAAGGTCCTGTAATAGTCTCCATTTTCCAGACTTCTTTTTGATAACAAAGATGGGAGTATTCCAGGGGGAGGTAGACGGGACTATGTGTCCGTCCTGTAGCTGTTCTTCTACTAACATTCTTGTAGCCTCTAACTTCTCTTTTGGCAAGGGCCACTGTGGTACCCACACAGGTGTGTCAGATTTCCAGGTGATAGGAATGGGCGTGGGTGGAGGCCTAATCACAGTGGCCCCTAGAAAAAAGGGTAACCGAGCCCTCGTTTATCCCCCGCTTCCCTCGTCACTTCACGTAGATTAAAAGAGGGAGACCCTTGCTGTTGTTTACCCAAACCTTGTCCAGGCACGTAGCCTTGATTAATCATCATTTGGCCAGCTGGACTATCCGTGACTAATGAAGCCCCCATCTCCACCAGAACATCTCGTCCCCAGAGGTTCATGGGTATTCCAGGGAGGATATAAGGTTGAAATTGCCCACTATGGCCTTCATTGTCCTTCCAGCGGAGCACAGTAGTACTCCTGGAAGGATTTTGGGATATTCCCAGACCCTGCAAGGAGGTGTAAGCGGTAGCCACAGGCCACTGTGAAGGCCAATGCTCTTTGGATATAATGGAAGTGTCTGCCCCAGTATCCAAAAGGCCCTTAAATGTTCTGCCATTAATTATCAATTCAATTAGAGGCCTCTTATCTAATGTCAAAGCCAAATTCACAAGAGGGTTGCCTGAAGAGCCAAAACCTTCAGCACCGCGAATTACACGGTGGACTTTTCCATCACTGGCTAATCTTGGTAATGGTATAATTTGAGCTATTCTGTCACCAGGGGATATAGAGATAACTCCATGGGTAACAGACGCAAGAATCTTAATTTCTCCAGTGTAATCAGTATCAACGAGGCCTGGGATGACCTGAAGGCCTTTAAGGGCACTGGAGCTGCGGCCAATTATTAGCCCCACAATTCCATCAGGGAGAGGACCATACTGGCCCGTAGGTAAGCATTGCACTCCCATGCTAGCAGTCACAACAGTGTATGCGGAGACACTCAAATCGAATCCGCCACTTCCTGGGGAGGTGCGGAAGAGGTTAGAGAAAAACTTTGCCTCATTTGGGGATTGCTCTGAACGGCCCCTATAATTGGCTGAGAGGGTCGCCGGGCTGCGCCCTCCCCCACGAGTTTCCCGGCTGCCCTCCCATACAGGGGGTCAGCGGATTTCTCTGATAATCTGTCTTAGACCGACACTCGTTCGCCCAATGACTACCCTTTCGGCACCGTGGACAAACTCCTGGTTTCTTTTGAGGGTTAGCAGTTCGTGGTGCCGTAGCACCCCCGCTCTGCCCCCAAAACGGGCAGGAGGCCTTTATATGCCCTTGCTGACCACAAGCGAAACAGACACGGTTTCGTGGTCCAGGGACTGGACCACGCAAAGCCTGAGCGATCACCGCACCGGTAACTTGCGCTTCACAAATATCTTTACAAAGTCTCACATAATCATCTAAACTAGCCCAAGATTTCCAGGGTCTAATAGCTTCCTGACACCACTTATTAGCATTTTCAAATGCAAGCTGTTTAACTATCGGTAGGGAGGCATCAGTGTTACCTAGAATTCGGCCAGCTGCAGTCATCAATCTTGCTAGGAACTCCGCATAAGGTTCTGTCGACCCTTGAATGACCTTTGTTAATTGAATGTCGGCTCCTCCTCTATCTCCTATTGCCTTCCAGGCTGACCATCCAGCTGCTGCAACTTGGGCAAATACAGCCGGATCATAATCCTTTTGTCGGTCGTTACTATCGTATTGCCCTTCTCCTGCTAACATATCCTTGTTTCTAACCGGAAAACCAGCATCAGCATTGAGTTTAGCTGTATGGGTGCAGTTCTCTAAAAATATACCTTTCCATACCAAATAATCCCCTGGGGAGGTAACTGCTCTGACTAGCGCCTTCCAATCATTAGGAGTCGGATTCATGCCGATCCAGCTATCCAATAAGGTATGCGTAAAAGCACTCTGGAGGCCATACTGAGTAACCGCCTCCTTTAACGCCTTCAAATCTTTAAAAGCTGTGGAGACATGTACTCTAGTAAGCACCCCTTGAGGATCTGTCCCTTCCACGACTGGATAAGCATAATTAGGAGCCTGGGAAACCAGGACTCTTTCCATCATAGAGCACAGTCTTTCCATTAACGGAAGATCAACCCTGTCAAGTGTTCTAGGAGGTGGCTCAGGAGGTGGCTCCCCAGGTGTTTTCCATCTCCTTTTACGCTTCCCTGGCTTATAACAACTGAGGCCTTTCTCATCCTGTTCCTCCCCTCCTCCCGACTCATCGGTAGAATAATCTAGGGGAGGGGCTGTTGGTATTTTTTGAGTAGAGGAAGGGGGACTTACCGATGTAGAACTCACAATGGAACTTCTATCTTCTTCCTCCGTTTGTCTCGCTGTCCTGACGCCCTCAGTGGCTAACTGAATGGCAGCAGTGCCACCAGCATTAAGAGCATCTCCCACCACTCCCCAGACCGTCAAAGTAGTGCAAGGAAGAGACTCAAGGCCATATAATTGCTGATGTAAGACAATATCTCCTTTCACCTTATTCCAATTGTCACTATCGACCTGATCCTGCTCCAGAAACCATTTACTAGTGATACTAAGAGTCTCTACAAATCTTTTAAGAATTTTTCTACTGAGAGGAACCCCAAACTCTTTTAGGAGAGCTTCCAGGGAAATAACTAACTGTCCCTTGGACATTGAATTGCCCATGATCCCAGCTACCTTACCTTACTTTACTTTACTTGCCGGCTCACCACAGCTGGTCCTTCAGCGGTTCCTTCGTTCTTTTTTGTGCCCCACATTGGGCGCCACCTGTCCCGACCAGCGGGAATCGTAGGCACGAAAGGAGGAGGGCTGAGGATTGAAATGAGGGGCTTGAGACAACTTGATGCTAGCGTTTACTTCTTTATTTTTCCTTTTCCTTTCTTTTACTTTTCCCTGTCTTTCTACCTTCCCTGACCTTCTCTCTGCTCCTCTCGCAATAACCTCTCTCGCAATAACCTCCTGACCTTCTCATGGTTCTCTTCTTATATCCTGGTAGCTCCTCCCATCGTACCTCCCAGTCTCATTTGATTAATAGGAAACACCTGTGGTTTCTCAGCAGGCAAAACGGTAAAGCGAAAACTAATTAATGGCACGTGTGTTGCACAACATGGCGCATGCTCCAGGCGGCTCCGGACAGAGGTGGTGCTGTCCTCCCAAGCGTCCTCCAGCAGGGGGCCTGGCATGGAGGTGGTGCTGTCCTCCTGGTGTCCTCCATTTGGAGGTCTCTCACAGAAACCTCAGGCTGAAGATGGCACTCCTTGGAAGGCTGGTCACAGTGGGGTACAGCTTGAGGGAAGGGCTCACAGAAGAAGGCGTGCCTCAGCCCTGCTGCCTCCTCCTCTTGGTCTTTCTCCTCCTTCTGCTTCCTGGAGTGGAGTATCAGTTATGTTCCCATGATGTCATCATATTTGCTCTCCCCAATGGCCCTGTGAATTTGGTGTCTCTGGTAACACATGCTGACCATGGCTTTCATTTGGCCGGGTCCTGGTGGTCATGGGACGGCTCGCTGAAGGGCAGGAGTCCCTTACTCATTCTCACCCAGGGTGATGCTTGATATCCTCTAGGGTGCTGCATCTCTGGGGGTCCAGAACCATTACTTTGTTTAACAGGTCCCGGCAGTGGACTAAGAGGTAAAGGGGCATGCAGAAGTATCCACTCAGGATGCGCTCCCTGATCTCCCCGAGGCTGGTCCCCATGAAGGGCAGTGTCCCCGGTCACCATCTGCTAGAGGATGATGCCCAGGCTCTACATGTCCACGGTGGGGCCAGTATAATGTTCATGAAGGCAGACCTCAGGGTCCCTGTATAGTGGGCTGCAGCAGTATATGCTCAGCTCCTCGTTGAAGCGCTGGATGCTGAGGCCGAAGTCCGCCGGCTTCATGTTTCTCTGATGGTCTATTAGAATGTTATTGGTCTTCAGATCCGGTGTGCAATGCCTTTGGCATGGTAATAGGTGAGGGCTGAGAGGATCTGCTGAAATATCTGGCGGGCCTCGCTCCCCATGAGGCACCCATGCTCGCACAGGTATTTCTGCAGATCACTCCCCTTCCCTTACTCCATTACTAGCAGCAGCTCGTCTCTGGTGTGCATGACCTGGAACAGCTCAGTGATGTTGAGCTGGACCCCACCTCGCCCGGCAGGGACTGGAGGTTGGGCAACTTGGACTTCCGGATGATCTTGACGGCCACCTTCGTGCCTGTGAGCATGTGCAGCGCAAGCTTCACCTTGCTGTAGGCGTCCTCCCCTGACGTCCGGAGCACCCTGTAGTGTTTTATTTTAGGTCCCTGGGGAGGGCCACACTTAAGCCTAGTGAGTGTGGACTGGGCTGACCATACTCACCAGCTCTGACTGTGCTAACAGCCCTGAGCTACCTTGGCTGACAGCACTAGCTCTCCTATAATATTAGCAAATGTACTATTAATCTATTATTAATAGTACTCAAAAAGTACTCACTAAGCTCACTAAATACTAACAGTGCTAATTTAATTCTACAGCAATACTAACTTCACTAACCTTACTAGCAATACTAACTAATTACACAAAAAATAAATGAAAATACACAAAAAAATTACGAATGAGATAAAAGTTTAAAAATATGATGAAAACAAACCAATTACAAATTAGCAACTACATTTAAGAATAAAACAGAACAATAACAAAGACAAATAGAACAAACAAGAGAACAAACAACATTAGAAATTAAAAACTAAAAACTAAAAAAAAAACAACAAAGGGGGAAAAAAGAACAAACAGTGAAATAACAAGACAAGGGAAAATGGGGGAGATCACACAAAAAAATCAAAAAATTAAAAAACTAAAAACTTAAATAAAAATTAAAATAATAAAGAAAAAAGAGAAAAGAGAAATAGAAAAAGAATAAGCAAATAAAACAATAACAGAAAATCAGAAAGAAAACCAAAGAAATAAAAATAAAATAGCTAAAGTAAATACCTAAAACAAGTAGCTACATAAGTAAAAAAATAAATAAACCAAAAGAAAACCAAATAAACCAAAACATGCTCTTGCTCTCTGTCTGAGTCCACAGGTCACTAACCCAAAGCTTCCTGGCTCCTAAGGACACAGCCGCAGTCCGGCAGGGCTTACGTAGGCTCTGCCAGTGCCATCACAGTGGCTCTTTATGGCATCAGAGCCAGAGGCCACAGCCATCCATCGGCAGAGGGAAACCCCAGTGGTTTTTCAGCCTTAACGAAAAAGCTACTGTGAAGAGGTGTGTTTCTAGGACTTACTAGAGATTGAAATTTACCCAGTTAACAAAAACCCATAGAATGCTTGAGAGGCCGTTTGAGTAATAGTGAGAAAACCTTTCCTAGTTTTTGGCTTTTAAAGGTCTCTCTAATACAGTCACTGCCTTAAACTCTGACGCATCTCAAAATGACAGGACACCATCAACTGACATTATAAACAACAATGTTGGGAGCATAAGACTCAACGAAATCCGTTCTTCACATCCTAACATTGAAAACTCTCTGGGACATGGTTTTCCTCCATTTTTTTCCCAATGAGCTGAGCGTGCCCATCGGCCACCTCCCAGGCCAGAGGCAGGTCGGAAGATGCTATAAAGCTTGGCCTTTAATTCCCTCTTCCCTGTGTCTGCTGCTCTCCTGTCTGTGCCAGGGCACAGCCCCTTCCCTCACTATCAAGAGTGTCATCAGCAGCAGGACACAGGGTGTGTGTCCGTCATGAGGTGCTGCCTCATGGTCTCCCCAAGCTGTGGGAACACCCTCTGGCATGACTCAGATGGTGGGATTGGGGGTAGCTGGGGTGGGGGGGTCAGTTCCCACCAAGATTGCTGGCTTAGAAATACCTGCTTCTTGCTCGAACTGGGAATTGGGGTGGGGGATGGGTTGGTTGGCAAAGGACAGGTCCAGACGCTGTGGCCCTGAGCCCTGCCAGGAATTGCCTGCCATCTGGAAATGGTGGGATCAGGTGAACAATGGGGGTTCTGTTGCTACTCAGACTGCAGGTCCTTTCACCCCCCAGGACCTACCCTGATTGTTCACTCACAGTAGTAGCTGAGGACTGAGTCTCACCTGAACAGCCTGGAGCACAGTCAGAGCCCCAAAGCTCAGAAGCATTGGCTCAGGGGTGTCAGGACTGATATTGCTCAAATGCCTCTTTTCCCAGGTAGGGAGAGCGGAGGGTTTGATTTTTCTCAGGACGTGAGGACACACAGGTCTCCCCAGGGGAGCCTGACCCATCAGCGGCTTTGAGAGGTTGTGCTGCTCCCTCCTACCAACCGCTGCTGCTCCTGCTCCTGAGCTGCCACGCAGAGCAAGTTATGGCCACTTCCATTTTGGCTGCTGACTCCAATGCCCATTCAAGCTTTTCTCCCAAACCTGCTTGCATGTCTCCTCCTTTGCTTTGCTGTCATTAACTGACCTAATACTTTTCAGGGCTTCCAACATTCTCTACAGAGCCGCCAGGGTGCCTGCTAGGGGTGTGAGAGTGAGGGGATTCACCAGAGACAGATTGGGGAGCAGAATAGGTGGATCTACTGAAATACACTGCTGAGGGGAGCAGCAGGGGAGAGAGGAGAGGTCTGCTGCACCATGTAGGTAGATCCCTGGCCAGGAATGGAACTCAGGCAGAATTGATAGTGCTGAGCCTTCACCCCTAGGACACCAGGGAGGCCCTATGTGGCTACCTCATAGCCATAGATGTCCACCTGCCCCAGCTACTCTGGCCGGAGGGGAGCTTCTGTTCTGCATCTCTCAGTGTGGGAGTCTCATGCTCTATAGCCCACCAGTGTAGACAACACGTTTGAGCCTTAAGGGACGCAAAACTCCATGAAAGACTTCACATTCTCTTTTGACCTTGAGAACTGACCATGTGCCTATAGCCTGGGATGGTTGCAAGTCACTGGGCCATGACTGATGCTCCCTTACTGGTTACTCCTGCCTTCCTTAAACATCCTCCATCCCACAACCAGATGAAGAGTGAAAGTATAAATCAGATCACTCATTCTGCTTCCTCAAGCCTTCCCATGGTCTTGGTGTGCCTGGAACTTCACAAAAAAACCTTCTTAAAGCCTTCCTTGCCCTCACTGTTCTGTGCCCTGCCCACCCCCACCTCCTTTCCTTGTCTCCAGCCCTCCTGGGTGAGCTGCCCTTCTTTCTGCCACATCCTGTTGCCACCTGGGGCCTTTACTCTTGTTCTTGCAGAATCCCTCCCCCATGTCTGCCCCTAACCAGCTCTCTGACCTTGCTTTGCTCCAACCCACAGGTCACTTCTGATCACAGGCAGGCTGGTGCTGCACATTTTGTCCTGAACCACATTCTCTCCTCCCTTCTCAGTGTCATCTGCACCTAAATCATACTAACATGTTTTGAGAATTTCACACCAGAATGGAATTCCCACCTGTGTCTTGAGCTCCTGCAACAGTTTTATTTATAGGAAGAATGCTGTTGGCTGACCCAAACCATCCTAAGTCAGGAACATTCTAGGGCCTCCCTGGTGGTGGAAGGGGTTAATCACAGCACTGTGAAACTATCTGTGGCCACTGCAGCGAGACAACACAAGTTCTATCCCAGGCCAGCTAGGGAGCTACCCACATGGCGAGGCAGACCTCTCCAACCTCGCCTGCTGCGCCCCTCAGCAGTGTATTTCAGTCAGCCTGCCTGTTCTGTACCTTACTTTATTTGTGGTGAATCCTCTCACCCCCCGTACCTCTGGCCTGTATTTCAGTTCTTATATGCACAAACAAATAAATCTTAAAAAAAAAAAAGAGCATTCTACTGAGCAGTACATTTTGAATGTCCCCTTGGCTTTTTACATGTGAACAATTTCTTATTCTCCATCAGGAAATAGATTCAAATAGTTTTGATTAGGGAAACTTTGTTTTAAGCGATATTTCAAAGTACTTCAAGTTACAAGTGTCACGTGCAAAGTCAAAGGTTTACATCATCGGCCACAGTGAGTTTCAAGTTTTCTGTTATGTAACAGTTTGTTACATGAATCTATGAAACTGGGAAAGCAGTGAGGAATTCCACATCAAGCATAGCTTCATCCCTTAAAGGAAGGGTTTTTTTTTTTGCCTTATTTTAACCTGTTGGCTTCATCTTTTAAAATTGCATCACGGTCCAAATCAGTGTCAATACGTATGTCTAAACAAAAATTGGGGGGGGGGGAAGAACCAAAATAAAGAACATGACTGGTAATCTATTTTATGTATTTTAGGTGTAAACTGAAATCTTAAATCACCTGCTTACTTGGGTTTATCTGGTACTTCCAACTGCACTAGTACAAATAGCATGTGATGACTCTTTGGCCAAAACCCACTTGGCAGTTTCTAGAGTACATGTTCCTCAGACCATTAATAGCCAAAATTACTTTTACAAAATGGAGAACAAAGTTAAAGGACTAATATTACCTGATTTTATTTACCTGAATTAAAAACTGCAGAAATTAGGGGCCATCCAGATGCCATAGGGATTAAGTCTCAGCGCTATCATTACTAAAGCCTGAGTTCAATCCCTGGCCAGGAGGTGACCCACATCTGGCACAGCAGACCTCCCCTGTCTCTCTGGCTGCTCCCCTTAGCCATGTATTTCAGTGAATCACCTGTTCTCCCCATTCTGTCTCTGGTGAATCCTCTTACCACCTGCCCGCACCTCTGGCCTACACCCCAGTTTTTCCACACAAAAGTAAAATAAGATTAAAAATAAAAGCTGCAGAAATCAAGAGGTGTGAGAGTAGTGTAAAGATAGACTCAATCAGGGCCTCCCTGGTGGTGCAAGGGGTTAAGGCGCAACTTATGAAGCAATCCACAGCCTCTGCAGCATGAATTTGATCCCTGGCCATGGAAATAGCCACATGGCGCAGCAGATCTCTCCTGACTCACCCGCTACTCCCCTCAGCAGTGTATTTTGGTTGATCTGCCTATTCTGTTCCCCACTCTGCCTCTGGTGAATCCTCTCACTCTCCCCCCCAACCCCCATACCTCTGGCCTGTACCCTGGTTTTTGTATACATAAATAAATAAATCTTTTTTTAAAAAAGATAGACTCAATCGACAGTATAAAATTGAGCCCACCAATAGACCCAGATGTTTCAAAAAGGTGTAAGAATTCAGTGATGTGTAAGGACAGTTCAGTAACAAGAAAAGATCAGATTTTTCAACAAGTTATTATCAATTTGAAATATATATGTGTGATGCAACCATCCCAGGACTGGCAGGCTCACTGTTGATTTGGACAAATGGATCTTGGAGCCTTAGGTGAGACTGACGTGCTGAAACTGGGCCTGATATTCAGCCTGATATACAGGCAGGCAGAGTGAGGCAAAAGACTAAATAGCAACTGAGCCTCCTAGCCCCCTCTATACTGTTGGGCACCCACAACCACACAACTGACAGATTGTTGCAGATGGAAGGCACTTTCAAAGTTACTCAGAAAGGTGGAAAATATAACTGATATATTTCAAGGTTAAGGACTATCTTCTCTTTGGTAAGTAAAAAAGATCCTGATAAACGCATTTTCCTTACAATATGCAAAATGAAATCTGATGAAGAAATTGCACTATATGTAGAATTTGACTCATAATGGACTATAGACCTAAATGTAACTAAATATATAAACCTTTTAATAGAAAACAGAAAAATTTTATGAGCTTCATCTAAACCAGATTGCTTAACACCACCAAAAACACAATCCACAAAAGAACAAGTAGACAAGCTGAACGTCAAAATAAAACACTTTCATTTCTTTTCCTGCATGTACCATGGCTCCCAGCAGGGTTCTGCTGCCCGTGAGCACTGCACCTGCCTGCATAGTCCATCAAAACAGACACATCTGCAAAAAGCTGCAGTGGTGACGGAAGCCAAGTAGGGATGGTTCATTTTAAACCAAAGGAGTCCCATGCAGTTCAGTAAACATGTTTGTTCCACTATTGTATTATGCCAATCACAGCTGTCTCCCTTATATCCCATTACTATGGACCCCTGAATCAGGTCTCCCTTCAGGATGACTATGATGACTGTAGGGAAAATGGAGTTACTGAAGCTCTTTTCCACCTCCCTCACCAGGCTCTATGGCTGGGACCTGCGGCCTTGCTTCCTCCCGTGTTTCATTGCCCATGCATGATAGCTTGTTGGTGCAAAAAGTGCCTGCGAGGGACCTCCCTGGTGGCACAGCAGCCGGCCAGGGAGATTCCCACATGGCACGACAGACCTCTCCTGTCACACCTGCTGCTCCCCTTAGCAGTGCTTTTGGTCTGTCTGCCTGTTCTGCTCCCCACTCTGTCTTTGGTGAATCTTCTCACCCTCCCACGCCTCTGGCCTATACCCAGCTATTGTATAAATAAAAAATTAAAAAAATCTTTTTAAAAAAAGAGCTTGGGAGTGCGAGCAGGAGCACACACAAACACCTGGGGCTAGGAGTGTAAGTATGGGGCACTCGTGCCTGTACTTGGGCACACCCAGGCCAAGAAACCAGAGAGCATGGGGTGCATACCTGTAAGAGCAAGATGACAGGACGCAAAATTGAGTACAAGGTAAGCGGAAGTGATCAGGTTTTTTCCATCCTCCACCATTAGCATCAATGATTGACATCTGTAGTCTTATAATGCATGCCTGATGGTGGACACCTGGAGTGTGGTGTGGGCGTGCATAAGTGGGCACACCCAAGCTGAGAGACTGAGTGTATAAGGGGGCAGCAGAGGCCGGTGAGGGGTGCAGGGGGCTAGAGGACCTGGTGGCAGAATGCAGTGGAGAGTGGTAGAGACCAGCAGAATGACCATGAAAGAAAACACCAAAGAGACCAGAAATTATAAAGATTATCTGGGACCTAGGCCTACCAGCCTCCTCATCCCCCAACCTGCCCTGTACCTGCCCCAGCCTCCTCATCCTCATCCCTGCTTGCCCTGTACCTGGTTGTCTCACTACAAATGGTGTAGTAAGATCATTAGAAGCTGAAAAATGCCACTGATGGCTCCAGGACCCTCCTTTATCCACCTGCCTGAATCAACAGAGAACTTGCCCTGTGCCTGCTGGCACTTCACTGAGCAAGAGGCTACTGAGGAAGGAGACCGAGAGAGAAGGTCAGAGACAGAGAAAGAGGGGGTGTAGATCGCAGGATGGGGGAGGGGGGCAGGGAGGCTCCGTGGCTGGCAGACTCACCACCCCCAGCCTGGTGTGCCTATGTGCCTGGTTCCCTGCTTCAGCATTAAAGGCCTATCAAATCCACCAGGGGCTCCAAAACTCCTTTATCCACCTGCCCAAATCAACAGTGAGCCTGACCAGCCTGGGATGGCTGTACGGGCCTTCCCCCTGCCAACCTCCTCTCCCAATAACCCCAAAGGTACTCACAGAAGGTCCTCTAACCCATGGGACAGCCGTTGGTAAGTCAGGTTCACACTCCTCTACCTGAAAGTCCCTGATGTTCTTCAGGGTTTTGATATTCATTCAAGTCTGCATTTAGCATAACACACTAAAAGGCATTTTCTAAAAATTCCCTGTTTTCACATACTGATGTTTTACCACATTATATTTACTCAAAGCTCACACCTCCCTTCATCTACTTACGAATTCCTAGCCCCCCCTCCAAACACCAGCTTTTCTGCCAGCTTGCTCCCCAGTCTCCAGCCTGTGAAGTATAGATGAGTTAATGCCGCGATGAAATAGTCATTGAACTGTGGAATCATTTTATGTCTTAACATGTACTTCTGTCATTGTGCACAACTCTTCCTGCTCTTCTCCCTGTTCTTGAGGGACAAACCTCTCACAACTTGAGTGGGGCCATTAAACCCAATGAGCACTCCTGTGACCACGGCTCCCTGCCCCCACCACGCACCTGGAGAGATGTGAGCCTAGGCGTCTCTGACCTGTAACTCAATCTATGTGCCCAGCCTAGAGCAACTGGGGTCATTAAATGATAATGACATGTTTCCTGCTCATGTGAATGTTAGTTTGGCAAAGGGACAAGTGACAGGACTCACCATACATAATTGCAAAAGAAAACTCCATTTCATTTGCGTGTTAGTAAACATAAGATGCTCTGCATGTGTAAAGCAACCAACCCATTCCGGGCAGGTTTAGGAAAGGTTCCAGCAGCCACATGCTCTTCGCCGTTGTTTGTAGTTGCTGTACTCCTCCATACACTCCACTCCTCCACCCTCGACACCGCACTACCACCACACCGCACTCTGCTGCACCACCCTTATAAATCAGTCTCTTAGCTCAGGTGTACCCACCTACGCATGCCCACACCCTACTCCGGGTGCCCGCCATCAGGCATGCACTCAGGACCGCAGGGTTCCGTCATCCATCCTAATGGCGGGAGGGCAGAAAAGCCTGATACCTTTTACCTTACCCTACAGCATGCCATTCATGTAACTGAAATTTCTACTGAGAACTTTTTTTTTTAGGTTTCTATCCAATTCCTTGCCACGGTGCTTCTGGGGCTTATGTTCCATCAACCCAACATTCCTGTTCTGTGTCATGTGGTGAGGATTAACCTGGCTGGGCACCTTACCCTGGTTTTCGGTCTCATGGAGGTGACTCCATGGGCTGGAAGACTCTTTCTACCTACCCTCATCTCCCTGAAGCTTGGCCCACTCATATTTGGCTTCTAGTCCAACAGTTTTCTATCCACAATCTAAAACTCCACCCTTAATACTTGGCAAGAGCACTGTAGACCCCTGCAACTGAAAGAAAGCCAGTGTGTCTGGAGTATTGAGTGAATGGAAGTGATTTTATAAAATGAGGTTGGAGAGTCACAAAGCTCAGAAGAAACAGACCCTGGGGGCCAGTCATGTGCTGGCCTTTAACCTATAAAAAACAGGTGTGAGGAGTTCAGGTGTATTGGTGAGCTGGGCGGTCTCCTGCCTACATATTAACAACCAGCAAAGTATCAATGAAGCACATCCACTTACGACAGCCCCTTGCCCACGAAAAATCACAGAAAGCTCCAACTAGCCACATGCATTCCCCCCAGGGATGGGTATCTGGGGGTGAAGCAGATCTGCACAGCTGTGGCAGGGGATAGTTTCAGTGTCCAGAGAGCACCCAACACAATGTCCTGCAGTTTTGTGGACTTTGGTGCACAGCAGGGTGCCCTGCACCTTGACGCAAGATATGGCAGGTACTCAGACACCTGGCCTGCTGGATCCCAAGCCCTTGACCCATGAAGAAACCCAGACCCCCACAACAGCCCAACAATGTAGGAAGGGGGGATGCACCAGTGCCACTTTGGTAGCTGAAGATTGCACTGTGCTGGGAGAGAGGGCCCCTTAGACCAGAATATCCAGGAGTTGGTGTGGGTTGTGGCCCCAGTGGCCTGGAGGCTGAGGCTGCCGAAAGCCTGCTGAAGGGGTGCACGCTGTGCACATGATCTGGAAGGTCAAGGGTCCAGAGAGCCCCCCTCACTGCGAGGGCTCCCAAGACAGTGACCTGAAAGCTTCTAGCCTTCCCCATGGTGAATGTTCCCTAAAGCCAAATCAAAAGTCTAATCCAGAGTCAAATCCAAAAGAAGTCATGAGTCTTGATTGTGTGGGGACTGCAGGGAGGGGCCATTTTCCTTCCGTGAAAAATGCCTGGGTGTGCCCACATATGCATGCCCATACCCTGCTCCAGGTGCCGCCATCAGGCATGCATGTAGGACCGCAGGGATCCACTATTAATGTTAATGGCAGGAGGGTGGAAAAGCCTGATAATTTTTCACTTACCCTACAGGATCTCTCTCCAGTGCTAGATGGTTTGGGTGCATGTGAGGATCCTCTCAGACGCTATCCAGCTCCCCAGGAGTCCCTCAAATTCTAGGAACCCCCTCTCTGCTGCGCCCTCCTGGGTCTTTCCCTGCACAGAGTCGAGCCACCTTGGCTTCTCAAAACTGTTTTCTGTCTCAGTCTAGAGAGACCACTGGACTCTGACCCCCTCTTCCCACTGCAGCCTGGAGCCCATTGTTACCTTAGCCTGTGTGGAGTGACCTGAAGTCAGTGTTGGGAGTGTTGGGCTCGGAGAGTGGGGTCCTTGGGTTAACTCTGGAAAAAGTTTCCCCAGAGCTCCCCTTACAGCAGCACCATTGAGTTTTTCAAGACAGTGGTGTTAGTTGGATCCAGAAGGGCAGGTTTATTAAAAAGGGAGTGAGAACAAGGACACCGCACAGACGCAGCAGGCAGAAAGAGCTGCCCCCAAAGAGACCGGTTTGCTGAGAGGGGCCTGTGTGGCCCCAGCAGCAGCCTCGGGAGGAGCTGTCTTTGCTGCCTGTAAAGCAGCAGGTTGGCAGTGAGAAGCACCTGGATGGGCCCAGGCGGGCAGGAGGCAGCTGCCCCTGAAGGGACAGAGATTGCCTGCTGGAGTCTTCTCTGTAGAAGGGCCCGTCCCTTTGTGGACTTGTTGACTTTTGTTAACCTGCTCACTTCTAGGATGTGACTAGGTTGGTTCTGAGGACCAATGATTCTCCACCAAGGCCCAGCTCCACATCCCTCCTCTGATCTGTGCCCGGGTACTTCCCAAAGTGTCTGACACTTGCTATAGCAGTTGGCACCTGTGCAGAAATAAATAATAAAACAAAGTGAACACATAAGAAGAAAAGAAAACCTACACCTTCCAAATTTCAAACTTACTTCAGAGCTCTTACATGCATTCCCTTAACTTTGATAAGGAGAGAGAACCATATGACAAGTCTCTAAAACATAAAAAAAAAGAGACCAGACCTGAAGTCCTCTTGACTTGGGTCACTTCTTTGCATAACAATAATCAGTGAATTACTTACTGTTATACTTTTGTTTCTTTACCTACAAATAGGGAAAGCTATTTTCTTTTTCTCAGAAGAAGATTCAAACGAGAAAATTTATATAAAACCTTTAACAAGTAAAATATCTTTGTGGATCTTATTTTTCTTTACAGAAGTTACCTCATTGAGAATCAAGTGGAAAGCTGTAAGTTTTCACTGTTTGAGCCCCCTAAACTGAAATTAAAAACAAAATTGTTTCCTAGTGAATAGGAAAATACTCAATGTATAAAACAAGCATTTTTTCAGGATATAAACTTGAAATCATATATAAGTGCACTTCTCAATTTTGCCACTGGATGGCAGCATTCTTCCAGAAATTGTCCACCTGTGCTTCAGTCATTTAATGCAGAGGAGGTTCTGTAGCTCCAGTGAATTAGCTTCAGGACATGCCTGCACTTGGGATCATGGATGAAATATCAATATTATGTAACTGGATTACAATAATGTAACTAATTTTTAAATACGTGCCTCAACCATTCGTTCCTTTTCCTAAGACAGGATGAGGAGGTTCTCCCACCTACACCTTTTTGTGATCATTCACTTTTTTAATCCTGTGGACATAGCATCTGTTCCAAAAATAAATAAATACAAACTAAACTTCTATTTTGATTTTATTCTTACATTTTATAAACCAGGAAAAAAAATCACCATGAGGTGTCTGGAGAATTCTGTTGCCCTCCCCTTTTGTCCCCTATCCCTTGCCCTCTCCCCTTTAACCTCAGAGCCACACCAAGGACTGACTGTTCAATGTCTGGTTGTTCAATGTTCACTTACTTTTTTTAAACATTTATTTATAAATGCATACAAGAACCGGGGTACATGCCAGAGTTGGGGGGGGGTGCGGTGAGAGTATTCACTAGAGACACAGTGGGGAACAGAACAGGCAGACTGACTGAAATACACTGCTGAGTGGAGCAGCAGAAAGAGTCAGGAGAGGTCTGCTGTGCCATGTGGGTAGTTCCCTGGGTGGAGATAGAACTCATGCTGCAGTGGCTACGAATAGCTTCATAGCTTGCATCTTAACCCCTTGTGCCACCAGGGAGGCACCTAATGTCCACTCCTTTGGAACTGCTTCGTATAATTGAATTGTCTACTTTGTAATTGTCCAGTATTTGTTTTTATCATGCACACTTACCTTGCTGCACATAATTGTCTCCATTTTGTTAGAAATGGCTGCATTTCACCTTTCTTCCGACTCTTTAACACTCCTTGGTGTGGATATACAGCCTTCCTGACCCTATCATGTGTTTATCGACATTTAGGCTGCTTCTGTGTCCATGCTATTATAAATAATGCTGTTGTGGACCCTGGAACATAAGGGGTTTCTTGTTCTGTGGATATCTGCCCAAGAATGGGATTACAGGGCTGTAGGGTATTTCAATTTTTCATTTTTAAAAGTAAATCCAGATTGCTTTCCATAATGTGTTTAACTCATATTCCCCTTGTTTTATACTGCAAAGCAACTTAAAGATATACAGTAATTTCATGCAGTTATGAGAAAGAGATCATGAAAACCTGGACGTGAATGAGCTGTCCAACGCACTAGAGAATCAACTGCCATCTACTAGCAAGTTCTTTTTTTTTTTTTTTTAAAGATTTATGTGTTTATGCATACAAGAACTGGGGTACAAGCCAGAGGTGTGAGGGATGAGAGGATTCACCAGAAACAGAGTGGGGAGCAGAACAGGTAGATCCACTGAAATCCACTGCTGAGGGGAGTAGCAGGCAAGACAGGAGAGGTCTGCTGCACCATGTGGGTCAGCTCCCTGGCCAGGGACCAAACTCGTGCTGCAGTGGCTGTGGACAGCTTTATAATGCTGAGACTTAACCCCTTGTACCACCAGGGAGGCCCTCTAGCACGTTCTTGATCACGCCTTTATATGTCTTGTTCTCAGCCTGGAATTTCTCAAAAATCCAGGAGTCAGTTGCTCTGCCAAGCCTCCACCCTGCCCTTCACCCTAAGGCCTGGGGCAGTGCTCCTGGCTTCCCCTGCAGTTCTGCTCTTCCTGCACAGGACTCAGCACCACTCCTTGTCCAGGGGTTTCTTTATTTACCTGTCTCCACCTTGTTGTGAACTTCTGAGCACAGGAGATAGAGCCCCGCAAGGTCCACAGCTGATCAAATCGCAAGTGATCAAATCACATGGTCTTCTGGGCCCTCTTCAACTTTCCTGGGTCTGGCTGCTGCTGTAGAAATTCAGGTGCTGGAAAAGACCCAACTACAGAGTTTTCACCTTCCTGAGTCTCTTCTGCTTTTTGTAAATGTGAAAAGCCTCTTTAGTTTAAAATCATTAGTTTAGATTAGAGATTATTAAAAGTTTGGGATCTGAAATCAGATAAAATGAAATTTTAATAACTGTTTAACCATTTTCCAGTAGTGGGACTATTATTAATAATGACATTAATCTTGTTTTAGGGAAAAAATTAAATTCAGCAATTGACAGATTAAGAAAATTATATAAGGAGGAGAAATGTAAAATAATACAAAAATAATGTACTTTGTTAAATATAGAAGTAGCTTTAATAGCAACAAAATAATCCTATCTTAGCTTCAGTGAATCTTTGGCCAAAGTTTATATGAAATTAGCTGCTGTGACCACACTGTGGCACTCCTTACTTACCCAAGACATTTCATTTCAAATTTTCTCAGTAATTTACACTTATAAAATACAATGCCAAAATAAACAAATGAATCAAATGCAATACCATGTTATCCCTGAGCATTCTTTGTGTTTTCTGACATATTGCTAAGTATCTTAATAATTTGCTGCAAAGATTCATAAAGATTAACATAGTCATTTCAAACCACTAAAATGTAAAAATTTAGCATAATAACATACCATTCAGAAAACCCTAGCTTGCACAGTGCACTATGGATGTGTGTGCAGAGGTGGCCAAAGGGGTTAAGACACAACCTATGAAGCTATTCATAGCCCCTACAACAGGAGTGTGATCCTTGGCCAGGGAGGTACACACATGGCCTAGCAGACCTCTACTGATCACCAGCTGCTCCCCGAAGCAGTGTATTTCAGTCAATCTGCCTGTTCTGTTCCCCACTCTCTATGGTGAATCCTCTCAACACACCCCCTCACCTTTGGCTTACACCCCAGATCTTGTATGCATAAAGAAGTAAATCTTTAAAAAAAACCTGCTGACCAGCCACTTCTTTATTTTTTCTTCTTTTTTTAATTTATTTTAATTTATTTTATTTTATATAATTTTTACATCATTTTTCTTTTTTGTACCCCTTCTTTATTTTAACAGATGTTTGGAAATACTCTAAATGAAAATCCTGGGGATGGTTAAACAATGACTGACTATCCATTTCATGAAATGTAGCAATAAGAGGGTAGATCATGAATGAAGGACAGAGGAAGGGTGGAGGGTCCAGGGAACTTAAAGGGTCTTGGGTCACAAGCACAGGGAAATGGCGGAGTGCGCCACCTGGTGGTGATGACGGCGAAGGCCACAGTGGGGAATAATGAGGGCAGAGCCCTGGGGAAGGGACAGGCTGGGAGGGCACAGTGCAGAGGAGAGAGGGAGGAGGAGCAGGCCAAGGAGCTGAATGGCAAGATCACGACAGAGAGGGAGGGTCCAGCCCAAATGAAACACAGAGAAGTGACTGAAGATCAGGGAGCACAGAAAGAGGAGGGAAGGATGAGCCTCTAGGAAGGAAGAGCAGAGACAGGAGGGGTGCATTGTGTGGGGAGAAGGGAGGCTCAAATGACAAAAGCCCACAGAGATGACACAGATGTGGGGCAAGACTGAGACCCTGGAGGAGGAGGGGCTGCAGGGCAAAGTAAAGGAGATGAGGGTGGAGGCTGCTGCCTCCTGGCCAAGAGGGGAGAAGAGGAAATGCTGAGAGGAAGGAGTGAAGGGGGAGGAGGAGCAGTGAATTACTAAACTCAAGTAGACATGTTTTGTCATTTTAAGGCTTCCTGAAGTTTTTGTTAACGTTAGTTTTGGAGAAGACATGGGCTATTTGCCTCCATTTCACTTTGAATGTTTAAATTGTCACACTGTGACAGGAGACCAGGGAGGGAGCCCAGGTGTGTCCAGTCTTGTTCACCTGTACCTGCCCAGTACCTACCCCTGCCCCCCTGACCAGGCATGTGCGCTCCACCCAGCAGCCTCTCTCACCTGGCATGGCTGCCTTCTGGGTTCTCTGAGTGAAGTTCCTGCTGGTGGGAACCTGGTCATTCAGGACCCAGTGCCAGCGCTAGGTGGCGTCTGTGCTTTGGAGTAGGGCCCTGGCTGCACCCCAGTGGAGGAGGTGAGCCCGAGGGAGGGAGGGGAAATTGAGGAACATGTTCCTGGGGGTGGCTGATGGCTGAGGGGATCCAGTCAGAGGACCCAGTGGAGGAAGTGCTGGGTGTGGAGAATTGGGGGAACATGGGGGTTCATTTTTGGGCATGAAGTTACCAGGGGTCCAGTTTCATGCCTGAGCGGGACCCCCACATTCTGGCTCTGCTGATGGAAGCAGGTTCCCCGTGTTTGCTCCTGGCTCCTCTTAGTGGCTGAGAATGCTCCTGGGGAAGGGGTTTCTGGGCTCTCCTTTATGTTCCAAGGTCTGTGTGTTTTTATTCCTGGAGACTTACAATGTAGTTTGAGAGCATATTGTAAACTTTTCTGGGACTGAAACCCCCATTTCCCCGCCCAGGTCTGGGAGGCAGGAGGAGGGAGCCAGGTCCCAGACCCCCAGTCTGAGCAGCTCCAGGTCGGGCTGTCCAGATATCTGTCCCTGAAGGGGAGCCCCGCTCCTCTCCTTGGAGCCCATGGAGGCCAGTCAACAAGGTTTAATTGTGGGGTCGTTTCTTTCCATCCCTCACACGCCATTTGGGGGGGTCTTCTCTTGTGTCTTCTTGTGAACTCGTTGATTTCTCCTTACCCACTATGTCATCCTATTATTTTTTATTCTTCACTCTGTTTTTATTCAGCTTCTTTAAATTTTAAACTCAACAATGCCAAAGTAGACAACGTTCTCCTGTCCGGGGGTGCAGAGACAGGACGGGAGGCCCAGCCTCTGCCAGAGGACTTTGGCTTCCCTCGCTCCTGGGAGATCGGCTGCTGGATGCTTCATTTCTTCTTTCTTGCTTCAAAGTCGGCTGCTGGTCTTTCATTTCTTGGGAGGCCAGAAATGCCTTCAAAAGCTGGAACAGGGTCCCTCAGCTCCCTCTGGCCCGGCCCCCATCCCGTCGCAGGGTGCCCCACCCACAAGTCTGATTGGACAGTTTTTTTTAACGGTCCTGTGGCTGATTGGACAATTTAGCACCAATCAGATCATTGCTTACACCTGATTGGTGGTTCCGCCGTCCAGGAAGTGCACATAGAATGTCGGCTGCTGGGCTGTGATGAGCATCTGCCTGAACCCGCCTGTGGCGGAGCGGCTGGGTGAGAGGCCCGCGCTGCTGCTGCTGCTGCTGCTGCTGCTGCTGCTGCTGCTGCTGCTGCAGCCCCGCTCCTGCTGCAGCTCAGTTCTGGGTCACCTGGGCCACCGCAGGCCTCCGGGGAATGCTGAGATGAGTGTAGACCTGGGAAGGAAGTGTGGGTGGACTGGCCAGGGCCCAGCTCAGGGCCCAGCTCGCTGGGCCTCCAGGGAGGCAGCGCCTTTGTGTGTTTCCATCTCTGCATTGGCCACCTCCTCCTTGTTTAGGCTGTGGCCCCAGGAGAGGAGGTGTGACCCTTTATGTCCTGCTCTGGTGTCCCTTAAGGCTGTGGTCACCATTGGAAATGTATGCACATCCTCACTGCAGAGACTCAATTTTTGTGTCCTTTTGAACCACCTGGGTTTACCTTTCCCAGAAAAGTCATCAGCGGATGCTGAAGTCACCTTTGTCGGGGGAAGAAGAGAACCTGCATGCAGATGGCATGCAGGGCCTGGCCCGGGCCAGTGAGAGCTGGGGTGCAGGGTTTCCGTTGGGGAGCTGCAGCATCTGCAAGTGGATAACAGGGAGGAAGTCTCGCTTTGAATGCTCTTATAGCCCAAGGAGTGTGCAATTTAATCAAAGCATATAATTATTATTATTTATTAATCGAGGATATATTAAAACTAATATATAGATGAAACTGTAACAAATATAAAATTAAAAAATTAAAAACAAAGATTATTAAAACACATCAATAGAGGGGAATGGGGATTCTGGAACAAGGTCAGAAGGAAGGTATTCGGGTGCCTGTATTCTGAAGGGCGGGTGAAGAGGATGCTCCCACAGCCCAGATGCTGGGTGCTCAGCTGCCCAGGTGCTTAGACCAACAGGACACTGGCCGGGCTCGACCTTCCCAGCCAGGGTTGACTTAGCTCAGGAACTTTCATTGCTTTACCAGGTCCCAGCCCAGGTTTCTCCCCTCCAGGGGATTAGAATTGTTGTAGATCAGGAACCTCAGTTGCCTAATGGATCCTTGCCCAGTTCACCTTCCCCAGCCTGTGTGTTGTGAGCTCAGTGACCTCATTTGCCATTATCTGGTCCTGGCCCATTTCTGCCTTCCCCAGCCGGGTGTTGTTAGCCCAGGAAACTCAGTTGTTGTTGTGTGCTCCTGGTCCAGTTCTCCCTCCCCCAGGGAGATGGGGTTAGATCAGGGACCTCCATTGCCATTACCAGGTGCTGGCCCAGTTCTGTCTCCCGCAGCCAGGATGGAGTTAGCTCAGGAAGCTCAGTTGCCTTTCCTGGGTCCTGTCATGGTTCTACTTCCCAAACGTTGGGTGCTGTAAGCAAAGGAACCTCAGTTGTTTTGAGGATTCCTGCCCCTGTTCTACATCCCACCACCAGGGAGCTATTAGCTCAGGAACCTCAGTAGTTTTTTGCCTGTTCCTGTTCTGGTTCTCGCTCCAACAGACAGAGTGGAATTAGCGCCGAAACCTCCATTCCAATTACTGGGTCCTGGCCCAGTTCTTCCTTACACAGCAATGGTGAAATGAACTCATAAACATAATTTTTTCTTGTTGTGGTTTCCTGACCTGGTTCTACCTCCAGCAGCCAGGGTCAAATAAGCTCAAGAACCTCAGTTGCTGTTACTAGGAACTGTCATGGTCTACCTCCTCTTGTTAGAGTGTTGTTAGCAAAGGATCCTCAATTATTTTTGAGGGTTCCTAACCATGTTCTACCTCTCACAGCCAGGGTGGGATTTGCTCAGGGACCTCTGTTGCAATGACTGAGTCCTAGCTTGGTTCTTGCTCCCACAGCCAAGGGTGGAGTTAGCCTAGGAAACTCAGTGACTATGGTGTGGGCCTGGCCCGGTTCTATTCATGGTGGAGTTAGTTCAGGAAGCTCAGTTCCCATTTCCAGGGCCTGGCCTGGCTCAACCTCCCACAGCCAGGTGGAATTAGCTTAGGAATCTCAGTTGGCATGACTGGAAACTACCCAGTTCGGCATCCCCTGCTGGGATGGAGTTAGCTCAGGAATCTCAGTTGCCATTACAGGGTCCGCATGCGGTCCCACTTCCCACAGCAGTCGGGAATGGTTCTCAGCTCGGTTCTCCCTCCTGCAGCCAGGGTGGAGTTAGGTCAGGGACCTCAGTTGCCATGACTTGTTCCAGGTGTGGTTCTACCTCCCATAGCTGTGGTGAAATTAGCACAAAAATCACAGTTGACACTTTGGGGTCCTGCCCTCTAGCTGGTTTCCCCAGCTGGGGTGGTGGTATCCCAGCATATTCAAGTTTTCCCGAGGTATCCAGTGTGTTGTCTGGCTATCCCAGCAGGCCTGCCGGGGTCCCAGGTGCCAATGGAACAGTTGCCCTGGGAGAAGCCTCATCCCAAACCTAAGTACCAAGGAGGATCATGATCTGTGTTGTGTCCAGGTCCTGTTTAGGCAGGGTCCCCTGGCTCTTGGCCTGCAGCAGCACCTTCAGGTGAACCCAGCCCTCCTTGATGAGAGGGAGCTGCGACACAGGGTGCTGGGCATTGGGCCTTGGAAAGTTCACGGAAACTTTCTTGAACCCTCATTAAAAAGAATCCAGAGTGTTTACTGTGTCTTGGACAGCAACTTATTGTTGCTTGTATAGTGTCTCATTATTTTCACCCTTTTGGTAGAAGCCATTTTTACCTCCTGTTTTCTTTTACTGTTTGGTCATTTTAAGTTGAGGAAATCCAGTTCATTCTTTCAGTTTTTAGTCCTTTGCTGCTTGGGTCCAGTGTCCAGTCATTTCTGCTATGGCATCAGGGAGCAACTGAAACCAGGGCTGACAATAGAGTCCATAGCCAAGGCTATCATAGGTGGTTTCCCAAGGAGGGTTCACAGTTGAGGATGAATAGCTCCAGGGGGGATATGTCCAGGTTTAAAAAAAAAACGGTCTGTGGGTTTGCAACCTTGATAGTGAATATAAGGGTCTCAAGGAACAGCCCCCAGGATAAGCCATTGCAGAGACAGCCATTTCTGCTCCCACCACACAGATCTTCCAGAAGGCTGTCAGGTGCCTCCTGAGGATGTGGAAAGGATTCTAGCAGGCAACCTCTGAGGAAAAAAATGGAGAGGCTTTGCATGTAGCTGAGTAACTAAAACTGTCTCCTGCTTTGTTGCTGTTGCAACCCAGAAGGGAAGACGAGGACCTGGAGGTGGACGCCCCACTGAGCTCTGTTAGTCTTGGTCATTTATATGGCCATTCGACTAATGCTACTGCTGTTTCCAGTGTTACTTGACTGTACTGTGCTGCCCCATCCCTGCATCTCTGGTGAGCATCTCCTTCCATGTACTCTGCTGTCCCTGTGAGTTGGATTGTGGCCTAGTGTCTGGTACCACGTGCCCCACGCCCTCAGTGGCAGGGAGACATTGTTTTAGCCCTTTTGTTCGGAATACATGTTCCAGTTCTTCATGGAGGGAAGAGGCCACTTTGGGAATGTGGCCTTTTTATCTGGATACTTGTTCTAGGTTCCATAGTGGGAATGCACATCTTAGTTGCCTTTGCTTAGGTCATCAGAACACTGGATACTAATTGGGGTGAGGTAACGGGCCACTCACATCCTTAGTGGTTCCTTTTTTTTTTTTATCTTGCTTTTAAACAGATCCCAATATTATATTTTTCTGAAACTGAGGGGTCTTGCAATTGTGCACACAGGTGAAGAACTCAGTCAGTGACTGCTAAACTATTTGGGCACTGTCTTTGGCCAGAGTTAATGTCCCATGTTCCCCACTATCAGTTGCCGAGCCAGCCAGGTAGGAGCACGTGTGGTTGACCAGCCTTATGATCCTCTCTTGCATTGGTCACCTTAAAGCCCAGAGTAATTGCAAGAAGCTTGGCAAAACTGATTTGAAAGAACAAAATTTAAATACTAGTTATATGTTCACCTGTCACTTTGGATGGTTCTGTTTCTCCTCCATCCCCTGCTACTTCTACTTTGTCAATGATAAGTTTTGAGTTGACATGTTTTGTAAAATGTGATAATGACAAATTAGTGTCTTTATTGCTGGGGATTGTATGGGCATAGAGTGGAAATCTGTCCATATATGCTGGATTTATGTTTATGGGAGTCATCATGTTTATGTTCGGTGTGATTCTGTGGGTGTTCATGTGGGAAAGCCCAGGAGGCACACAGTTGCTAGAATTTTAGTGTGGATTCTAGTACTAGCCTAGCCACCCAAGTCCTCGGTGAGGCCCCTGTGCTTCTGCTCTATCATAGTTCATCTGTGGGCAATATTGGGGTACTTGGAAAAGTGGACATTATCTAGGAGACTGGGATTGAATGTTGGCCAGTAGATCGATGATCACGTGGGGGTAGATCTATGTAGACCTTGCTGGGGGACACATGAGGAGGTATCAGGGGCTGCAGTGCCACAGGGCACACACCATGAGACACCCTTTCACCCAGTTAAGACATAGGAGGAGGCTGCAAAGACATCCTGCTAGGAGGACCTGAGAAATCTAGAACTCCAGATTAAAACATGGTCATGGGATGTTCCTAGCAGTCACATTCTCATGCTGCCAGTCATGTGCTGGGTAGGAACATGGCTGACCCACCAGGTTTTCACCAATGTCATCCTGTGCCTTCCCTCCAAAATTCCCCTCAAACTTTACCTTCTCCCAACACAAACACACACAGACGATGAGGGAAAAGGAGTGTGGGATGCTCAGGAGGGATTACAGGTCTATTCTCAACACCTGGGCAGCCAGAGAGAGTGGCCAAGACGGCTGAGCCAGAGATGGGAACCATCATCAAGGCTCACACTCTGGGTTTGCCTGAATCTAGAGCCTCTAAGGTTCAGATGCCAAAAGCAGAACATCTTCTGCTGACTGTATCCTGGCAACTGAGCTGGTCCAGCACTATCACTAGGATGTGGATGCCTGGTTGGCAGAGTTCTATGTACTGTGGTGCCTACCACCAGGAAGTAAGGTCATTTGTTCAAGGATCCATTAACTATTGGCTTCCTTCATTCTGACCTCCACAAAGTCCAGTCTATGCTATTGGCCTTATTTCCCCAAGAAGTCCTTAATGTACATGCTGACCCAAAACATGCCTCATCTCAGGTATCTGGGAAGTGAAGATGGGCCTGAGATGAGGGTCTTGTCTGAATTCAGGTATCCTTTCTTTAGGCTCTGTGTCCTTAAAACATCCTGTTTCCCTCAGGCACCCCCTCTTTCTAAGCCTGCACAGTGGGGTCCATCAGAATCACCTCCTGGGAACAGCATCTGTTGTGTGTGATATTATCTCAGCACTTGTGGTCTGGCGGACACAGATGCGGGAACAGGTAGGGGAGCACTGCCGAGACAGGAGTGGGCTCCGGCCTGGGCATGTTGTCACTTTCACTTCCCACATACCTGGTTGCAGTGTCTGTTCCCCAAGGAAGTTGAAATTAATGTGAATTCAGATATTGTCATTTTCTGGCATAAAGAGTAGAAATGTTTCCTATTCAAATGAGACTGAGACTCAAAAGGCTTCATCTTTACCCAGATGAGGGCTGAATCCACAGTGACTCGCGAAACCCATCCAGAGCATATACATGCCACGCTCACCACAAAGTGGTCAGTGCCTGGATACTAACAGAACACAACTAAATAGGGTGGATTCCGTGGCTATATTTCAACATCAAAACGTATCTCCCTTTCATATAAATACAGCACCTTCCTTCCAAGCTCCTTCCTTTCCTCACCAGATGCCGTTCTCTTGCATATTCCCACATTCTTGAACTGAGGAAGACACACACAGGTGTGATCTGCCCTAAGCAGAGGCCACATAGGAGAGCTTCCAGGCAGTGCTCAGGCAACACAGAGTAGAATTCAGGCACTTTGTCCAAACCTCAACCTAAACCCTGGGGGTGAATTTGGGTCTAAATCCTTGGCCTCTGAGATACCTGAGGCTGCAGAACAAATCCCACCATATCCAGACAGTTGGCTCACACATGTATGAGATTGTCACTAAGGTTAAGGTGCAAGTATTGCCCTCCTCCCTTCCTATTATCCTCATCCTCCTGCACTCATCCTTCCTCCCTCCTGTGCCCTGTCTCCCCCCATGTCCCCTGTAGTGACACTGACTGACTCTAACTGCCTCTGAAGGAACTCACTTCTGCCCATGAGAGTCTGCAGTAGTGGTGTTTCTCCCTGATACACTGACCCCACCCTGAGAAAGGCTGGCTCCCAACTGTCACAAGTGAGGCCACCAGACACCCCTCCCATGAGAACCCCAGACCTCCCTCTCCGTACACACTGTGATTCCAGAAGGGCACAAGCTCATATCATTCACATCTTCACTTTCATGTTCTGACATGCCCCTTTCACATCGACAGCTCCATTATGGCAGGGCCTGGTGAGGGTGATGTTCAGACACTGCTGGGCCTTGTAGGTCACCTGGCACAGGGACAGTGTTGGCCCTAAATGAGAAACCTTAGAGCCTCTTCTCTCTAGTCAGCTACACTGCACAGGCTGACCCTGGTCACAGGAGGTCAAGGTGTATCTGAATCAGGGGTCATCACAATGGGCTCTCAGTGACCACATGGCCCAGCAAAGCTCAGAGGACACCCCTGGCACAGGAGTCCTGCTGCTCCCCTGTGGCCAGAACTAGCACTGCAGCCCCAGGCCTGGACACCACCAAGGAACCTGGCATCTTTATTTGGCTGTCAAGGCCATGGGTCTCCGGCACCTGGAGGGAATTCAGCAGACTCAGCAAGCTGTCAGGGAAGATCAAAGGGCCACAGAAGGCTCCTGCCCCCCTCTATTTTGTTTAGCATCCCCAGGAGTCCTCTTTACTGAGGAGGAATTCTCTTCAACAGGGCCTACATTTACCCTAACACCAATGGGGTTCTGTTGAAACCAGAGTGTTCTCTAATTTAGCCCTTGCACTACCACAGTTTCTTTTCCCATGAAGACATAATGAGGAATTCAAAGACTTTTCAGGTAAGTTAGCAGAGAGAGCAACCTTATTCAAGATAATAAGCAAGCTTTAATCAAGAAAATAAAGTTTATTTTGAGGAAAAAGAACAGGAGCAAGGACCCCCAAGGCAGCAATGTCAAGGAGGGGCAAGAGACACTGTTATGGGTCCATGTCTAGGAGATATTTAAAACCCCTTTTCTCTATTTTAAAACCTGCTCATCCTATTTTGTGATTGGCTCTTTCTCCTAGTGTCTATATGCCTGCAGGCTGAAGTGCCCATTTTCCCAGCTCTTATCTTAGAATTTCTCTTTTTATCCTCCCTGTCCAAGGGCTCTTAAAATGTACTGTCCCAATTAGCCTTAAATATTAACCTTAAAATTTACTGCCCTTATTAGCCCTCCTGAATTTCTCTACCCTTTTTTCAGAAGCCTCTTGAACTCTCCAAAGCCCCTGCCTGTGCTGTCCCTGATGCTGCCCCATTAACCCTAACTTGCCCTGGCACTCATCCCCCTCTGCAGATGGATCCCCTGACTGCTGTTAGGACAAAGGGCATCGGTCTGCTCTGTAACTGCTTCCTGCTGGAAAACGGCAACGTGGGGAAGCAGTCAGGGCTCCACCACAGGGCGACGTGCTCAGGGACCTTGGAGGAAGGACAGTGGAGGCGTCATACCGTGCCCCAACTGATGGAGGTGAGAGAAGATGATTCTGACAAGGGCGCTGAGGACACAGGGTACACACAAGAGAATAATATAGAAAATTAGTACGGGAATGAGCAAGGGGAACAACCAGGACAGAAATTGATTTCCTACGAAGGGAAAGATTGATTGTAGCCAGCTAGGCCCTTGTCCTGCCTGTCTTTAAATTGTGTCTGTAATACAGACGTTTCTCTTTAATACCTCCAGGTTTTCTTCTACCTCACTAGACGTTTAATCCAAAGACAACATGTTTCATTTATGAGGGCACAGCCTCGTCTGACTTTAGCCATCAGCAGGTCTAGAGGTCCGAGGTTCTGTATAACTACTGAGGCGAGGGGATTCAAAGAGCGTTGTTGAGCCTCTGTAGCATGTGCTGTGGCCGTCCACCCTGGCTGTACCATAGCAGTCAGATTTAGAGCTGACTTTCCCAGACATGGAATTCGTTCAAACTAAAAGAAACCACAGGCAGTAATATGGCCAATGCCAGGATATTCTAAAATAGGGTTGTTGTGCTCATGTCCTCCACAGTCACAGTTGGAGAGATATCAAAGGAGGGCATATTGATTTCCCTCTCACATCTGGAAGACAAGGATTGTCCAAGAATCCTTGTTCAGAGATTGTTCAGGAACAGTCTCAATTAGAGCTTTGAGAAAGATATTCTTATTTACGCAACCACATTGAACACACACTCTCTCATCCACCTCATTTCGTTTGTTCATTTAGTCAACAAGCCTGAAACTGACGACATGCTCCATGTAAGCATGTGGGAATTGATCAAAGAGGTGTGTGTCCATGTGTGTGGCAGCTCCTGCCTCCATGGTTGGCAATGCCACTGTTGCCACCATTGCTCGCCAGTAATTGGATGAAATAAAGAGTGGCTGTACTGTGGATGCTCACAAATAGAGTACGTAAGACCCTCTTTCCCTGTGCGCTGGACTGGACAGTCAATGACAGGTAAGATCGGGGGCAGACTAACGAAGGAACTGGCCAGCCTCATGTCTGTGACTCCTGACGACCTAAGACAGGCGCAGTCCCCAAGGGGCTTCATCATAATAAACTTTGGCGTTCAGATCAAACAAGGCCTACAAGCCTATAAGCCCAATCTAGGCAATAAGCCTGCAGTGAAAAACACCTTCTTTGCTTGAAAACAAGGCTGCTAAGAGCGTTGCCTACAAACAAGCCTGATGGAATTACCTACAAAGCAGTTTAACCATTAACCAGTTAATCATTGTTTCTGAATAAGTAGTAACTTAGCAACTTGTCCATAATTAATTTTCTTACCTGACTTTTTCTAGATATGTAAAAATCAGTTTCAGGAAATGTAACCACATATGCTTAGCAACTTGTAAACTATTAGCTAGAAAATTGTATTCTATGCCTAGGTAACAAGAAACATTGTTATGCTGGGAAAATAGATTTTGTGTGACCTAATGCCTTTTGAAAATGTATAAATATGTGTAATGATTTGAGCAAATTACACTCAGATTTTCACTCTCCCTTGAGTGTGTCTGTGTGTCATTCTTTCTTGTCCCCCGCCCTAATTCCTTCGACCACCTTTTGCTCGTTCTCACTCAACCCTGAGATTGTCTCGATCTCCCGCCGCCGCTAAGCTGGTCTGCGGCACATGTGCTGAGTGTCCACTGTCCCATTTGAGGGGCAAGAGTATAATAAAAATAATAATCCAAGCAGTGGTTGCTGGTGTAAGAAAGACATGCAGACATTTACAAATCAAAGTCGATTCACCGGATAATGAGAAAGAGCTTCCAACAGGGAGACCCACAAAGATGAAAGCTCGAACGGTACTCAACCTTACTAAAAGAATGAATCACCAGGAGCAAGAGGAGAGCAGAGAAAGGAGACTAACACATCAAAAGAGATAGAGTAACCTGTGCTAAGGTGTGGAAAGGAAAGAAACACAGAATCTTAGGGGACAGAGTTGATAGAATTGAACCAAGTTATGGAAACAACCCAAGTGCGCAGGGGAAAAGACGTGGTCTATATACACAGTGGGGTACTAATAAATATTCAAAAAACAGGTGGAATATTGCCATTTGTGACAACATAAATGAGACTGAAGGGGATGATGTTCAGCGAATTAAGTCAGAAGGAGAAAGACAAATTCTGTATCATCTCAATTCCATGACCTGGGACAGGGGGCAACTGGGTGACTTGCCCAGGTCCCTTATCACCCAGAACGTGCATGCATACTGGAGCTCAGAAGTATTCAATGCATTCTTCAAGAACATTTTGATTGAACTCTATATATTCAAGTGATATGTGATGTTATGCACAGTCACATTTTTTTTTTTTAACATTGTAACTGTCTGGAATGTCTCTGAGAAAGACTGCTAAAAAGAATCTCTGCTCTAAACAAACCTTAGAATGAACCCTTCCAAGCACTTCTACCTTGAATCTGTCCACCAAAGTATAGTATTGGCAATATGCTTTGAGAATCCCCAAGCCTTTGGTTGCTCCCATTCAACCTCCCTATTCAAAACAACCACTTCTTAAAAACAATGGGAGTAAATTTAACCAGGAGGAGAACATAGGACCAAGTGATGCTTCTCTCATGCCCACAGAGCAAAGCACACCACAGACTCTCCATGAAGGTGAGGAGGATATTTCAGCAAAAGGATTCAGGGATGAATGAGGAAGAAGATCAATGGAGGGTGAGAAGGAGAAAGGAAGAGCAGAAAAGGAGAATAATGGGAGGCAGAGAGACTGCAGGCCCTACTTGTGTCTGGGCATGAGCCAAGGACAGAACAGCTTGTCCTTCAAGAAAGTCAGGAACCATGTGTTCACTCCATGACAATCTTGGGGAGGGAGCTAGGCCACGTCCAATGCACATGGATACAGGGACAGAAGGGCACAGGGCTACTTAGGCTCCCCAGGCCCCAAATGCAGGAGTCTGCAGGTCCCCAAGGCTTCAGATTCCTGAGAGCCCAGGGGTTTTAATCCCCAGCTCCCCAAGCCCAAAGCTCCCCAAGGCCATAGCTTCCTCTGCCCCTTGCTGGGCCCTGCCTGAAAACAGCTCCCCTGGGCCTTGTGCCTGGTGTTGGTGTCCCTGGCATGGACAGGCTTGAACAGAAGGAGCAGCTGAGCCCAGTGTTATTGGAGAATCTTGACAGAGGGGGAAGTTCAAGGAACAGAACACAGGAAGTGACATTACAACCCTTCATGAGCCACTCAGAAGTCAGAACCTTGGTCTCCAGGCAGCCAGAATCTGACACAAACCAGAGGTGGCTCGCTTGCCTGGATGCCCTGGAGCAGACATGTTTTGCTGCCTGCCCAGGGCTTGTGGGTGCAAGCCCCAACATGACTGGGTTGTTACTGGGAGCAACTCTGACCTGGAAACCACATGTTGGAAATAGGGGGAGACACCAGGGTGATCAGGACTGGGCTGCCCTGAGGGTGCTGTTGGGGTCGGTCTGAAAGGCCCCAATTAACAGCTTGTGGGTGACAGTCTCACTCATCTTTCTCAGCTCCCTCCACAAAAGAAGCTCTGGCTCAACCTAAGCTGACACAACAGGTCAGGAGTTAGGGGAAAATGGGGAAGGAGGATATGAAAGCAACAAAATGTCTGAGCTCCTCTAGGGTCCTTAGAGGTCAGAATAGACAACCCTAGGAACAAGTGGGTGTCTTGAGGCCACCCCACCCCTTTTGGGGAAGGGAGATAGGGTCCAGGACCCTATAGTGACATCCACAGGTCCAGAGCCCACCACACCCCGGCTGGGGGAGGGGAAACCCAGCCAGGACCTTGCTGTGACTCCCACATGTCCTGAGCCCACCACACACCAGCTGAAGAGGGAGAACACGGCTAGGACCACGCCATGTCACCCAGGGATCCTGAGCCCATCCTAATCTCGCCAGGGTAGGGAGGACAATGCCGGGGCTTATTCCCATCCCTATTGACTTCCCTGTATTTGTTTTGGTTCTGTTCTTTTCTTTTATTAGTGTTTTTGTTTTGTTTAAGTGTTTTAAATAAATAGTTGTCTTTATATGCTTCATTTAAATTGCACTCTCTTTGGGCTATAAGAAGTTCACAGTGAGACATCCTCCCCGTTATGTACTTTCAGACCATTCAGCTCACCAGTGGAACCCTTGCACCCCAGTTCTCACTGTCTCAGCCCAGCCCTGGACCCCAATGTTTGCTGACTCTGTTCCTTTCCCCAAAGAGGTGACTTCATGGTCTACCACCTAGTTCAGAGGAACTGAGATAGTTGGGGTAACCTGCTATGAATCATCACTTTTTCTGGGAAAGTGAAAACTCACAGGCCTCCCTGGTAGTGCCAGGCATTCAGTTTCTTCACTATGAAGCTGTCTATAGCCACTGCAGCATGAGTTCAATCCCCAGCCCAGGAGCGAACCAACATGGCTCAGAAGACCAATCCTTACTTGCACGCTGCTCCCCTCAGCAGTGCATTTCAGTCAATCTACTAGTTCTGCTCCCCACTCTGTCTCTGGTGAATCCCAATACCCCCCTGAACCTCTGGCTGCACCCAAGTTCTTATATGTATAAATAAATCTAAAAGAAAAGAGAGAGAGAAAGCTCAGGTGTAACGAGAGCAAACGTGAACACGAATCCCTGACAGTAACTACGCGCACACTTTCCAGGCAGTGACCATGGCCTTAAGGGAACAGAGAAGGAAATAGAGGGCCACACCTCCTCCTCTGTGGCCACAGAGAAACAAGAACAATGTGACCCCTGCAGAGATGAATGCCAGACAGGAATACAGTCCTCATGCACATGGGCAGTGTCAGTCATTTCCCGGGGTACACAAACCCCCAGGAGGCCCATCCGCCCCCAGATTCAGAGTGTGCATGGGCCACTGCAGGCAGAGGCCGTCCCTGGACTAAGGCCTATCTTGCCAGAGGGCCCTCGCCAGGGTGGCAACACAGGGACCTCAATGGAAAGGGCCCGTAAGCAGTGATGGGCAAGTCTGGGGTTTGAGAACAACAGCCCTGAGAACCAGGACTAGCCGAGACCCAGCTGGTCCATTCAGACCAGTGAGAGGGTCAATCCTGGCAGTCGAGCAGAGTGTCTCAGATTCCTCTCCTGGGAAGTGCCCGTGCTAGGAAGGCAGGGACTGAGATGCTGCAGTGGGGGTTTCTGTGCCTTGGGGGTGCCCAGTGGGGAGCACCTGGAAGTGAACCCCACTTCCTCACAGCTGGACCCTGGCCAGTCCACCCCATTCCTCCTTTCCTGATCTGCACTCACCTCAGTCTTCTCTGGACACCCTGCTATTGCCTATGGGCACCCAGATGTCTCACCTGTCACCATGAGGACCAAGGATCTTTGTCCACATATTCTACTGAGAGCTGGAGTCAGAGGGATTCTCTGTGGAGCGTCAATCAGAAGGGAACATGGAAGAAGCCTGGGCAGCCATCCCCCCTTCTTGGTGTGAGGACAACCCCCTTTCTATGGGTCATCTTTGGGTACCTCTGAGCCTCAGCAGGGATGGTGCTCCCCAGTGTCCCAGGAGACTGGGGCACTGAGGTGACTCAAGACCCATCCAGCTACTAAGTTGGTGGACAGCAGCCCATCCTCCAGGGCTATGGAGTGTGTGACATTTCCTGTAAAATAGTGGCCAGATGACTCTGAAGGCTGTATAATGGGTGGGTGAGGATAGAAGTTTCCAGGGAACTGGTCATGAGTGGGACAGGTTTGAGACAGAGCCCCCAACCACAACCTGGACATAATGGTTTGCAGGGGCTTCAACAGAATGGAAGTGGGCTGGCTTCCTCTGCACCAGGGGATCGACAGGTGATACTCAGGTCACAGGAGCAATGACAGGATCAGTGCTTGTGATGGGAACACCACCCTCTCGGGACTAATCCAGCCCCCTGCTATGAAGATCGTCGGTCTTCCAATGTTCAGTTATCTTTTTGTATCCAGAGATCTTACCCATAAAGTCAACTCTGTAATGACACAGAATCCTCTCTAACTGGGTCAGCAAACAGTTATCACATGATTTTCATCATGTATTCAAGTGTACCTGGTCAACTCCAGTCATAAGAAGCAGTGCACACATTAAACAGGCAGAAAGGAAGGCAGCAACAAACTTTGCACAAAATAGGAAAGTATATGTCTGAAAAATCAAAAGGACAAGTATGATACATTGGCTATTCAAAACACTGATGACTAAGCTGACAACACACACAATAACATTTATTGGGTAAGTGATGTGTCAAAGTGCATGTTTTGGTTGCACTGAGATTTAACAAAGCAAAGAGAGAACCCTTGCCAAAGTTACACAATGAAATGTCTATGTGGGACCAAGGGTGCCAGGAAGCACTATCCAGAAGCCATATCTCAAGAGAGGAATCTTTGGGCCAGGGACCTCAAGAAACCTCTGTGGAGCTGAGAAAGGATATCCCTACAGTCAGAGGTAAGCTGAAAAGTGTGATAAAGCCAGCCTGACCACATTTGGAACCCAGAGGAGGATCCAGCTACCATAGGGGCAGATCAAAGGCACTGGGAAGTGCTCTCCAGAGGCCATATCTCAAGATAGGGAGCTTTGGGTCAGGGCCTCACTAAACCTCTGTGGAACTGAGAAAGGTCTATCTCTGCAGTCAGAGGTGAGCTGAAAAGCACACAAAAGCCAGGCTCTGTGCTTCACTGAAATCTGAAGCCCAGAGGGAGATCAACCCACAATTGGAGCTGCCCACAGGACCTCCAAACCCCGCCCCCCACTTGAATTAAGTAAATACAGAGAGATGGGATTGTCAGGGACAGCGCCCATCAACATACCCACAGTACCACTGCCCTTCTGGAATTCTGGCGTAACAGTACTGGACTTAATTGGGCCACCAGTTTCCAACATCCTAGAAGGAGTACCCCAAAGTGATGCTGGCCAGTACAAGTGACACAGTGGCCCAACACATAGAACAAATTAGATAACAAACAGCAGGGAGAAGAAAATATTACAAACAACCAAGCAATACCTCAGGGGAAGGACACACCACAAAAAGAAAACCAACCATCAGATTGAAACAACAGTGACTTAGAAGGACAGAGAATTTAAAATCACTATGATTAAAAAACTGCAAGAACACGAACAGGAAAAGAATATTATGAGAAAAGTAATAACGATCATAAGAATGAAATTGAGTCCCTAAAGAGGGAAGTGAAAGAAATGCAGGAGATTAATAAAAGATCAATGGAGGAGTTAAAGAACTCTGGGAGAAGAAGTGAAAGCAGAATAGATGAAATGGAAGAAGGGATCAGTGCTCTTGAAGACACAGAAATAAAAAGAACCAAAACAGGAAAGGAAAGAGAAGTACAAAGGAAAAAGAATGAAGAAAGACTTCAAGAATAATCTGACTCCATGAGAAGAGGAAGTATAAGAATTATAGGAATTCCATAAGGAGAGGAGAGAAACATAGGAACAGAGAAAGTATTCAAGAAGATAATCGAAGGAACTTCCCAAGCATGAAGAAGGAGCTGAAAATAGACATACAAGAATTGAGAAGAACACCAAACTTCCACGATGAACTGAAAAATACAGCAAGACACATAACAGTAAAGCTCCCAAGAATCCAAGACAAGGAAAAAGTAATGAAGCTGACAAGAGGGAAGAAACAGATAACATACAAAGGAAAATCAATCGGGCTGACATCAGACTTCTCCAAAGAATCACTACAGGCATGAAGAGAGTGGAGGGACATAGTCAATAAACTCCAAGCAAACAAATGCCAACTAAGAAAACTTTATCCTGCAAAGCTTTCCTTCCTCTATGAAGAAAGAATAAGGATCTTCTCAGACAAACAGAAACTCCAGAATTTCATTACAACTAAACTCCCACTCCAAAAAATACTACAAGGAGTTCTAAAGCCAGAACCAACAGAGGAATGAATAAGAATGAAACAAGACAAGGAAAAAGAAACACAAAAATACAAACAAAATGGCAAATATACATGCCAACATATCAATATTAACTCTAAAGTTAAATGAAACAAGACAAAAAAAGTCAAAAAATTAATAAATAAAAACAGAGAAAAGACAAAATGGCAAATACAGATGCTAACATATCAATATTAACCCTAAATGTAAATGGACTAAACTCTTCAATAAAAAGACTTAGAGTTGCAGGCTGGATTAAGAAACAAAACCCAACCTTTTGCTGTCTCCAGGAAACTCACTTAACTACAAAAGATAAAAATAGATTGAAAGTAAAAGGATGGAAAACAATCCTACAAGCAAATAGACCAAAAAAGAAGGCACAAACAGCTATACATATATCAGATAAAACAGATTTCAAACACAAAAAGGTAAAAAGAGACCCAGACAGTCACTACATTATGATCAAGGGGACAATACTTCAAGAAGAAATAACACTCATTAACATATACTCACCAAATGAAGGAGCACCAAAATATATCAGACAACTAATATCATCTCTGAAATCAGACATCAGAGAAAACACATATGTAGTAGGAGACTTCAACACAACAGTATCAACAATGGATAGATCAATGAGACAAAAAATAAGTAAGGACACAAAAGCTTCTAATAAAGATATAGAGCTCATGGGCTATACAGACATCTATAGAACACTAAACCCAAAAAAATCTGAATACACATTTTTTTTCTCAAGTACACACAGATCATTCTCCATGATCGATCACATACTGGGACACATGACAAACATAAACAGGTACACTGAGATCGAAACCATACCGACTATCTTCTCTAACCATGAAGGCATCAAACTAGAAATAAACCATAAAAAAAAAGCAAGGAGGGCCTCCCTGGCGCACAGGGGTTAGGACACAGCCTGTGAGGCTGTCGGCAGCCACTGCAGCACGTGTTCGATCCCCAGCCAGCCAAGTAGCAACCCTCATGGTGCAGCAGACCTCTTCTGACTCGCCCTCGCCCACTGCTCCCCTCAACAGTGTACTTCAGTCAATCTGCCTGTTCTGTTCCCCACTCTGTCTCTGGTGAATCCTGTCATAGCCCACACCTCTGGCCTGTACCCCAGCTCTTGCATGCATGCATAAATAAATCTTTTTAAAAAAGAAGGCAAGGAATCCTCCTTCCTCATGGAGATTGAAGCCCACACAGCTGGGAGACCATTTGATCAATGAAGATATCAAAGAAGAAATTAAAAAAATGCCTTCAGATGAATGATAATGAGAACACAACTCTCCAGAACATATGGGACACACACACACACACAAAACAGTTATAAGAGGAAAATACAAAGCAATTCAGGCTCACATCAAGAAACAAAGAACTCAAAGAAATAACCTAATCTCCCACCTTAAAGAACTGGAAAAGAACAACCAAAAACCCCAAAAGCCAGTAGAAGAAAGGGAATAATAAAAATCAAAGCAAAAATAAATGATATAGAATTAAGAAAATAATCCAAAAGATCCCTGGAATCAAAAGTTGTTTCTTTGAAAAAATAAACAAAATAGAGAAACCCCTAGCCAGACTCACAAAGAAAAAATGTGAGAAAACACAAATAGGATTACAAATGAAAGAGGAGAAATCACAATAGACACAGCAGAAATCAAAATAATTAGAGACTACTATGAAAAGTTATATGCAAACAAGTTCTACAATCTAGAAGAGATGGACAAATTCCGGCAACTTTACAATCACCCAATGCTAGATAAAGAAATAGAACACCTAAATAGACCAATTACAAGCAGTGAAATTGAAATGGTATTCAAAACCCTTCCAAAAACAAAAGCCCAGGACCAGATAGATTTACAAATGAATTCTACCAAACATTCAGAAAGGACTACTGCCTATCCTACACAAATTCTTTCAAACAATTGAAAATGAAGGGATAATACCAACCATGTTATATGAAGTCAACATTACACTAATACCAAAACAAGCACGAGTACAACAAAAGTATAGTCCAATCTTGCTAACGAACACTGATGCAAAAATCCTCAATAAAATTTTAGCTATCAGAATCCAACAATGTATCCATAGGATAATCACTACGACCAAATAGGATTTATTCCAGGGATACTAGGATGGTTCAACATCTGAAAATCAATCAATGTAATCCAACATACCAACAAAAAGAAATATAAAAACCACATGATAATAGATGCTGAGAAAGCATTTGACAAAATTCAACATCCATTTATGATAAGGGCCTCAAAAGAATCAGGATACAAGGAACACGGCTCAACATCCTAAAGGCCATATATGACAAACCCATAGCCAATATCATTCTCAATGGTGAAAAGCTAAAAGCATTTCCCCAATACAAGTATGTCCACTCTCATCACTGCTTTTCAATATAATACTGGAAGTCTTAGCCAGAGCAATAAGATGTGAAAGACATACAAGGAATCCAAATAGGAAAAGAAGAAGTAAAACTATCATTATTAGCAGATGATATGATAATATACATAGAGAGCCCCAAAAACTCAACAGAAAAAAACCAATCAAATTAATCAACCAGTTTCTTAAATTAAAAGGATACAAAATCAACATGCAAAAATCAGTAGCTTTCCTATATACAAACAATAAATCTGAAGAAGAAGAAATCAAATACCTGGGAATAAACCTAACAAAAGAGATAAAGGATCTTTACAAAGAAACTATAAAACAATGTTAAAAAAATAAAAGAAGACACAAAAAAATGGAGAGACATCCCCTACTCATGGATTAGAAGAATTAACATTATCAAAATGGCCATCTTACCAAAAGCAATTTACAGATTCAATGCTAGTCCAACAAATTTTCATGATATTCTTCAAAGAAATAGAACAAATATTGACGAAATTCATATGGAGCCACCAAAAACTCCAAATAGCCAAAGCTTTCCTGAAAAAAAAGAGAAGGGAATGGAGGTATCACACTCCCAGACTTCAAACTCTACTACAAACAATAATAATCAAAGCTGAATGGTACTGAAACAAGAACAGACACACAGACTGATGGAACTGAATAGAAAACCCAGAAATAAACCCACAGATTTTCGGTCAACTAATCTTTGACAAAGGAGCAAGGAAATCTAAGCCATAGGGGTGCTGAGTTGGGGGGTATCCTTGCAAGGTATCCAGGTATTCCCAGCAGCTGGTCCCTAAGGGTAAAATGGAAAGTCCCTGGGACTGAGATTCATGAGTTTAATGATAGTGACCTGCAGATCAGCACAAAAGCCACATAAGTGCGGCTGGAGGTGGGGGTGGGTGGCTGGTCGGGGGGATGCAGACTAGGCTAGATTTAGGGAAAAGCTGGGAGAATGAAGAAGGAATCGCAGGTGTGCGTGGAGGGGCTTCCTCAAGCTCTTTTCCAGCCTCTGCTTATGTTGATTTGTTCTAACCACTGCTGAAGGGGAGAAAGGAAAAAGGAAGTGAGAATTCTTCCAGACCTGAAGGCAAACAGGGAGCCCTGGAATAGATCCAGGTATTTGACTTAAAAGTTCAGCTTGAGTGAGACCGCCCTGCTCTGGCTCTCATTTTGTCTTTCCTAAATCAAGGACCTTGAACTAGATGATCCCTGAGGTTTATCTTAGTTCACGCAGATGCCTACAGAGGAACTCAGTGGGGAAAGCTGCGAGGGACTGGAGCCCTCCCATGGGGCCAGGAAGAAACAAACACTTGGTAACTAAAATGAATTCAGACCTCTAGGGAAAATTTGGCAGGGGGTGATGGGCAGGAAGCCAGATCAGGCCAGACCTCAGGGAAGCCAATGTAAGATGGACCCATTCATTCACTAACTATGTACCTCCTAAAATGAAGAGATAAGAGTCTCAGCTTCCATCCAAGAGGGCTAGAATGAGAGAGTGCATTAGCTCTGGATGTCTAACAAGGGCAAGCTCTCGGGGTCCTCCCCAATTTTTGGAGTATTATGGGAAAAATGAATTGTTATCAAGCACCAGTGTAGGGTAAGTGAAAAAGTATCAGGCTTTTCCACCCTCCTGCCATTAGCATTAATGATGGATCCCTGCAGTCCTACATGCATGCCTGATGGTGGACACCTAGAGCAGGGTGTGGGCATTCATAGGTGGCACACCTGGGCTGAGACTGGGCTTATAAGGGCGGTGTCACAGGGACGCCAGGGGAAGCAGCAGAACAAGAACAGAACCAGCAGAGCAGCAAAGCAGAGAACACGAGAGAAGGCTGGAGAACCCAGAAAGAATGAATATTTGCCAGGAGCTGGGAGGCCTGACAGCCTCCCGGCTCCCCACCCCACCCCCCGGCAACCCTCCTGCCCTGTACCTGGGAAAAGCTCAGTGAAAGCCTGAAAAGCCACCGAGGGCTCCAGGTCTCTCCTTTACCCGTCTACCCAGATCATAGAGATCCTGCTCTGTGCCTTCCTGGCACTACAACCAGGTAAAGATATCAGCATTTGATGTATATTACCTTACTTAACCTCAAAATAATCCTATGAAGCAGCATTTTATAACTTTCCAAGGGGTTTTCTTATTTTAATCTCCCCAACAATCCTCTAACGTTAATAACTTTAGACTGATGAAGAATCTGAAAAAGCAGGAAAAGAGGAAATTAGATTTCTAGGACTTTTTAAAGATTTATTTATGCATACAAGAACTGGGGTACAGGCCAGAGGTGTGGGGATGAGAGGATTCACCAGAGACAGAGTGGGGAACAGAACAGGCAGACTGACTGAAATACACTGCTGAGGGGAGCAGCGGGTGATTCAGGAGAAGTCTGCTGCGCCATGTGGGTTGCTCCCTGGCCGGGGAGGCGATAGCATGATAGTGCTGAGACTTAACCCCTACACCATGAGGGAGGCTAGAGCCTGGAGATCTTTACAGAACTGTCTTGTGGGCCCCTCTTCCCCTTGGGGCACACCCACAGCCTCACTCCATCACTCAGTTTGCTGAATTCTCTCCCACAAATCAAACCACCGAATGGCACAGGCTCCTACAGACACCCACATCCTTCTCTGTTTCCTCTCACCTAGATGTTCACTTTTGCCAGAAAATCCCAGTACTTTAGAGAGCTACACTAGAAGAAAGGAGTGAGGGGGAGGGTTGAGAAAGATCCAGAAACCTCATCCTTTAGGGATCTCACAGGCCAGAGCTCCTCTGTCTTTCTCCCCTGGGAACAGATCTGGCCATCTGACCTTCCCTTTCCTGCTAGGAGAAACTTCGTGGTCTGCTGTAGTCGTCAGTGCTCACTAGTGTTCTCGCCACAGTGTAGGTGGTGCTGGGGGCGTGAGCTTGGGGGTGCATGCTGGGTGGGCTTTGTGTTTGAGGGCAGGAAGTTGAAAAAGCAGCTCAGACAATGGTGTTTTCCGCTGGTGTGGGTCCAGGTTGCTGGGTCCTAGCGGCTCTAACATTACCTCCTCCCTTTTCCTTTAGTCAATTTGCCACTCAGTGCTCATTTGTGGGGAGGGAGAAGAGAGGAGAGGTTCCTCTCAAGGAAATGTCCCCCTCTCCCTAGCCCTGTTCCAAGTGGCTGTTCTGTGGTGACCACAAGGGTTTGGGGCCATAAATAACTTCATCCAGTCAGGGACCATCCCACCCACGCCTGCTATTTGGTTCGTCCCACGTAAAGCTTGTCATGGCCCCTCCATGGTATAGGGATTGGCAGCTCCCTCTTAGGGAATCATGATGCTTTTATTTTGGATTAAATTTGCTGTAGTCTGTTCTCTGAATTGTTGGTTTGCGTCCCCATCAGACTGGAAGTTTTAGTGGAATCAGGATCATTATTTGTCCTTTGGCACAGACCTCAGACCAGCCTTAGGAAGATCAGATCTACTTCTTGATATGCAAAGTGTCAGTATGGTCATTCTGGAGGAGGGGAGATCGCGGGAATGCTGGAATTCATCTTTTTCCTAGAAAAGGGGTGGTAGGGCCACAGTCAGGAGGACCATTGAAATAGGGATAAACTGACATCGATGCCTCCCCTTCTCCAATCTGTGAGAATCAGAAAAAGCTTCTTGCCAATATGCCCTTGCCAATGTATTCCAGCCACTTAAGTCTCAGTGTTTCAGGACCGTCTAAGGTGCCCAGTTTAGCACCAGCTTTGCTCCTGTGATTCCAGAGTCTGGAATGAACCAGCATTGGTATCATTCAGCAAGGCCCACTCAGCCCTGCAAACACTTCCTCACCATTTTAACGCTCAGTAATGTCCCCCCTTCTGAATTCTTGCACTCATAGTCTGGACTACACAGTCTAGCACTTAATTATACAGGGTATTTATAAAGTCCTTGTGCAATTCAGAAATTGAATACATTTGGATGTACATATGATAGAAGCAACTATAAATGTTTTCTGAAAGCAAATTCTGTAGACTTTCTAATGTTAACATTTGTTTTTGGTTAATGGGCTTTGAATCTACATGGGAAATTGTATGTTACATTGGAAAGAAGACCTGGGTGTCCCCCACTTGAGAGGTGACATTGGCAGGTTACTTAACCTCCCTGGGGCTTGTATCTTCATCTGTAAAATGGAGGTAATACCTTCTGCATAGATTTGTGCTTGACTGTGAATATTAAAACCTCAGTCTGTCTGATGAATCTGAAATCTATTTAAAGTTTGATGTGCTCTCAATGTGCTTTATGGGTCATTGTTTACGACATAAGTTACTTCCCCCAAAAAGCCTTCCTTAGGGCCCTCCCTGGTGGCACAAAGGGTTAAGAACCGCACTATAAAGCAATCCACAGCCTGAAGCAATCCACAGCCTTTTCAGCACGAGTTCAATCCCCGGGCGGCTAGGGAGCAACCCACATGGCGCAGAAGACCTCTCCTGTCTCGCCCGCTGCTCCCCTCAGCAGTGTATTTCAGTCAGTTTGCCTGTTCTGTTCCCCACTCTGTCTCTGGTGAATCCTCTCACCCCCGGATCTCTGGCCTGCACCCCAGCTCTAGTATGCATAAATAAATAAATCTTTAAAAACAAACAAACAAACAAAAACTAAAAAGCCTTCCTTAGTCCCCACCCAGTACTCTTGACTTCACTAGTCATAGCATTGATGTTACTACCTCCTTGTTTGTCTTACTTCAGTAGTCTCAATTCTGTGAGATAGGGATCATTGTTTACTTCTGTTATTCCATGGCCCAGTGCATTGCCTAGATTAGTAAGTTTTTTTAAAAACATTTATTTATTTATATATACAAGAACTGAGGTATTGGCCAGATGTGTGGGTGGGATGAGGGGATTCGCCAGAGACAGAGAGGGGAACAGAACAAGCAGCCTGACTGAAATACACTGCTGAGGGGAGCCGTGGGCAAGACAGGAGAGGTCTGCTGCCCCATGTGTGTCGTCAGCTTCCTTGGCCAGCTGAGGATCGAATTCATGTCTCAGTGGCTGCTAATAGCTTGATAGTGCTGTGTCTTTAACCCCCTGAACCACCAAGGAGGCTCTAGATCAGTAAGTTTTTTTGAAAAAATGTAATGGCAGGCCTCTCTGGTAGCGCAAGGGGTTAAGGTATCTGCAGCCACTGCAGCACAAGTTAGATCCCTGGCTGGCCAGGGAGCTACCCACATGGTGCAGCAGACCTCTCCTGTCTGCTGCTCCCTTCAGCAGTGTATTTCAGTCACTCTTTTCTGTTCCGCACTCTGTCTCTGAATCCTTTCACCCTCTGTACCTCTGGCCTGTGCCCAGTTCTTTTGTGCATACATAAACAAATCTTTTAAAAAAATGTAATGGTAAATAACATGGTGATATTACAAAACTAATTTCTGAACCATGTGACAAATAATTTAAGGCTTTTTTTCCCCAACCAAGATAGTCTCCTAGCAAGGAGACTTGCTATTGTGCTTTTAATGCATGTCCATTCTTGAGCTGCAACTGGAGATGTGGTGCAATTACTTATTAATCTTGGTCACCTGACCTGTGCCCACAGCACTATATTTTGTAGTTGTGGCAGAGACCATAGTCTCTGAGCATACGGTCTCCTCTTCTTCCTTTTAGTAATATGACTCTGCCACCCCCACACTGAGTGTCAGCAGGGCTCCTGGCTGCTGGCTAGATTCTACTCTGCCCTGCCTCTCTTGCAGTAGGGGGTGGCCACATGGCTAAATCTGGTCAATGGAATGTGAGTGGAGCTCTGCGTGTAACTTCTGGGTCATGTTCTTAAAAAGGAAAGTTGACAGCTCCAACATCCTCTTGCTTCCTTCTGTTTGCTGGGAAGTAGTGACAACCTAAGTAGTCACCTTAGATCAGAGATGCAAATCTCCTCCAGTCAAGGATGATCGACCCAATTTATCTCTGGATTATTACTTCCTTTGAACCACTATGTTTGTGGGTCTCTTTGTCATAGCTGTATGGCCTACATTCTTTGAATAAAGACAAAGACCATGCAATTCATGAAATCTTGGCCTACCTTGAAAAAAATGCTTTCAAAGAGCTCAAAAATAAAATTGAGCTAAGTTTCAAGTGAAAATAGGATCTGCTGAAATGTTTAATGACAATTTGTGAATAACTAAAATTTTCTCTACCATGAGCATATTCAAATTTCTTGCTGATTTATAAACATCCTAGCTCTTTTATTTAGCATAATACAACTTTGAAATGCCAGATGGGTGTATAGCAGCCAGCTTCCAAGATGCCCCCATGACCCTCATCTTGTGGTATTCATGCCCTTTCTGTGGTCCCTTCCTAGGCTGAATCATGGCTTGCCCATGTGATCAACACAATATGGTGGAAGTGACATGTAATTTCCAAAGCTAAGTCACAAAGGATATTGGCCTTCCCATCTTGGTTTCTTGGATCACTTTTTCTGAAGAAGACAGCTGTCATGTTGTGGGGACACGCAAATGGTCCTGTGGAGAGGACCTGAGACCTTCCACCAAAAGCCAGGAGTAAGTTCCCAGAATTTGAGTTTACTGATATGAGTGAGCCATGGTGCAGTACAAGGTGGTTAACCACAATCAAGTTTTTTTTTTTTTTTTTTTTTGTGGGACCCTTGCTGGCAGCCGGGGAATGAACCAGCGCTGCAGAGGCTGCGGGCAGCTTCACAATCCAGCACTCAACCGCTGCGCCACCAGGGAGGCCCTCCAATATATATTTTTTAAGATTTATTTATGCATCCAAGAACCGGGATATAAGCCTGAGGTACAGGGGGTGAGAGGCTTCACCAGAGACAGAGTGGGGAGCAGAACAGACAGATCTACTGAAACACACTGCTGAGGGAAGCAGCAGGAGAGACAGGAGAAGTCTGCTGAACCCTTTGGGTCACCTCTCTGGCTGGAGATTGAGCTCAGGCTCTAGAGGTGATAGTGCTGACTCTTAACACTTAGGCCACCAGAGAGGCCCACACATATTCTGTTTTATCCTACTAACTTTCAACCTCAACTTCTGGGACATGTTCATAATGATCCATTTCTAGACAATTCTTTTCCAGTAGAAGGGTGAAAGAGCCTCTGCTGCTATTTTTAGGTAGAGCATTCCCTCCCCCTCCCTCTCTCCTGTTGCCCTCAGTGAGGGCTGGATCTGCTGCTCCAGATGAAGGAAGGCTTGCAAAGTTCTGGGCTTCATTCATTTGTGATGGGCACAATTCTCTGGGTGCGCTGCATCTTGGCAGCCTGCATGTACCGAACGGCTGGCATGGTCTCCTGCCCACTGGCAGTGAGGGTGCCCACCCATGCATTCGTGGGTGCCAGTGGTCAGATGCATGCCTTTCCCAGCCCTCCTGCTGGCTGGTCCTGGTGTGTGTCACTTCTAGCTTTGTATGTGAGTAGGCATTCTAGGAAGGTGGTCTCTCCTTGAATTTAAGATGCTGGCATTTCCAGAGGGTCAGGAAGCGCACCTCACTGCCAGCCTAGAATCTGTGCTAAACAACACAGAAACTGGACTTCAGAAAAGTTATTTAAATGTCTCTGTGACCCCCACTGCCCCCCTATTTGTCTCACCCCTTCCTACCTGATAGCAGAAACTGACAGCCCAGAAGGAAGAGAAATGGGTTGTGTGTGAATGGGGGATGAATGGGGACTGGGAATCAGCAAAGCATCTGCTTACTCTCCCCAACAGGCTTCGGAAAACTGGAAGCTACAGATCGCAGCACCCCCTCCCCCTTCCCATTCCCACTGCAGTCCTGGGCAGCCCGAGACGCTATCTCCACCTGCTGGACACCCAGGGAATCAACTGCCCGTCTCAGCACTTTAGAACAGACCAAAATGTCACCTTTACTCCAAGGTTAAGCTCTTTCTTTCTTTCTTTTTTTTTTTTTAAAGATTTATTTATTTATTTATACAAGCACTGGGTACAGTCAGAAGCGTGGGAGGATGAGAGGATTCACCAGAGCCAGAGCAGGGAGCAGGACAGACAGACTGACAGTACACTGCTGAGGGGAGCAGCGGGCGGCAGGAGAGGTCTGCGCTCCATGTGGGACCCTCACCCGGTGGCTGGGGATCGAACCGGCGCTGCAGAGGCTGCAGGCAGCTTCGCAGCCCAGCGAGCAACTGCTGTGCCACCAGGGAGGCCCTCTTTTTTTTAATTTTTTTTTTTTATTTTTATGTTCCCCATACAATTACAACCCCCTTATTTTGACCCCAACCCCTCCTTTCCCCGCCCCCCCCCACCCCAATAGTGTGTCTCTGGTTCATAGTTGTTTGTTGATTTTGATTTTTTCTTTCTTATAGTTATTCTTTTTCCTGGTCCCTTATTTAGGTTTTCTAGATTCCTGCTATGAGGAGATCATCCGGTATTTTTCTTTTTCTTTCTGGCTTATTTCGCTGAGCATGATCCCTTCCAGCTCCATCCATGTTGCTGCAAATTGCATGTGTTTATCTTTTTTGATTGCTGAGTAATATTCCATTGTGTATATATACCACATTTTCTTGATCCAGTCATCTATTTTTGGACATTTGGGTTGTTTCCAAAGGTTAAGCTCTTTCTTCTCAGAATTTGTTGAGGCTATAGTTGCTCTCTTGGAAAACTGTCTTTCTAGAGACTGGGTACTAGAGAGACCCGGGTACAATTTATGCCAAATGCTATTATTTCCTTATCAAAACTCTGAAGCTGCATAAGGAGCCTCATTGACTTGCTTCAGGTGCCCTGGCACAGGGTGGTAGAACCTACTGATCAGTTCCCCTCCCACCTCACTGGCAAACAAGCCCACAGACAGAAAGAAGCCAGTACATGGGGAATAACTGGGTACATGTCAATGGGTCCCTGCTAGCCTTAGGGAGAGGGAGAAGAAAATCCTAAGGAATTTCCCCTAGTTGTCTGTCTGCTACCTGATTCAGGTATGGCAGAGATTGGGGGTGCCCTCTATTTACTGTTCTCTTTATATTCACCTGCTAACCTCCTCTTCATATGCCCCCTAGCAAAAAAAAACTATTTTTTAAAGATTTATTTATTTTTTAATTTATTTATTTATGCATACAAAAGCTGGTGTACAGGCCAGAGATGCAGGGGGTGAGAGGATTCACCAGAGACAGAGTGGGGTACAGAACAGGAGATTGATTGAAATACACTGCCAAGGGGAGCAGCAGGTGAGACCGGAGAGGTCCGTCAAAAAATTATTTATTTTTATACAAGAGCTGGGGTACAGGCCAGAGGCACGGGAGGGTGAGAGGATTCACCAGAGACAAAGCAGGGAGCAGAACAGGCAGACCAAAATACACTGCTGAGGGGAGAAGTGGGGAGACAGGAGAGGTCTGCTGAGCCATGTGGGTCACCACCCTGGCCAGGGATTGAACTTCTACTGCAATGGCTGGTGATAGCTTCATAATGGCTGAGACTTAACCCCTTGCGCTACCAGGGTCCCCCAAGACAACTTTTTAGAAGTCTTTGAAAATCATTCCATCCATGTTGAAACTGTGGGACAGTTAAGCCTTAGAGTCCCTGGACTCTTCTTCACAAGGTCATTTATTAGTGGTGACAGTTCTCAAATGAATCCTTTACTGACGAGATGGGGAAATATAAATAAATTGATCAGGACACACGATACTCTCAATCCACAGAGGTTATAGGGCTAGGAAAACAAATGACTTCAAATCCAGAAATCTACTCTTTTCCCAGCTGACATTGTGCTCTATCCAGGCTGAATAAAAAGCAATGATTTCTTTTTAACCTTTTGGATGCCTGTCCTTGACCAAAAGGATGCCTTTTAGGTATCTTTCAAATTTTGTTTTACAAAGAAATCCAGGTATTCAGCTCGTATATGGGAATAGCATGGCTGCATCTATTTCATGCCATCTCTGGGTCCAGCATTCTCAGCTTATTCATCACAGCTGAAATGACTGTGTCCTTTCTGTTAACACTCTTAAAAACTTTAAGCTTTCCTCCATTTATTCCTTTCAATCATCTTAGGATTCAGGGCTGTGCCTTTAATATCCTTCTTAACCACTTACTTTGTTATACTCTTGAGATTAATGTGTGGATTTTTTAAGGACCTGTATCCCCAAGAAACACAAATAGCGTAATTATCTTTTGTATAAATTCCTAAAAAGTCTTTTTGCAAAGCAATGTGTGGTTTTGGTAACTTTTTGTTAAAAGATTTATTTATACATACGAGAACTGGAGTACATGGCAGAGGTATGGGGAGTGGAGAATTCACCAGAGACAGAGTGGGGAACAGAACAGGTGGATTGACTGAAATACACTGCTGAGGGGGGCAGCGGGCAAGTCAGGAGAGGTCTGCTGCACCATGTGGGTTGCTCCCTGGCCAGGGATCGAACTCTCGTGCTGCAGTGACTGCGGATAGCTTCATAGGGTGTGTCTTTTTTTTTTTTTAATATTTATGTATACAAGAACTGGGGTACAGGGGACTCCTGGTGGCACAGGTGGTTGAGCGCAGCACTGTGGAGCTGCCGGAGGCCTCTACAGTGCTGGTTCGATCCCTGCTGGCCTCGGAGCAACCCACATGGCGAGCAGACCTCTCCTGTCTCGCCTGCTGCTCCCCTCAGCAGTGTATTTCGGTCATTCTGCCTGTTCTGTTCTCCACTCTGTCTCTGGTGAATCCTCTTACCCTCCGCGCATCTGGCCTGTACCCTGGTTCTTGTATAAATAAAATAAATATTAAAAAAAAAAAACTGGGGTACAGATCAGAGGTGTGGGGAGTGAGAGTATTCACTAGAAACAGAGTGGGGAACAGAACAAGCGGACTGACTGAGATACACTGCTGAGGGGAACAGAGGGTGAGTCAGGGGAGGTCTGCAGCGCCATGTGGGTTGCTCCCTCGCCAGGGATCAAGCTCTCGTGCTGTAGTGGCTGTGGATAGCTTCATAGGTAGTGTCTTAACCCCTTGCACCACCAGGGAGGCCCAGTTTTGGTAACTTGTGTCTGAGGACCTATAAGGTATATGGTGAAAAACAGCTGCCTGTGTACAGCTTCCAGATATTCTGATTCAGGAAATCTGGACCAAAGTCCAGGAACCTGTATTTTAAAATAAGCACCCAAGTAATTATGATGTAGATGATATTTGGATTATGCTTTGAGAAACATTGCCTTTGACTATAAATGGCCTGAGGGTAGGGCTGCAACTATAACAAATCTTCAAAGAACATCCCATTTAACTGAGCTACAATGGCTGTAACTCTGTGGTTTATATCATCCTTGGCTAAGAACTAAACCCTACTCATTTACTCACCTTTCCCGCCCTGCACCAAGGAGAGGCAGCCTGGTGGCTCCCTATAAAGTGGCCTTAGAAAAGAAGTTGTTGTATGTTCAGTGGATTGTTCTCTGGCCAAGCTGAAATAGCTCTGTGCAAAGGTTTGGTGAAGGCTGTACAATCTGACACATGGGCCCTGATGATTTCACAGTCTTCACTAGAGGTCTAAGAGCAGCTGTTTTTTGCTGCTGCTTTTTTTTTTAGGTTTATTTATGCATATAAGAACTGGGGTACAGGCCAGGGGTGTGGGGTTGAGAAAATTCACCAGAAACAGAGTGGGGAGCAGAACAGGCAGATCTACTGAAATATACTGCTGAGGGGAACAGCAGGTGAGACAGGAGAGGTCTGCTGTGCTATGTGGGTCACCTCCCTGGCTGGGGATCGAACTCGTGCTGTTGTGGCTGTGGATAGCTTCATAGTGCTGAGACTAACCTCTTGAGCCACTAGGGAGGCCCTTTCTCTATCTTTTGAGACACATAATGCAGTGGCAGGGTGAGGAAGGAGGGTGGAGGGTGAGTTGGTAAACAAGCTTTGAAGCAAATGGAGAAAGCATATTACCAGGGGGGAAAGAAGGGAATTTATCGCCTCCTGTAACACCACTACTTTCTCTGAGACAACACCAGCGCTGCCTCAGGACCTCTGTTGGAAATAAGAACAAAAAACAGTATTGGCAAACTGACTCTCAGCTAACATCTTCATTTTATAGAAGAGATGTTGGACGCAGAGTTTGACTTTTGCCAGGGTCCAAGGTCACAGGACTGGTCTAAGGCTCAAGATAACTCAAGTCTGCATTTATTCCAAATGTACCTCCCTAACTGCTGTCATAATCACTTTCCCAAGTAGTTTTTCCCTGCTCCTGCCCACTCAGTACCCACCTACTATGACAAGACATTTTTAGGGAGTGGGGAGGGGTGGGTGGTTGGCCCAGGTATATTTTCCTGTGAATTGTTAAAGTAACTAATTGCCTTTAAAAAAAAGACTGATCTTAATCAAACTATAAAAGCAAACTGAAACCCCAACACACTCCACAGCAAAGTCTCAGTACTCCAGGTACTGATTTATCTTGTTTACTTTTTCCTTCCTCCCTTGATCATGCATTTGAGTGCTTTCATTGGTTAGTTGCTTTGTTAAAATGTCTGATACAATATATGTTGTGGGATTGTTTGTAGCAGCTTCCTGATTCCTGGGTTGTAGTTATGGTGCCACCTTCTCTGACTGTTTTTCAGAGGCCATCAGAGGCTCTAGCGCCCTCCCTAGGGGTAGTTAGTCCAGTAGTACTCTGGGATTCATTCCTAGGGGCTCTGCCTACAGAGGGTTCATCCAGCTATTGAAATGATTTTGTAAGCACTTAATAATTATCTATATTAAATTTATTAAATTTACTTTCTGCTTAAAATATTGAGATAGTTTCTGTTCTAACTCCTGTGTGATTAGACATTTAGAAGATAATTACAACAAAACTCAATAAATTCTATTAAACTAGTCTGAACACAGATTACCAGGGCCCTTGTGTAAGGATGACACAAAAATGGGTGAAGCATCATGTTAAAAGCATGAACAGGGGCCTCCCTGGTGGTGCAAGGGGTTAAGCGCCAGCATTATGAAGCTATCTGCAGCTATTGCAGCATGAGTTTGATCCCTGGCCAGGGAGGTGAGCCACATGGCACAGCAGACCTCTCCTGTCTTACCCGCTGCTTCCCTCAGCAGTGTATTTTTAGGTCTGCCTGTTCTGCACCCCACTCTGTCTCAGGTGAATCCTCTCAACCCCCACACTTCTGGCCTGTACCCTAGCTCTTGTATGCATAGATAAATAAATCTTAAAAAAAAATCAGGATTTGGCGACAACTTGAATATGATGAAATTCTTGACTGGGTGAACGACATCATCATTAACCTACATTAGTTACATGTGAGGAAGAGCAGTTCAGGTGTGAGCTGAAGCTTAAGGGTCTAAGTATCTCCAAGTCCACAGGCATCACAACAACATGCTATTCTTGAATGCCTCAGGGAATATGACTAAACCAGATCACTGGTCTTGCACATTAGGGGGCTGGATGCAGACATGATGAGAACAGAATGGGCAGACTGTAATGGACTAAAGAGTAAGGGGGAACTGGAGACCAATTATTTCAATAAATCTGGTGCTGAAGAGCAGCAGCCAGCAAGCAACAGCTAGAGAAGGTGTGCCAGGGGTGCTAGGTATTGGTCTGCTCAACATGTATACTCTGCCAGTGTGCAGAAGCTGGAAAGCAAGATTACATTTCCCACAGTCCTTTGGAGCTAGGGTTCAGGTGTGACTGTGGTTCTGCCAATCAGAAGCACTAGCATATCACTTGGATTCAGCCAGCAGGGGCTAAGACAGGCAGCGGGGCATCCGCTGGTGGTGTACCACTTGAGCTGGCAGCTGCCTAACTTTAGTATAAGCAGCAGCTTCCTAAACAGTCTTGGAGAGTTATTTTCTGGAAGTCCAATCTAGAGTTTTTTTTTCAGCCTTCTCAACAATTTTGTGATTCTCTGAGTGCCCTCTAACAAATCCCTTCCTGCTTACACTAGCGCAAATGATTCTATTTTCTGCAACTGAACACTGATCAATAGGAGAGAGGAGTATGTCTTTTTTTTTAACAGAATGATTACAACTATGGCATTTCTATAGCTTAAAGAATGAAAGAGAAATAGAATTAAAATAAAAAGAAAACTTATGGAAGATGTTGGAAGCTATAAGTTGGGTGTAATAATCAGTCTCCAAGATGGCCCCAGTGATTCTTTCCTGCTGGTATTCATGCTCTTGTGACGTTCCCCAATCCCATGTAAAAGGGTACCTAGTGTCACCAATAGCACATTGTAAAAATGAGAGTGTGGTTTCATAGGATAATTTAGCTTCTGTCTTGTTCTTAAACTGCTCACACTGGGGTAAGTAGTTGACATGCCATGAGGATGAAAGGGCTGTGGAGACCCACATGGGCAGGAATTGAGGCTATCTGCCAACAACCAACACTGACTTGCCAGGCACATAAGGGAGCCATCTTAGAAGTAAATCCTCCAGGTTCAGCTGGGTTTTCAGAAAACTGTAGCCCTGGTTGCAATCACATCAAAGTTCCCAAGCCAGGATCACACAGCTAAATCACTCCTGGATTCCTTATCATAGGAACTATGATTCTTATCATTTTAATCTACTTTGCTTTGGGAAAATTTATATCAACAGGTAAAACTGAGATATAGTACAAGGAAGAGGTTAGCCTTGAAGATAAAGGAAAAGATGGATGCTCTAAAACTCCTAGGGATGAAAAAAAGTGAAAGTTTCATGACCAATTTTTCTTGGGAATAAGAGACACAGTCATCTTTTTAAGATAGGGGTGGGAAATAGATTATAAAGTTGAGGAGAACAATAAGAAGGATGTAATGGTCACTAGGTAAATGTGAAAAAGCCAGACAAGAATGGGTGCCTGAATTAAGAAATCATATGGCATATTCATGTGATTTTCCCATCAGTGCACTTGATAAACTAGAAGAGATGGAGCAAGGGGTGGTAGGGTTCACCTGACTTGGAAATTGGTGAAGCCAATGCAGTAGACAGCAGAAGCATGGGGTCATGGGAACTCAGTGCTGATTTAGGCCAGTGAAGTGACTGATGATGGAGTCCAAGCTGGTAGACAGGGGAATGTGTCCAGAAGAAACTCCAGAGCCTGGGAAAATGAGAGGTTCAGGGCAGGATGTAAAGAAGCCAACAGCAGCAATGAGAAATCAGGTATTGTAGGTTATGGTCACTGCTATTAACAAGCTGTGTAGCCTCAGCAAAGATGAGGATTCTAGGGGCTGTTTTTCATCCACCCTGGATCTGGGTTAAAAATATGACTAAGAACTGTGGCTTGCCTACAGTGAGCACTCTATTTTAGTAATAATTCTTAAATATTTTAAAACTATATAGTATTTAATATGCACCTAAGAAGCATACTAAAATAAACACCAGTAAACATCACCCAACTTATTAAACAGAACATTATTAATATACTGTGCTTTTTCCTGATTCTTCCCGTGGTTTCTCCCCTAGAGGTAACCACTATCTTGATTTTTGTGTTTACCATTCTCTTTTACCCTAAAAAAGTCATGTTCCAGATCTGTACATGGTCTGTTTGTTCATATGGAAGATGAAGCTTCAGATTAAGGTGCTCTCTGAATTCCTTCCAGCTCTCAGAGCATATGAGGCATGACAGGTGGATATCAAAGCTATAGACCATATCATAAACCTTATCAATGCTTATTTTTCAAAGGTATTATAAAGCTAAAACAGCAACTCAGTTGAAATCTCCAATTCAATAGAAGAATATCTCAATGGAGCTTGCTAATCTCAAGAGCAAGACCTTCCATCACTTTCAATTTATACCTCTGCTATAAAGTTCTCTTCCAGAGAAAATCAGCACAAGGAGGTAAATAATCTAAGTCCCTGACCCTGTCCTATGAAAACTTCGACCTCAAGCTTGAGGAAAGAGAACTGAAACAGATACACTGGCAAAGCATACTTTATTTCAGTGACAAGTATTTTAATAAAAATTAAAAGGCATGGTTGGATTCATAGCAGTTTTTCATACAACTGGATTTATTTCCTCTATGTATATATTTATATTATTATAAAACAAAACAACTTTTCTTCACATTTCCTCAAAGGCTCTTACACTATTTTAGTTTTAAATAAAACAGTCTTTGAAGAGGGTAAGCAAATGCAAATCTGTTGACCATATGGTCGTTCTCCAGAGGTACTGTCTGGCCTAAGATGCTCTTCCTAGCTATAAACAATCTTAGGTTTTGTATTTGTCTCAGTTACCAAGTTTATCAGAGTTTTAAGTGTGTTGAATCAGGGCGTGAAATTGTTGTGTAGAGGGCAAATGCCTTGTCGCAGACCTCTGTGTGGCTGGAACAGAGTTAGCTGGGCCTGTGGCATGAGGAAACAGTTTAATGTGACTGCAGTGGCTTTGGCCTCTTCAGCCAGTAAAGTGGGATATGAATATATTCAGAACCTTAGCAATGAAAATAGTGATCAAAAGAACAAGCAGCCACTACTGTATCTTTTTCATTCTTCTATCCATTGAATGGGTATAAGAAAAAGTATTTTCATAAAGGTCTCTTCTCCCCAAGGCCAGTCAAGCTTTGATGATTTAAATTATACAAATCTTTTATAACTTGCTTCTTTGAAAATGGTAATAGTAAGTATAAGGTTATCACCCTCAGTTTCTGCCTACTTTGGACCTTAATACAATCTGCACAATTAAAGAACTCCGAGCAGCAGTACGGGTGTATTCATCTTGTCTAGGAGATTCACATAAGCAGTGACTGTTCTGCCTCACCAATGAAAGGGCAACTGCAGTGCATTATTTTAAATTAAATCCACACTCACCCTGTTTAGCTCAATTACAGCTACCAGAAGAGCTAGGCATCATTTATTACCTATATTTGTTTATTTCTGGTAAGAATATTTGCAAATCACAATGGCACTTCTAGAAACCATACAGAGTAAGGGAATCTTCCAGAGCGCGAACTCTCTTCTTGGAGTAGAGTATGGATACCCTCCATAAGATCAAATTATAGGGGCTCAAAGGCTCTCTGGGCTAACTTTTGAAATGTCTCTGTATTTAGCTTTTTAACCTTGACACTTGACTTTGACATGAAGGTAAAATATTCAACTGTTTACCTCCCCTTGTTTACATTCCAAAGAAGAGTATTTTCTGAAAAACAGGTGCTCAAAGATAAGTAAGCTTCTCTTCCTGACTTCTGACAGTAGTAGTTAGTCACTTCTTGGTTCTAGTTTTTGGGAATTTTCAAAAAATTTCCCAGCAAACAATCCAGACCAGTGAATTCTAGGCCCAATAAAAATCCTAAGCAGTTTCTGAAAGCTCCTAAAGTAGGCAAATCAGCTGCTTTAATCAGCAGTTCACTAAGGAAACAACAGGACTGCCTACTTTGTGAGCTAACTAAATTAATACAGGCTGGCATTCTCCTACAGCAAGTGCCACTCACTTCCCAAAAGGACAACTGTTTTATGATTAAGTCCTAGTAGTCACGCACCAAGAGGTATCCTAATAAAGTAAAGTTCTCTAGTTTTTCATGAATGATAGCTGTTAGTCTAGGGTCTCGCTCCTTTAGATATTTAAAAACAGAAAGTAACTATTTTCTATTTAATTCCTATTTAATTAAAGTAGTTAATTCTGTGCACCAGACCCATACCTCTGCTCCTCTTCTTAGGAGTTCTGGTTACAAGTGTAGCATAAAGTTTTGTTCTGTTATCAAACAAGAGACACCAAAAGCCTTTTGTTTTTTTCCAGCAATAAGACTATAAAATCAAGTTGTTGTGAGGTACTGATTGATACACAAATATAAACTACCAGAACTAGGGGCATGAAGGATTTTTTCCCCCCAGCTCCACCTTCTCCAGAAGAAAGGGCTCAGGTATCCACTCTAGACCATCCAGCCTAGAAGGAGGCAGGCCATGCTACTCCAGCTTATCTTGAACCTATTTTTAGAGACATGAAAAAAGCGCTCTGCTTCATTAGGGCAGAATCCTGTTTGGTGTGAAACTTGTGGAAGGAGTTTTCTATAAAAGCCCATTCCCACTTATCTGTCACCCACACACAATGCTAGAGAGATCATTTTTTAGGAATACTTATAATTATGCTTTATCTAAGTTCCTATCTATTCTAGATCCCAGATTCCTTTCCATGCCAGACATTTCTAAACATCAAACTAAACTTGAAAACCACCAAACAAAGAAGAAAATAAAAATATGACAAACAAAAAACTGGTCTAGGAGATTATGAAGTCTCCTTATAAGGGGCAATAAGATACTAAGGTAGCCAGAACCTTGGGTGTTTCAGAAATCAACTTATTATCCACACATCCCAGTGAGGGGGGCCGGCAGTGAGGGAGGCCGGCACACACTTAAGCTTTGATGCTGAATCAAATTTCACACACAGGTGGAAAAGCCTGTCTTCTCCCCATATGCACTGATTCATCTCCATTACAACATAATCCTACATAATCCACATCTAGGTTGATAGTGTAATTTCTAGCTGGAGCTTGGAGAGAAAGTAAAGCTATCCTAGGTTAGACATCTTCAGGTAGCAAAATGTCCTAAAGATTCTAAATAAGACTGGGGTATTTTTCTATATAAATGCTATCAACATCTTGGAGACTCTGGATAAAGAGAAGCACTGATCAAAAAAGGTGCATTCTTATGTTAAAATGAATTTGGTTCATAGGTATGCAAGCACACACACATACACAGTTACTTCTAGGTCTTGTGAAATAACTTTAAGTGATTACGTTTCAGTAATGTTGAATGGAATGTATAATTTCTGAGTTTGGGTCTGCAGGTAGGTAACCAAAGTAATTAACTACATTGATGGTTTAATTTGGAACAGTTCTTCTGAGTATCAGGGTTCTTTCTTGAATCAAATGAATCAAAGGGGTTAGAAAACAAAAGTACTTGTCAGTTTGAAAGTCAGTTTATCTTTCTATAATGAGATTAGGAGAAAAATGGAGAACCCAGTGGTAGAAGGAAGAATCTTCTAGTATCTGGAGTCTACAAGGAAAGGAGAAAAAGAAGGAATTTTTAGTTCCTGGAGATTGTTAATGGCACAACACCAAGTGCCTTCTGACCCTTTGCTCTTTAGTACTAAGCATTCAGAAACTTGTTAATTGAATTAAAAACATTCTATACAGAGATCAATGCACACTTCTTGTGTCAACAGTTTCACAAGTGAGGAGAAAATCAGAACTGACTATCCCAGAATTAACTCCTCCAGACAATTCTGGATTAATTCCAAGGAACTTGTATTCATCTCTTTTTCATATTCTCTATTTTCTGATTAACTCAACAACAGTTTTCGAGCTTTTACAATGTATATTGGGGAAAATTAATATGATATAACTTGTGTTTTAGACACTTATCTAGAAAAAACAATTGGGATAAAAAAACCTATTAAGGGCTAAGTGAACAAACCCCTTTCATGTATTGATATGTGCATTCAAAAAAATCTCCACACAAGATTTCTGGACCTACTAAACATAGAGCTTCCATATGATCCAGCAATTCCACTCCTAGGTATTTACCCAAAGGACACAGAAACATCAATTCCAAAGAGCACCTGCACTCCTATGTTTATAGCAGCACTGTTTACAATAGCTAAGCTTTGGAAACAACCCAAATGCCCAAAAATAGATGACTGGATCAAGAAGATGTGGTACATATATACCATGGAATATTACTCAGCATTCAAAAAAGATAAACACATGCAATTTGCAGCAACATGGATGGCACTGGAAGGGATCATGCTCAGCGAAATAAGCCAAAAAGAAAAAGAAAAATACCGGATGGTCTCACTCATAGCAGGAATCTAGAAAACTTAAATAAGGGACCAGGAAAATGAATATAAGAAAGTGAAAATCAAAATCAACAAAAAACTATGAACCAGAGACACTTTTTGGGGGGTGGGGGGCGGGAGGGGAAGGATTGGGGTCAGAATGGGGCATTTGCAATTGTATGGGGGAATATAAAAATAAAATTTAATATTTAAAAAAAAAAAAAAAAAAAAAAATCTCCACACACACAAAAGTTGGTTAAGGGAGTAAGTCATGTCTTTCATTTCTTTTGTATTCTTCCAAAGAAGTTATATATTTTTGCAATAGATATTCAAAAAATGGCATATTTATGTGATTTTTCCATCGGTATGCTTGATAAACTCAAAGAGACGGAGTAAAGGGTGGTGGATTTCACTTGACTTGTAAATTGAGGAAGTCAATTCAGTAGAAGCATGAAGTCAAGAGAATATTTTCATTGAGAGAATAAGGTCTGTGGTTATTTAAGGACTTACCTAATCTAGGATATCTATGTGTCTATCTGTCTCCCTCCTTCTCATCCCATTCCTTGGGTGTTATACACAGAAATAAAATTTTAGCATGTAAGGAAATTAACAGCAAAGAGTTAAGTTCCAAAGGAGAGAAGTGTCTAGTTTCAAGTGGTAGAGACAGTTACTCCCAGGCTTTTGTCTTAATCATTTATTAGGTAGCCATACCTATGTATGAGCACCAGCATCTTGTGCAGTGGATCAGAGGGAGATTCAAAGTTCATGATTCATCCAGATTCATGTGTATTTCCCTGACAGATCCCAGAAGTTTTGTGTCTATTTTTCTCCTGGAGACAAATTCAATGTTCTGGCTACGAGATCCATTTAACAATTTGACATCAGAACCAACCAAGGGAAATTGCTGGTATCTAGAAGCAATTGGTAATTACTATTCTCCAGGGTTATAGGGTGCTTGCTTTAAGAGTCTTTTTTCTGCTTCTCACTAGAAGAAACACCGTTTTGGTCCAAAACAAACCCTAACTCACAGGTCCATCTGCTTCACTGCCCACAGATGTGAGTGGATTGGAAGGCAACAGACCAATTATTCACTGGAAAATATTTGCTGAGGGTCTATTGTCTGCAAGACAGTGGGGGCATAATCCCATTCCCAGTCTATAATATCCCTTATCCCAGGAGTAATGCGGCTGGGTAACCTCTGTCAAGACAGTATTTGAAATATAAAACTTGGCTCTGCTATTGGCACAGAAGGTAACCTCAAGGAAAGACTTCATGTATGAAAAGTAAAAGATTTTGGTCTCTTCGTATAGGTTTTGTGAGGTTCTGCTAAATCAAATATTCAGATAAGATCAATAGTGCAAGATGTTTAGAAACCCAAAACTTTTAAGTGCTCATTAAACAGTATGATTTTTTTTATGTAAATTAGGAAACCTGGTGACCCCATGGCTTTATTTTTTGTAATAAATCAATTTTATTTTTTTACATCATTGTTCATTTTTAAACAGTATTTGCTCCCCTCCACCCCCTCAGGTGTAATCCCCATTGAGTTTCCTTCACCAATACACCAATACACCAATATACCCATGCACCATCACCTCAGTCCCCTGTGTTCCTCCCTCCCTCTGTCCCTCTCCCTCCTTCTCTCCTGTAGTATGTCTCTGATTTATAATTGTCCATTTTTTCTTTTTTGTGCTTTGTACTGTTCTTATTTTTTTTTAAACCAATGTCTTACATAGGTTCTCCTATATTCCTGCTATAAGTGAAACCATCTGGCAATTCCACTGCTAGGGACCTACCCAAAGGACACAAAACATTGATTTTTTGATGAGTGTTAAACTGTACTGCACAGGGAAAGAACTGCGAGCAGTAAAGCACAGCTGTCTGATTAATCTCAGTCCATTAAAGGGACTTGATAGATCTAGAATGCAACTTTGGAAAAAGAAAAAAAAAAAAGGCAATGTGCACTAACGTTAGGGAAGCAACTTGGCATGTTAACAGAACTCTAATTTAAGCAGTAAATTACTATTCATTAGCGTGTAAAGCCATAACAAAGGCTATAAACTTAAAAAACACATGCACACACAAAGCTTTAATTTGGTAACATAATCTGAGAGAAAAATTGGACCCAAATTGCTTTATGTCCAGTTAAATCTTGCTACCATTGGAACAGAGAGTAAAATAAAACAAACACTTACTTGATGAGATAGATATTCCGTTACTGTGCATTTCCATCTATGGAGCAGAAATATTTCAAAATAAATACAGCATGTCAAGTGAAATTCACTCCATCCCCTAATTTTACTAAACACAAATGACTTATTCCTGGGGTACATACTGAATTAGAATATAATGGTAGGAAAATTTAAAATTAGTGTGATTGGATTCTATCCAAGAGCATGGGGGGAAAAAACAATGCTTTACCTATCAAGCTTCTTGGGAATTTTTTCCTTTTTGGGGAAATACAAGTATTTAAAGGGAATCCTCAAGATACTGAAAAATTAGCTCCAACAGACTGAAATCAAGAGAATCTGAACAGGGAGGCAACAGTGGGGAAAGTACAGAACGAAAAAAAAAAAAAGGCATTATCTGGATGGTCCATACGTGGGGATTTCTTGCCCAGGGTGGTCTGATAATGAATTTAGCACCTGTTTACATAGCAGTGGCTATGATGCCCAGGAAAGACATTTGAACACTGTTCTTTATGCTGCTGCTTATGATTTATTAGTTTCATTTTCTTTACCCATTTCCTTTTAAATCTCTGCACTCCCATTTCTTTTCTTTTTTTTTTGAGATAACATTGGTTTACAATACTATATAAAGGTATAGTGTATTTTACCACAACACTCCCACAACTAAAACACCAATAATCCTGCACCCCAGTTCACTGGGCCCCTTCTACCTACTGCTCTCCTCTCTCCCCCCTCTGGTAGTCTCTGCAGTCAGATTCTAAGGGTTTGTTTTGGTTTTGTCTGTTTCTTTTCTCTGTTTCTTTACAGTCCATATGTGTGTGAAAGCAGGCAGTATTTCTCTTTCTCCTTCTGATTTATTTCATTTGCCTGAAATCCAATTTCTAATGTCAGTTCCCCAGAGATTTTATGCCTGGAAACTGAAGATGATGACATCCTCCTAGTCAAAGCCATTAATCTTTCTATGGGCCCCCAAATTTATCCATGGTGTTTGATGTCAGTGTTCACCCCATCGTGAAAATATTCTTCTGGTTGCTTCTGTGATTTTGTACTTTCTTAGTCCTAGTTTCCATTTACCAAACAGGGCTAGGGCTAAGATGGAGGAAGTGAGGTAGAGGGCAAAATTTAAGGAGGCACTCACTGTTAGGGTCACATGAGTATGACATATTCAGACTGAACATGTCTTTGGATAATCGAGACCAACCTGTATTTGGCTAATGGTACACAGCAAAGGGTAAAAGCATTTGGCCTCTATTTCACTCACTGTTTTTCCATGGCAGAACATACGGCAGAGACTTGGGAACGCGCATGCCTGAAGCCAGGTTACCTTTATGTTCCCTAATGATGTTGTTTGCAGGGCTACACAAAGAAAGACAAATTTGACTATGCCAGCATATCTTTATTCTTCAGACAGGTATACAAAGACAAAATGTGTTTTCCATAATTTGGAAGCAAACATCCACTTTACATTCTGAAGTGTAAACACATTTCCATCAAAACAATCTTGCAATTAGAATGATTACCACTTCTCTGGAAAGCTTATAGTTCTTTTTTTTTTTTAAGATTTATTTACTTATTTATACAAGCACTGGGTACAGTCAGAAGAGCAGGAGGGTGAGAGAATTCACTAGAGCCAGAGCAGGGAACAGAACAGGCAGACCGATGAAATACACTGCTGAGGGGTGCAGTGGGCGCGACAGGAGAGGCCTGCTACGCCATGTGGGACCCTTGCTGGCGTCCAGGGATGGAACCGGCGCTGCAGAGGCTGTGGGCAGCTTTGCAGCCCAGTGCTCAACCACTGCGCCACCAGGGGTGGCCCGGAAAGCTTACAGTTCTATAGAGGCATTACGACGGGCTAACCACTTTCCTTTACTAGAAACTGAGATAAACAGCAATGCCATCTACTATTCAGTCACATGACAGGCTTATCAACTCACTCAATAAACATAACAGAAAATAAAATGCCAAGACAACCAAACCGACAAATCTCATAGAATGGAGATGAAATCAAAATTGTATTAATGGAATTCATCTTTAAATTTTTCTACTTTAGCGCTCACACAAAATAACTTACCATTACTAACTGACCTCAGGAACTACGAGATAAAAATTCTTCAACATTCTCTTTGGGAAAAATGTTATTTAGCATCTCCTACTCTCAATTTCTAATGCAGAAATATTCTCACTTGGGTTTGAAACTTGAGCTTTTAAGATCTTCTAAAATTCAAGTTGTGGGCCTCCCTGGTGGCGCAAGGGATTAATCACTGCACTGTAAAGCAATCCACAGCCTGTGCAGCACGAGTTTGATCCCCTGACCACCAGGAAGCAACCCACATGGCGCAGCAGGCCTCTCCTGTCTTGCCCACTGCTCCCCTCTGCGGTGTATTTCAGTCAGTCTGCCTGTTCTGTTCCCCACTCTGTCTCTGGTGAATCCTCTCACCCCCAGTATCTCTGGCCTGTGCCCTGGTTCTTGTATACATGAATAAATTCTTTTAAAAAAATCAAGCTGTAAAGAGAAATCTTATAGTTTTACAAGTAGATATAAAATTAGTGGGAAAAAGAGATGTAGTGTTTTCCCTGCCCAAAGATATTTGGACTCCTCTAATTTCAAATCAAGAATTCTTAAGATTACTTTTTCTTCAGATCGTAGCTACCCAGAGTTAATATAATTCACGTGGTATAGATGGAGAATTTTTTTCAAAGTATTAAAATAGCAAACTATCCAAGCAAGACATAAGAAAGTCTAGCACCACGGTCTGCCTTGATAGACTAATAAGCTAGTATTTTTGTGTTCCCACAGTGATTAACACAGTGTATGACTTTTTTTATGAATGAAGAAATAAAAGGGAAAAAAATCCTCTGAAAAAGTAGCTAGTAGATTTTTTTTTTAAAGATTTATTTATTTATGCATTTAAGAGCTGAGGTGCAGGCCCTCAGAGGTGTGGCGGGGTGAGAGGATTCACCAGAGACAGAGTGGGGAGCAGAACAGGCAGATCTACTGAAATACACTGCTGAGGGGAGCAGTGGGCAAGACAGGAGAGGTCTCCTGCACCATGTGGGTCACCTCCCTGGCCAGGGATTGAACTCTTGCTGCAGTAGCTATGGCTAGCTTCATAATGTTACATCTTATCCCCTTGTGCCATCAGGGAGGTCCTACCACCAAGTAGTATTAAGGCAAGAGGTCAGTTCATGCTTGGGTGGCTTTTTTTAGTAACAGAGCATTTTGATTTTAAAAGGCAGTGCTGGAAATGAGACCATTTTATTTACCTGTTGTTGCCACAGTAGTTAGATGTGCCCCAAACAAATGGGGTGCTGGTCTCTTCCCACAAATCTGCCAAAATAAGAAAACAAAGTTGGTGGCCCTACTAGGTAAGACACTAGTTCCTGCTAGTTGAATCTGTAATAATATACCCAAGATTGGAGAACAAGTGAGCAAGTGTCCTGCCTAAACAACACAGTAGCAGGAATTTAATTAAAAAAATATAAACACAAGTGACATAAATAATAATAAATGTACCCAGTAACTACCAAACACAGATGACACAACACAACTTATGGGAAAAACAGATGCAGAGAAGTGCTTTATCCAGTCAAGAGGGATGGGCTGTTCTGTGTGTCTGCACAGTGATAAAAATGTGCTCATTTGGGGGCCCAATAAAAATAATAAGGATAATAAGGCATTCTGAACAACACGGCAAGAAAGAAGGAAAACCTTCCTTCTGTCTTAAATGACTTGAGATTTAGACACTGAAGGAAAAACTGCAGAGGGGCTTCACCTTTATCCCAGTCTTCATCGCAAGGAGGGCACTGCCATGTGCTCTCGGCCAGGGTCTCTTGTCCCAGGTTCCTAGCCTGGTTGACTGCAAGGAAACAGAATTCTGACATAAGAAGGGGACATCACCAAGCGATGTTTAAAGGAGTTAGATTTTTATAAGGCTGTGGGACAGCAACCTTTGTTTCTGAAAAAAAATGATCGTATGGAAGCTAGAGAGAGGGGTCTTATTTGCTTACTGACAGAAGAAAGAAAAGCAGAAACAAAGATGTTTACTATATTTATGACAATGAAAGGATTTTTATTTTTAGATGACTTCCTAGTACCATGAATCAGGCGGCTGGGAAGGGAATGCAATCTGATAGACACGACCTGACAATCTTTTGCTGCTGAGATAAAAATCTCAAAGGCAGAAAAATACTGTTCTTTTGAAAGGATGAAAGGCAAAAATCCAGGTGATGATGCAGCATAATAAAAATGTGAAGGGGCCAGCCTCCCGCACTGAGACATTTAGCTACTCAGACTTACCAACATCCTGCTCAATACAACTTCTGTCATCACAGCTTGAGATATGATGACTGATTTCGGCCCGAGGAACCTGGTGGCGAGCATTGAAGGGACAGGTAGTCAATTTGTTTGCAACATCAGGATGATTCTGTGGAACAAAAATTAAGGGGTCTGTCAGTTTTTTGGGTCCATTAAAGTTTAGGGTGAGTGGTGATTTTATAAATGGCTCCCCTAAAATCTCTCAATAAACTTGTGGTATAACTAAGATAGGTAAACTCACAGTAGAAAATTAATAGATTATTGATGGCTCAATCAGATCACTTAGACATGATAATAAAATCATCAAAATGCAAGCCTCTGTTATGACTGTAGAGACTGACATCACAGATACTGGGTTAAAATGGCTTACATGAAGCTCCACACTGAATTTAGAATTTGGTACTTGAACCGTATTTCTTCTTCCTGTTTAGTTCTCAGGATCACAAGATTCAGGTGGCACCTGGACTGGTAGAATGTTCTGGCTGTCTTTAAAAGCTGATGTTCAGGATGAATAGCAACACTAAAACACACTCAGCCTGCACTGCGGCAGTCCCCAGCTACTGCAATGCCACAGTGCTGGCCAGGCTGGAAGGGTGCTGCAGGAGAGGCAAACTGAGGATTTCTCAGACTAACGCAGGAATGCTTATTTGACGTAATGTGCCTGAAATGAGGTTCTGAACAATCTGACCTTTATCTCAGCAAGAAAAAGCCCAAACGATAGTCTACTCTGCTGACCAAGTTCCTTATTTTAAAACAAGAAAGCAAAAGAAGTGTTTAATACTACCCAAAGTTTCTGGTAAACATACCAACAATTAAGAAACATTAGGAGAAGCAAAAGATGTATCACAAAATATATGTGAAAAAATAAAAGTAATTTAAAGTGGGCAGAAAGCTAGAAAAACATAGGGGCTGGAGAAAACTGGGAGGCATTTATCTTCTTGATTTTCACAAGGGACATTAGGTAGCCAATGCAAAGGTTTTGTGGCCAAAGAACATCAGAAGAGGGGCGTGATGACAATGTTTTGTACTGCTGGACTCCTTCCCCAGCCACTACCTTGGGACAGGTTTGAATGCCTAGGGAAAAGTGGTGGTAGTATTTCCTGAGTCATATTATCCGGGTTCAACTTCAATAATTTTTACTCCAGATATTAAAGAGCTAGGGGCCTCCCTGGTAGTGCAGGGGTTGAGGTCTCAGCACTATCAAGCTATTGCCAGACACTGTGGCAAGAGTTCGATCCCAGGCCAGGGAGCTGACCCAGATGGTGCAGCTGACCTCTTCTATCTTGCCTGCTGCTCCCCTCAGCAGTGTATTTCAGTAGATCTGCCTGTTCTGCTCCCTACTCTGTCTCTGGTGAATCCTCTTACCCCCCTCCCCCCATTTCTGACCTACACCACAGTTCTTGTTGCATATATAAATAAAAATCTTAAAAAAAAATAAAAAGGGCCTCCCTGGTGGTGCAAGGCATTAAGCACTGCACTATGAAGCAATCCACAGCCTCTGTAGCATGAGTTTGATCCCCGGCTGGTCAGGGAGCAACCCACATGGCGCAGAAGACCTCTCCTGTCTCACCTGCTGCTCCCCTCAGCTGTGTATTTCAGTCAGTCTGCCTGTTCTGTTCCCCACTCTGTCTCGGTGAATCCGCTCAGCCCCCGCATCTCTGGCCTGCACCCCAGCTCTTGTATGCATAAATAAATAAATCTTAAAATAAAAAGGGCTACAGAAATAACCAACAATGGTACTACAGCCACATCTCTAGAACTGCAAGAGAAAAACACCCTTTAAATGATGCTCATACATATATGAATTAAATGTAGTTTGGATTAAATATCAAAATGATTTTTAAGCATAAATACTGGCAGAACATTGGTCTTTGTAGCTGACACTGCATTCTAAAAATCCTTTCAAAGTGCCTTAATCAAAGCAGTTAATATCAGCTATGTCTACAAAAGTGAGCAGAGAAAAAAAAATTGATGAGGTTTATTTTTCTACCCCTCAAGTGGCTTACTGTTGATATAGTTATTCTTAAGAAAAATTTTTGAAAAATTTTTTTCTTGGGCTAAGCTCTAATTGTTCAACTTCTCTAAAGTTTCTAAACAAAAATCAGAAACATGTATATTATAGCACTCAATCTTCATCAGGACAATGAACACATCAAATTTGCAAGAGAGATTTATTATTGTTAGCAAAAATTAGTGCTTCTGTTACAGGGCAAACCCTGAATAAAATGGGGTTGCCTGACTGTGGGTCCTCACCCACACATTTAAAGGGGACTTACTAATGCTAACCTGCAGACATACACAACAGGTTGATAAAAGGTTTATTTACAAGGGAACGGGAAAATGAGTAACTCAGGGAGAAAAAGAGGGAGATAAGTTCGTAAATGCGTCCTACTGTTCCCCTGACTTGGAATCCCAATGACCCCCCCCCCCAGCTGGCAAAAAACAGACCACGCCTCGTAGCCAAGAAGGCGACCGACCCCCCCAGCCACATGGCCAGTTAATTATTCAAAATGAGAGCCTAGTTGCTTAACTCTGCCCTCAGGTCCTCACAACCTTCCCTTTGGTGATCATGGGATTTGTAGTTCCCATGTCATGGGGGTGGACTCCACAAAGCCTGCATGGAGTTTGCTCAGGACATCCTTTCTCCCTCACACTTCCTCTGTCATATATAGGGTGAGGAGATTCCAAAGAAACTGTTTATAAAGTATGCTTTGTCAGTAGGTAGGTGGAAAAAAACAAAACAAGGGAAAAAAAACAAAAAAACAAAAAACAACATAGGTAGCCAAGAAATAAACTCCCCAAAGGAAGATTCCCAAAAAATAGTTTAGCACTCAGTTAAAACATTTATGCAAAAATGATTTTAAATTAACAAAACATGGCTTCTTAAAAAACTCAGGAGGCATTACAGGGCAATTTATGAAAACAATACCCTACCTTTCTGCACTTGATAAGATGATAAGGAAACCTGCAGGCCCTGATTTGGTGATTTTTATCATATGGGCATTGTAATAGCTTCTCAGGGTCCAGGGAATCGACTGAAAGAGAAAAAAACATTGTAGGTATTAAGCAAAACAGGCCCTTGTAAAACTACTGTATTCCAGGCATAATATATTTTTCACAGAATCTGTAAGAATAGAATAAGATAGTCCAATGACAACTTGGAATTAAAAAAAAAGTTGACTATACATTTGAAAATGAAAATGTAACTGAGAAGATAAAACACTGTAACTACCAAAGCTTTGTAAATCCAACAAAACAGCAATCATGGAAGGGGGTCTTAGTTCAAATTTGGATGTACATAAATAAATTCGATTGTTGATTACCCTTATTATAAAACAGAAAGTTAAATGAAATCCATCCTCCTTCCTTTTCGAAAAATGCTAGTGTAGGGTGATTCCTATCTCTGCTTAGCCCTACCAGGTTTCCCGAATAGTATGCTGAAGTTTGTAATGAATGGTGTGCTAATATATTGTTGGGCTGGGGTGGGGGTGTGAGGGTGTCCACTGCACATGTGCCCCCTCCCCCATACTGGTCCTTTTTTTCAAATTGAAGGTAGTTAAACCTCTTTACCAGATTCCCTATTTGCTATATAGTATGCCATGACATAGAAAAAGCTGGCAAGCCCTGCTCTATTTCAATTATATGCTCTATGGAAGCTTGAGAAATATTGATAAATTTCTTTCTCATCTATCTGCTTTAACGTACTACTATATGTAGTTCTTGGTCTTGATTTAGTTACCTTTCTGATGAAAACAATTACCTTTAGCAAATAGGTGGTTTTACTTTTTATATTTTGAAACACATATGACGGAAAAAAAAAATTCTTTACTCTAGTGATTACCAAATTAGTTAGATAGAAAAACAGAATACTCTACAAAACCAGAATCTCTTGAAGTTGAACATATGAAACTGCTGTGTGAAACAAAATCTAGTTAAAATCTAGTTAAAATCAGCCTTAGAAGACTACATTTTTATCTTTTTTAATTTTTTTTAAAGATTTATTTATTTATACAAGCACTGGGTATAGTCAGAAGCGTGGGAGGGCGAGAGAATTCACCAGAGTCAGAGTGGAGAGCAGAGCAGGCAGACTGACGAAGCACACTGCTGAAGAGAGCAGCAGGTGGCAGGAGAGGTCTGCGCGCCATGTGGGACCCTCACCCGGTGGCCAGGGATCGAACCAGCGCTGCAGAGGCTGCGGGCAGGTTTACAACCCAGTGCTCAACCCCTGCGCCACCAGGGAGGCCTAATTTATTTTTTAATTTTTTTAAATTAATTTTTTTACTTTAACATTTATCATTTTTAAAAATTTTTTATATAATATTTGCTTCCCCCCACCCCCTCAAAAAGACTACACTTTTAGTATCATTTCTAGAGCTAGTTACTTGGGAATTTGTAAATACTACCCTTAGGCTTTACAAGATGCTACAGTTGAGCCCAAATTTTAATAAGCCTGGTTAAGGAAGGGAATTAAGTGGTTAAGCACAATGAATATGAAGACAGGAGGCAACCTAGTAAAATGCTGTTGCCACCACTGAAGGCATTGATAAGAGTGAGCTATGATAAACAATTCACACTTGATAAGAAGCATATAAACCAGGAGACTGCTATGAAAATCAGAAGTCTGGGGGGAAATGAAACAGACAGCTTCACTGGGATAGTGGTAAACATAGAATAAATTGTTAACCATGATCGAGGTACAAATGAGCCAGAAAGGTGAGTTGAAGGACAGAAGGAATAGGAAGGAAAAGTCTTAGAGGACAGGCTTTTTATGCCAACTAGGATCATCCCAACCAGCAATTTTTTCCTATTTCAGAAGCTTTAGGACACCTAGGGAGAGTTTACAGATGAAATTCTTATTAGTTTTCCTTCATTTAATCCATTCCATTGCTAGAAAATATTAGACCATGTCAGCAGCTGACAGCCCAGAGGTACCTTATGATTCACATACATCAGACAGTCCATACAATGACAGATGTCAGAGTTGACAATGATAGTTTCCTACCATAATGTTTTATAAATTGGTGTTCAGTGACAAGTAGGTAGGTCAGTTCTAGACTGCTTTTCTAGATTTAAAAAACTTATTTTTTAACTAAAAAATTTGTGGTGAATGATTGCTGAATCATTGGAGAAACAAGAATTCCTCTTAGCATTTCTTTAACATTAGAAACTCAATACACATCAATCTTACTATGTATACCATATCACCCCACAAATTAGAAAGAAAACAGGTTACCCCTGTGTCATGAACAGGAGAAACTGAAATTTTAAGAAATTAATACGTATCATTTAATAAAAATATCAATAGTTTACAACAGGTGTTCTAGCTGCAGTTTTTTCAAAGTTGATGGCTTCCCATACCTCTGTAACTATTTAAGTTTCCAAGTGTCTTAGCTTAAACGTGGGCACTTTTCTACATCACCACCACAAGACTTTCCCGCTAATGTTAGAGCTAAAACTATATGTAAGTAATTTATTTTCCAAAAGCAACAAGTAGTACATACTGTAAGTTTCTTCCATGTTGGAAATGAAGGAGTTGATCCAAGTGCTGTGGCGAAAAAAGCAGTGGTCAGGGAATCAGAAGTGAAATGTAGAGATAGCCCTGAGAGTAGAGTCGAACTGGAATTGAAGCTTCTCCCAAGATCAATGTAAGAAGCCCTTCCTCCCAACATTTTCTCCCTATTATCCTTCACTACTGTGAAGCATTTTAATATTTTAGCCAAATTCACACTCTTGGAATAAATTCTAGGATTCATAAATAATTAAGAAACTCCAATTATGACTACCAATTTAAACTGTATTCAGGTGACAATCTATTTTAAGTATCATCACAACAGCCTGTAATGTTTACCAACTATTAATATTTGAAAAACTTCACATCAGAGGGGACAAGTCAAGACCACAAGAATACTATTTTCTCTTGCTCCATTCCCTCCCTGTTCTAGTTCTATTTATATTTCAGAATGAACATAGGAATAGTTTTAAAGTTCTCAACTTGTTGAAAATACTGCCAGTCTTTCTCCCGCTGGGACCTGGAAATGCTGAGGTCTACGTCAGACTTACGTCAGTTTACCCTCAATCCATCTAATATGCCCAGAGATATTTTAGTTTACCATTTCCATGACTTTCCTTAAACATGATCAGGGAGGGACACACTTTTCCCAGTAATGTTTCACTTCCCTCCTCCCCCTGATCTATGCTAAAATGGATAAACTAGATTATTTAAGTCTCTTCAGATAATATTCATTCCCCCATGCACTGAGGAGAAACTTCTGAATGTTAAGACTTAAGAATTGTCCATTTTATAGATAACAATCATAATAGAAGAAATCTGTTAACAGAAGCATGGAAAATGAAGAGAAATGGTTTTGAAGATTGAATTCTCTTCTACCAGAAGGAAACCCCACCCCCCCTTGTTTAAACTTATGGGAATTAAATTTATATAAAAATTAAATTTATATGAAACCATCCCTATAGTAAACTTCTGAAAACTGGCCAGCTTTACGGCTCCTGCCTATAGAACAAGCTCTCCTTTGGCCCCTCATATAATTCCACTCCCCTTCTGCACCATTCTATGACATAAGCAGCCTTGGAACCTATAAGAAGTACAAGGGATCAGCTGGAACTCTAGTTTATTAATTTGCTGCTGAGCCCATCTGTTAATAATATTCATTAGTGAAACTTTTAAAAAATATTTTTCATGTCTGGATTAAGAAATCTTAATGTTCCTTTTGTCATGTTTCACTTGTACAAAGTTACTTCATATTTTTTCATTAAAAATAAAAGCGGTTTGGAAGAAAGAATTTTTCTGTTTCGTGATTTTTGGCATTTAAGGGGAGTAATCAGTACCCGATACAAACTTGAAGGAAGCCAAACTATTCTTTTTGGTGGCGAAAAGTACTATTTTAGCAGAGGACGGGCACGGCAATCCACAGCGTCATTATTCAGCTGCTCCCATTAAGGATCTTCCACATTAAACTGTTAACAAAAAGTTCTTTACCTTTTCCAGAGCACTAGACCTTGGAGAAACTGATAAACGACAGGAAGCAGTCAAGTTTGGGGCTGGGTGTTGTCTGAAGCAACTGGTTAAACAGAGCTGGGGCCTTAGTAAAACAATGTTTTTTCCTTCCTTAAACAAAACATTCAAAGTAGATTTAAGAAATGGTAAGGCGTTAACCATAAAAAAAAAGGTGGGGGCACTAGGGAGGCCCTCCAGGGGACTGAGATGTGGCTGCTGCAGCTGCGAACCGCCCACCTGGGGAGAGGGACTGGACAGAGGCTGAGAACCCGCAGGACAACAAGGGCTCTGGGCAGAATATGGTGGTATCAGTGGTGAAGAGAAGCCAGCACCCCAAAGGTGAGCTGTTAGGAGGCCCTAAGCCAGGTCCGCGATGCCATTCCTACCTCAGTCGACTCACACTTTCCGTACAATCGCCTGGGTCCCACGTCCGCGCCCCAGCAACGCTCACTTCCGGCCTCTGAAGCTGGGGGGCAGGGCCTCCACTTCCTGTGATGGAGGTCTTGGATTTGGCGCAGTGTGGGCGGAGGCATTGGCTAGTGGTCCCCCGGTCTCCTCCTCTCTCTCTCTCTCTCTCTCTCTCTCTCTCTCTCTCTCTCTCTCTCTCTCTCTCTCTCTCTCTGGGGACCCCGCTTTTGGGGCCCTTATGACTCTTCAGGCATCCACAGTGCACCACACCCAAGGCCCCTAAAGCATATCCTCCTTTGGCTGCTAAGTTCCATCCTTGTGTGGGTGGAACTTGTGCTTTCCTTCCTGGGCTTTGCAGCCGCCATCTTAGAAAATAGAACAAATGCTTCGAAAGGGCTACTTGGGGAGGGAATGGGACAATTAGTAGTAGGGTACTTATTGGAAAGAAGACTTGCTTGAGGAAGTTGACTAGGTAGAAAGGTAAATTCAGATTTTGAGGGGAGGGAAGAGGTAAATCGTAAAGGAAATAGGTAGGTAAAACACTTAAAAAAATCACCAAGGACAAGAATCTTATTTTTGTGTAGCACACATTGTAGAGTCCCAACATTCGAAAGTCAGTAGTAGTATCTGAGAATGCTTGTAGGGTGGATACTCTAGTTGGAAAAAAGGGAGTTGGAGAGTTGAGGGAAGATCTCGAAAGAGTTGGAAAGGTTAAATAGGGCTAGAAAGTTATAATGATAATGGAAATCGAGTATCTGTTGTGAGCGTTTGTCGTAGAAACATTGATAACAAAAAGATGGCCAGGGAGAGTGTATTTTATCCTCAAGGTGCTTAGAAAAATAGGCCCAAAGTGATGAAGGGTTCGGTGATAATATAATAGATGACAATGGAGGAAACTGTAAATTCATATAGGAAGAAATCAGTGGAACAAAGTGACCTGGAAGGCTTTATAGAGAAAAGGGATTTGTCTTTAAAAAGTTAGAAAAAAAAGGAAGATGTTGACATTACAGGTAGAGCATGTGATATTTTGCTAAATCAAGAAGTGCGATAGGTGATACTTATTTTTTATTGCAGTAACATTGGCTTGCCTTGTTTGTGTCTTGCAAATGTAGGATCTTTCCCCTCAGATGTTGTCACCACACTACACCCACCAACAAGACACCTATGGTCCACCACCCTCCTAGCCTTGCTGTCACCATTCTTCCGCCCCTTCTGGTAGCCTCAGTTATATAGTCTAAATGGTAATTTTTGTATCGCCCATGATATATGAGGAAGTGTGGGAGCTTGAAATATTGGGATTTGGGGAACATTTCAGTTTCCATTTATTCTCTATTTTAAGGTGGCTACCACAAAGGCTAGAGCCTAACTGTGACTTAGGAAAATCTATTCTGACAGCAGAAACTGAATGACGCTTTAGTGAAAATCATGGCAATGGGACATTTTATTTTTACATGAATAATTTATAATTGTAAATTTTTAACAGTTTTTTTTTCTTCTTCCGTTTTCAAATCAGCCTTTGGGCTGAAGAGTTCCAACAAAGTCTTTGGTTCATATTAGACCCTAAAAAGAAATGTGTTGATGGAAGCCTGGCCCAAGCCATTCTTGTAGCCTAATGGTTCTTGTTCTTGTCTGCACATTAGAGTCATCTGGGGAGCTTTTAAGATGTACTGTGCCAACTTCCCATCGAAGACCAATTAATCAAAAAGGGCTGGGCATAGTTATTTTTAAAAAGCAACCCCAATGATTCTAATGTGCAGCCAGGGTTGAGAAACTCTGACCTAGGCACTATTTTGAATTTACAAGAGCTCTTTTTTTCACCTGGGTGGCCAGAATGATTCCTTTGAAGGAGGAGCAAGCTGTTAAAGTGCTTCTTGAAAGATAATTGCGAAGAATGAGAGCTTCATTTCCAGTTTAGCACAATGCATTTGAGAACAAGTGCTGTTTGGTAAATCAGTTTCAGAATATTTTAAAGTAATCTTTATCAAGTCCTAAATCTTAAACTTCAAATGTATCACAGCATCGTTCATGCAGGTCATTGGAGCCAGTGTGATTTGAAGTGAAAAGTGATTTTTTTTCAGGCTTTAAATTGCAGTAATCTGGTGAAATTTTTGAAACTGTTAACTGTGACCCATAAGTATTGCGCATTCAGACAGCTGCACATTGAAACTTCTGAGGGAGAGCTAAGGACTTGAGAGGATAGGTAATGGGTACCAAACAGGAATCCAAAATCAGGCTTCACTGCCTACAGTGATGCCTTGTCAGGGTGACCGGATCCACAACTGATAAAGCTGTTCCATTTAGTAGCAGTGGCAAGCCCACCAACTTTCAAAAACACCAAAACAACCACCACCCCCTGCAAAAAATGTAGTCCAACCTAAACCTGTCTTTAAATGAAGATTTAAAAATAAAATGTGGGCCTCCCGTTGGCACAGCGGTTGAGCACTGGGTTGCGAAGCTGCCCGCAGCCTCTGCAGCGCCAGTTTGATCCCCGGCTGCTCCCCAGCCACTGGAGGAGGGTCCCACATGGCGCGCAGACCTCTCCTGTGGCCCGCTGCTCCCCTCAGCGGTGTACTTCGGTCCTTCTGCCTGCTCTGCTACCCGCTCTGGCTCTGGTGAGTTCTCTCACCCTCCCGTGCTTCTGACTGTACCCAGTGCTTGTATAAATAAATAAATAAATCTTAAATAAATAAATAAATAAATAAATAAATTAAATTAAAATGCACCACATATCTGTTCTTTCTATTCTTAAATGCTTTGTTTATTCCTTTCCAACCCAGAAAGTTCCTGCTTTATCTGAGATCTCTGCTGAGCTTTCTTTCAGATTGATTTTCCAGCCAGGTTGAATATATTTGAAAAAGAGAAAAAAAAAAGCAAAACATGAGAGACCCAGGCTATTTATACAGGGTCATCTAGTTGAGATTAAGGCCAAGCAGAATCTGATCCTTGCTGTGTCTATTTATGGACATGCTAGCATTTATCCCTTAATTATAGATTATATTTTTAGAGTTAATAATTATTAGTTAAAAATAAAGACTGGACAAATGAGACAAAAGAGATCTGTACTGTAATTATTAAAAAAAAAAAAGCCAGAAAACTGTTTTCGCAACAACAAAAAAAACTTAAAAATTGGTTTTCTCAGTTTTAGGGTTGAAGGAATTCTGTAGTCCTTGAGATTCTTTAGAGGCTTTCAACTTTTCAGAAAGCCTGATATAATATAAACTTTGCCCATCAAAAGGCTAAAATATTTATTTATTTCTGGCTTGAATTTTATTAACTGAGTCCTAGTTCTTTCATCTAATTATAACATTTGACTGGGAGTTAAGTGAATAATTAAGAATAGGAAAATTACTTAATAGGTGTAGTTGCAAAATATTTCACAATGAGAGATCAATGGGGGAGTGTAATAGATGTTTTTGTTGGTGAGACTAGATTGGAAAACACTGCTTTAAAAGAAGGTGAAAAGTTGGGGTGAGTTACAGTTTTTCAGGCAAAGTGGGAGGGAGAGCTAATGAAAATAAATTATCTTTAAAAATAAGTTGCTAGTAGGAGTTTGCCAAGAATGGCCAACATCCAGCTCTAGAAATACAGGATAATAAACAATGAATGAAAAAAAAAACAGTGAATTTTTTGGTGGCAGTTCTGCACTTTAAATTCTGTGTCTTAATATGTGAATGTTTTAAACTTCTGTAATCACATTACCTGTAATAATTACCAGTGTGCTTGAGAAATCTGTTCTGTTTTTCTTTGACATTTACGTATTTTCTTTCCACAGGACTCACAACACATAGTCCTCTCACACCCATTCTGGTGCAGGCATCTAAGATGTAAATTCTAAGTCAAAGTTTGCAAACCATGAGTAATATTGCTTCACAGGGCTGAATGAACAGGTATGTAGGGAAATGGAAACTGTGTTTCTTCGTTTTCAGTAGTTTTTAATGAAAGTTGTCCATTAGATTACTTTATTCCTCCATCTTCTCAGTTTTCTTCCTTGTATTCTTTTCCTTTCCTACTTGGTGAGATTGGCATTTGTTGTAGGATATTTTTGTGGCCCTTGTTTGGTTTGAGTTTAGTGGCAACCATCTTACTGATGTGAATGCCCACATGTTGGTGGATGTTGGTGCTGCTGGCCTTATCCCACTGCATTTGTTCGGTGTAGATAATATAATCTTTCCTCTAAACCTGGTTCCTGTGCCAATTTGCTGGAACTTCATTATCCTTCTGTATGGGCATGGATTGAAGTTCTACTTCTGTCTCTGCTCTTTGGAAAGAGGGGAAGACCTCATCTTCCTACAAATGTGGGGGTTGCATTGAAATGCCTTTTACAGTTCTTGGCCTGGTCAGAACTGAACTTCATTTTGGTCAGTGGTGCTTCAGTGGTGACAACAAAAGGCAGAAACTTCTTAAAAGAAAATTTTGTTGATTTTAGAATTGGGATCTTTGCTCTCGAACCACCGAGATTGGAAATGGGAAAGGGTTTTCCCCACAGCCACAGCTTAGCTAAAAAGCCCCCACAAGCCAGGCCCCCTCTGGCCTACAGTCAGAGCCCAGAGGGGGATCCAGCCACTGCAGAGCGCAGGTGCAGGGAAGTGCCCTTCTGACTTGTCCTTTTAGAATAGGGATCTTTGCATCCAAACCACGAAGACTGCTTGGAACTGGGAAAGGGCTGCTCGCACAGCCACAGGAGAGCTGAAAAGCCCCCACAAGCCAGGCCCCATCTGGCTGTCAGTCTGAGCCCAGAGGGGGATCCCAGCCACTGCCCAGGCAGTCCACCAGCTCAAGGAAGTGCCCTTCTGACTCACCACTCTAGAATAGGGATCTTTGCCTCCAGAACCCACTAGACTGTGTGGAATTGGGAAAGGGCTGCCCCTACAGAGAGAGGTGAGCTGAAGGCACCCTCAAGCCAGGCTCTGGCTGGCAGTGAGTCGAGTCAGAGCCCAGAGGGGGATCCAGCCATTTGGAGCTCAGCGGGCAATCCAGTCACCCCACCTCCAGGGCAGGCTGTGAGACCTCAAGACACACCTTTGGAATTAAACAAATACAGAAGGAGGAAATATTCTGTGACAGCGACCATTAACATATTCATAGTACCACTGCCCTACTGACTAATGGCATAACAGTATTTGATCGATTGGTCCACCAGTTTCTGACATCCCAGAAAGAGCACACCAAAAAGATGCCAGCCAGTACCAGCGACACAGTGTCCCAACACATAGGACAAATTAGAAAACAAGCAGCAGGTAGAGGAAAAACTACAAGCAACCAAGCAAGTCCTCAGGGAAAGACACACCACAAAAAGAAAATCACCCACCAGATTGTAAAAACAGTGACTTGGAAGAACTTCTGAGCCTTCCAGAAAGAGAATTTAAAATTGCCATGATTGAAAAACTGACAGATGTGGATGATTTTATTTTTTAATACTTTCTGGCTTTTCAAGCTACTTAGAAATGACACAAAAAGAAACAAAAAAAAACCTGATAGAAGTCATAAAGGAAAGCAATGATAAGGGAAAAATAATCAATGGTCAGAGGAATGAAATTGAGTCCCTAAAGAGGGAAGTGAAAAAAATGCAGGAGATCAAAGTATTAATGGAGGAGCTAGAGAACTCTGGGAAAAGCAATGAAAGCAGAATAGATGAAATGGAAGAATGAATAAGTACTCTCGAAGATACAGAAAAAAAGGAACCAAAACAGAAAAGAAAAGAGAAGTACAAATGAAAAAGAATGAAGAAAGACTTCAGGAACTGTCTGACTCCATGAGGAAAGGAAATGTAAGAGTTATGGGATTCCCAGAAGGAGAGGAGAGAGACATAGGAACAGAGAAAATATTCAAGGAAATAATTGAAGAGAACTTCCCAAGCATGAAGAAGGTGTTGAAAATAGACATACAAAAAGGAAAAAGAACACCAAACTTCCAAGATGAAAGGAAAAATACAGCAAGACACATAATAGTAAAGCTTCAAAGAATACAAGACAAGGAAAAAAATAATGAAGCTGACAAGAGGAAAGAAACCGATAATACACGAAGGAAAACCAATCAGTATGACATCAGACTTCTCCAAAGAAACACTATGGACAAGAAGAGAGTGGAGGGACATAGTCAACAAACTCCAAGACAACAAATGCCAACCAAGAATACTCTATGCCACAAAGCTTTCCTTCCTCTATGAAGAAAGAAAAAGGACCATCCCAGATGAACAAAAACTTTGGAAATTCATTATGACTAAACCCCTACTCCAAAAAATACTATAAGGAGTCCTAAAGCCAGAACCAACAGAGGGATGAATAAGAATGAAAAAAGACCAAAAAAAAATTTAAATAAATAAATAAAACCAGAGAAAAGACAAACAAAATGACAAATACAGACACTAATATATCAATCTTAACTCTAAATGTAAATGGACTAAACTCTTCAATAAAAAGACACAGAGTTGCAGGCTGGATTAAAAAACAAAACCCAACCTTTTGCTGTCTCCAGGAAACATATTTAAGTACAAAAGATAAAAATCGACTGAAAGTAAAAGGATGGAAAACAATTCTACAAGCAAATGGACCAAAAAAGAAGGCAGGAACAGTTATACTTATGTCAGATAAAACAGATTTCGAACACAAAAAGGTATAAAGAGACCCAGACGGTCACTACATTATAATCAAGGGGACAATACTTTAAGAAGAAATAACACTCATTAACATATACTCACCAAATGAAGGAGCATCAAAATATATCACACAACTATTATTATCTCTAAAATCACTCATCAGAGTAAACACATGTGTAGTAGGAGACATCAACACACCACTAATAACAATGGATAGATCCATGAGACAAAAAATAAGTAAGGATACTAAAACTCTAAATAAAGATCTAGAGCTCATGGGATTAACAGACATCTATAGAACACTAAACCTCCCAAAAATCTGAGTACACATTTTTCTCAAGCGCACACGGATCATTTTCCAGGATCGATCACATACTGGGCAACAAGACAAACATCAACAGATACACCAAGATTGAAATAATTCCAGCCATCTTCTCTGACCATGGAGGCATCAAACTAGAAATAAACCATAAAATGAAGGCAAGGAACTCTCCTACCTCATGGAGATCGAAAACCGCACTTCTGGAAGAACACTGGACTAACGAGGAGATCAAAGAAGAAATTAAAAAATTCTTTGAATTGAATGAGAAGGAGGGCATCAATTTCCTAAATGTATGGGATGCAGCAAAAGCACTAATAAGAGGAAAATATATAGCAATAGAGGCTCACATCAAGAAATAAGAAAGAACTCAAAGAAACAACCTTATCTCGAAGCTCAAAGATCTAGAAAAAGAACAACAAAAAAACCCCCAAAACCAGAAGACGAAAAGTAATAATAAAAACCAAAGCAGAAATAAATGAAATTGAAACTAAAAAAACAGTCCAAAAGATCCATGAAACCAAAAGTTGGTTCTTTGGAAAAATAAACAAAGTAGAATAACCCCTAGTCAGGCTCACAATGGAAAAATGGGAGAAAGCACAAATAAATAGAATCACAAATGAAAGAGGAGAAATCACAACAGACACAGCAGAAATCAAAAGAATATTCAGAAACTACTATGAACAGTTATATGCAAACAAGTTCAACAATCTAGAAGAGATGGACAAATTTCTACACCTCTACAATCACCCAAAGCTAGATAAAGTAGAATTAGAACACCTAAACAGACCAATTACAAGCAGTGAAATTGAAATGGTAATCAAAACCCTCTCCAAAAACAAAAGCCCAGGAACAGAAGGAAATATAGGCGAAACACTACATGATTTGCACATCAAAGACATCTTTACAGATACATCATAGAAAAGTATGATTTTGAACCACTGATAAGGCTGGTCTTAATAAACAAAGAGTGCTTCAGAATATGTGACAGGAATTGTTGAGCTTGGATCATTCACTTAGTTGTTGATTGTCAAATATCCCAAGTAAGGTCAAGGCAAAAATGGAGGCAATTTTGTTTAAGACACATTACATGTGGCAAGAGTATTCCAACCTTGATACTACCTTGACTCTTAAACCTAGTTTAAAGACTCCTGAGATACACCTTATCCTTGAAGCAGTATCTCTCAAGAATCTGAAGTGTCATGTGAAGAAGTAAACAGTTCTATAAGGCAAATAGCTGAAGTTTAAGGAGAGGGAAAGAACACTATCTTTCAGTAAAATGATGTGAATCAAGCTACTCAGTTGATCTTCCACATATGTTCTATAGTTTCTCAGAGACTTGGAAGTCTTTGATGTCACAGTTAAGTCTTGCAGACAGGGTTCTCAATCTTGGCTGTACATGAGAAACACTGAATAGTTTTTTTTTTTCAATGACAATGACAATTTATTTATTTATTTGTTTAATATATATATTTTTTATTTTTATATTCCCCATACAGTTGCGACCACCTTATTTTGACCCTAATCCCTCACCTCCCCACCTCCTACCCCCCATAGAGTGTCTCTGGTTCATAGTTTTTGCTAGTTTTTTTAAAACTTACACTGGTGTAAGATGGTATCTCATGGTAGTTTTGATTTGCATTTCCCTGATTACAAGTGATCTTGAACATTTTTTCTTATGCCTGTTGGCCATTTGCATTTCCTCCTCAGAGAAGTTTCTTTTTAGCTCTTCTGCCCATTTTTTCACTGGATTATTTTCTTTCTTGTTGTTGAGTCTCATCAGCTCTTTGCAGATTTTTGTGATCAGTCCTTTATCATTAGTGTTGTGTGCAAAAATGTTCTCCCAGTTGGTGGGGTTTCTTTTTGTTTTTGTTATTGTCTCTTTTGCTGTGCAGAAGCTCTTTAATTTGATGTAGTCCCAGCTGTTTATCTTTGCCTTCACTATCACTGCTTTGGGTGATGTGTCTGTAAAGATGTCTTTGATGTGCATGTGACGTAGTGTTTCGCTTATATTTCCTTCTATGTATTTTATGGTTTCAGGTCTTATGTCTAGTTCTTTAATCCATTTTGAGTTAGTTTTTGTGTATGGTGTGAGGTAGTAGTCAAGCTTCATTCTTTTGCATGTAGCGACCCAGTTTTCCCAGCACCATTTATTGAACAAACTTTCTTTGCTCCAATGCATATTCTTTGCTCCTTTGTCAAAGATTAGTTGACCATAAATCTGTGGGTTTATTTCTGGATTTTCTATTCGATTCCATTGGTCTGTGAATCTGTTCTTGTTCCAATACCATGCAGTTTTGATGATTATGGCTTTGTAGTATAGTTTGAAGTCTGGGAGTGTGATGCCTCCATTCCCTTCTTTTTTTTTTCAGGAGAGCTTTGGCTATTCAGGGTTTTTGGTGATTCCATATGAATTTCATCAATAATTGTTCTATTTCTTTGAAGAATGACATTGAAATTTTTATTGGAATAGCATTGAATCTGTATATTGCTTTTGGTAAGATGGCCATTTTAATAATGTTTATTCTTCCAATCCATGAGCATGGGATGTCTTTCCATTTCTTTGTGTCTTCTTCTATTTTTTTTAACAGTGTTTTATAGTTTTCTTTGTATAGGTCCTTTACTTCTTTTGTTAGATTTATTCCCAAGTATTTGATTTTTTTTTGTTTTGATAATAAAAGGGATGTTTTTTTTTTATTTCTTCTTCTTCAGATTTATTGTTCGTGATAGGAAGGCTACTGACTTTTGTGTGTTGATTTTGTATCCTGCCACTTTACTGAACTGAATGATGAGTTGAATTAGTTTTTCTGTGGAGATTTTGGGGTTCTCTATGTATATTATCATATCATCTGGAAATAGTGATAGTTTGACTTCTTCTTCTCCTATTTGGATTACTTGCATGTCTTTCTCTTGTCTTATTGCTCTAGCTGGGACTTCCAGTATTATATTGAAAAGCAGTGGTGAGAGTGGACATCCTTGTCTTGTTACAGATCTTAGTGGAAATGCTTTCAGCTTTTCACCATTGAGAATGATTCTGGCTGTTGGCTTTTCATATATGGCCTTTATGTATGTTCCTTGTATCCCAAGAATTTCAAGGGCTTTTATCAAGAATGGGTGTTGCACTTTGTTGAAAGCTTTCTCAGCATCTATTGATATTATCATATGGTTTTTATATTTCTTTTTGTTGATGTGTTGGATAACGTTGATTGATTTTCGGATGTTAAACCATCCTTGTGTCCCTGGAATGAATCCTACTTGGTCGTGGTGAATAATCTCATGGATACATTGTTGGATTCTGATAGTTAAAATTTTTTTGAGGATTTTTGCATCAGTGTTCATTAGGGAGATTGGCTTGTAGTTTTCTTTGTTTGTCTTGTCCTTTTTCAGTTTTGGTATTAGTGTAATGTTGGTTTCATTGAACGTGTTTGGTATTATCCCTTCCTTCTCAATTGTTTGGAAGGGTTTGTGAAGGATAGGCACTAATGCATTTCTGTACGTTTGGTAGAATTCATTTGTTAACCCATCAGGTCCTGGGCTTTTGTTTTTGGGGAGGTTTTTGATTACCATTTCAATTTCGCTAATTGTAGTTGGTCTGTTTAGGTGTTCTATTTCTTCTTTATCTAGCTTTGGGTGATTTTAGAGTTGTAGGAATTTGTCCATCTCCTCTGGATTGTTGAACTTGTTTCCATAGAACTGTTCATAGTAGTTACTGATTATTCTTTTGATTTCTGCTGTGTCCGTTGTTATTTATCCTCTTTCATTATTGATCCTATTTATTTGTGCTTTCTCCCTTTTGCCCTTTGTGAGCCTGGCTAGGGGTTTGTCTATTTTATTTATTTTTTCAAAGAACCAGCTCTTGGTTTTATTGATCTTTTGGATTGTTTTTTTAGTTTCAATTTCATTTATTTCTGTTTTGGTTTTTATTATTTCTTTTCATCTTCTGGTTTTGGGGTTTCTTTGTTGTTCTTTTTCTAGATCTTTGAGCTTTGAGATAAGGTTGTTTCTTTGAGTTCTTTCTTATTTCTTGATGTGAGCCTCTATTGCTATATATTTTCCTCTTATTAGTGCTTTTCCTGCATCCCATACATTTAGGAAATTGATGCCCTCCTTCTCATTCAATTCAAAGAATTTTTTAATTTCTTCTTTGATCTCCTCGTTAGTCCAGTGTTCTTCCAGAAGTGTGGTTTTCGATCTCCATGTGGTAGGAGAGTTCCTTGCCTTCTTTTTATGGTTTATTTCTAGTTTTATGCCTTTGTGGTCAGAAAAGATGGTTGGTATGATTTCAATCTTGGTGTATCTGTTGCTGTTTGTCTTGTTTCCCAGTATGTGATCAATCCTGGAGAATGATCCATGTGCACTTGAGAAAAATATGTGCTCAGATTTTTTTGGGTTTAGTGCTCTATAGATATCTGTTAAGCCCAAGTGCTCTAGATCCTTATTTAGAGCCTTAGTGTCTTATATTTTGTCTCGTTGATCTATCCATTGTTGATAGTGGTGTGTTGAAGTCTCCCACTACGTATGTGTTTTCTCTGATGTCTGTTTTCAGAGATGACAATAGTTGTCTGATATATTTTGGTACTCCTTCATTTGGTGAATATATGTTTTTTTTTTTTTTTATAATCTTCTTTTTTTTTTTTTTAATATTAAATTTTATTTTTATATTCCCCATACAATTGCAAACGCCCCATTCTGACCCCAATCCTTCCCCTCCCGCCCCCACCCCCAAAAAGTGTCTCTGGTTCATAGTTTTTTGTTGATTTTGATTTTCACTTTCTTATATTCATTTTCCTGGTCCCTTATTTAAGTTTTCTAGATTCCTGCTATGAGTGAGACCATCCGGTATTTATCTTTTTCTTTTTGGCTTATTTCGCTGAGCATGATCCCTTCCAGTGCCATCCATGTTGCTGCAAATTGCATGTGTTTATCTTTTTTGAATGCTGAGTAATATTCCATGGTATATATGTACCACATCTTCTTGATCCAGTCATCTATTTTTGGGCATTTGGGTTGTTTCCAAAGCTTAGCTATTGTAAACAGTGCTGCTATAAACATAGGAGTGCAGGTGCTCTTTGGAATTAATGTTTCTGTGTCCTTTGGGTAAATACCTAGGAGTGGAATTGCTGGATCATATGGAAGCTCTATGTTTAGTAGGTCCAGAAATCTCCACACAGCTCTCCATAGTGGTTGGACCAGTTGCACTCCCACCAACAGTGCAGGAGAGTTCCTTTTTCTCCACATCCTCGCCAACATTTGTTGTTGCTAGTTTTTTTAATATGTGCCATTCTCACTGGTGTGAGATGGTATCTCATGGTAGTTTTGATTTGCATTTCCCTGATGGCAAGTGATGTTGAACATTTTTTCATATGTCTGTTGGCCATTTGCATTTCCTCTTCAGAGAAGTTTCTTTTTAGCTCTTCTGCCCATTTTTTGACTGGATTATTTTCTTTGTTGTTGCTGAGTCTCATCAGCTCTTTGCAGATTTTTGTGATCAGTCCTTTATCATTAGTGTTGGGTGCAAAAATGTTCTCCCAGTTGGTGGGGTTTCTCTTTGTTTTGTTATTGTCTCTTTGCTGTGCAGAAGCTCTTTAATTTGATGTAGTCCCAGCTGTTTATCTTTGTCTTCACTATCACTGCTTTGGGTGATGTGTCTGTAAAGATGTCTTTGATGTGCAAATCCCGTAGTGTTTCGCCTATATTTCCTTCTATGTATTTTATGGTTTCAGGTCTTATGTCTAGTTCTTTAATCCATTTTGAGTTGATTTTTGTGTATGGTGTGAGGTAGTGGTCAAGCTTCATTCTTTTGCATGTAGCGACCCAGTTTTCCCAGCACCATTTATTGAACAAACTTTCTTTGCTCCAATGCATAGTCTTTGCTCCTTGTCAAAGATTAGTTGACCATAAATCTGTGGGTTTATTTCTGGATTTTCTATTCGATTCCATTGGTCTGTATGTCTGTTCTTGTTCCAATACCATGCAGTTTTGATGATTATGGCTTTGTAGTATAGTTTGAAGTCTGGGAGTGTGATGCCTCCATTTCCTTCTTTTTTTTTCAGTAGAGCTTTGCTATTCGGGGTTTTGGTGATTCCATATGAATTTCATCAATAATTGTTCTATTTCTTTGAAGAATGCCATTGAGATTTTGATTGGAATAGCATTGAATCTGTATATTGCTTTTGGTAGGATGGCCATTTTAATAATGTTTATTCTTCCAATCCATGAGCAGGGGATGTCTTTCCATTTCTTTGTGTCTTCTTCTATTTCTTTTAACAGTGTTTTATAGTTTTCTTTGTATAGGTCCTTTACCTCTTTTGTTAGATTTATTCCCAAATATTTGATTTTTTTTGTTCGATAATAAAAGGTGGTTTTTTTTGATTTCTTCTTCTTCAGATTTATTGTTTGTGTATAGGAAGGCTACTGACTTTTTGCGTGTTGATTTGTATCCTGCCACTTTACTGAATTGATTGATGAGTTGAATTAGTTTTTCTGTGGAATTTTGGGGTTCTCTATGTATATTATCATACATCTGCAAATGTGATAGTTTGACTTCTTCTTTTCCTATTTGGATTCCTTGGATGTCTTTCTCTTGTCTTATTGCTCTGGCTAGGACTTCCAGTATTATATTGAAAAGCAGTGGTGAGAGTGGACATCCTTGTCTTGTTCCAGATCTTAATGGAATTGCTTTCAGCTTTTCACCATTGAGAATGATACTGCTGTTGGCTTGTCATAGATGGCCTTTATGATGTTGAGGTATGTTCCTTGTATCCCAAGAATTTCAAGGGTTTTATCATGAATGGGTGGCACTTTGTCGAAAGCTTTCTCAGCATCTATTGATATTATCATATGTTTTTATATTTCTTTTTGTTGATTGTTGGATAACGTTGATTGATTTTCGGATGTTAAACCATCCTTGTGCCCCTGGAATGAATCCAACTTGGTCGGGTGATATTCTTATGGATACATCGTTGGATTCTGATAGCTAAAATTTTATTGAGGATTTTGCATCAGTGTTCATTAGGGAGATTGGCCTATAGTTTTCCTTTTTTGTGTTGTCCTTATTCGGTTTTGGTATTAGTGTAATATTGGCTTCATAGAACGTGTTTGGTATTGTCCCTTCCTTCTCATTTTTTGGAAGAGTTTGTGAAGGATAGGCACTAATCGTCTCTGAATGTTTGGTAGAATTCATTTGTAAATCCATCAGGTCTGGTTTTGTTTTGGGGAGGTTTTAATTACCATTTTCAATTTCGCTGCTTGTAATTGGTCTGTTTGGTGTTCTATTTCTTCTTTATCTAGCTTGGTGATTGTAGAGTTGTAGGAATTTGTCCATCTCCTCTAGATTGTTGAACTTGTTTCCATATAAACTGTTCATAGTAGTTACTGATATTCTTTTGATTTCTGCTGTGTCCTTGTGATTTCTCCTCTTTCATTTATGATTCTGTGTATTTGTGCTTTCTCCCTTTTCCTTTGTGAGCCTGGCTAGGGTTTGTCTATTTTATTTATTTTTTCAAAGAACCAGCTCTTGGTTTCATTGATCTTTTGGATTGTTTTTTTAGTTTCAATTTCATTTATTTCTGCTTTGGTTTTTATTATTTCTTTTTCTACTGGTTCTGGGGTTTTTTTTGTTGTTCTTTTCTAGATCTTTGAGCTTCGAGATTAGGTTGTTTTCTTTGAGTTCTTTTTGTTTTTTGATGGAGCTTCTATTGCTATATATTTTCCTCTTATTACTGCTTTTGCTGCATCCCATACATTTAGGATATTGTGTCCTCCTTGTCATTCATTCAAAGAATTTTTTAATTTCTTCTTTGATCTCCTCGTTAGTCCAGTGGTCTTCCAGTAGTGTGGCTTTTAATCTCCATGAGGTAGGATAGTTCCTTGCCTTCTTTTTATGATTTATTTCTAGTTTGATGCCTTCGTGGTCAGAAAAGATGGTTGGTATGATTTCAATCTTGGTGTATCTGTTGATGTTTGTCTTGTGCCCCAGTATGTGATCGATCCTGGAGAATGATCCGTGTGCGCTTGAGAAAAATGTGTACTCCGTTTTTTTTGGGTTTAGTGTTCTATAGATGTCTGTTAAGCCCAAATGCTCTAGGTCCTTATTTAGAGCTTTAGTTTCTTTACTTATTTTTTGTCTTGTTGATCTATCCATTGTTGATAGTGGTGTGTTGAAGTCTCCCACTACATATGTGTTTTCTCTGATGTCTGTTTTCAGAGAGGACAACAGTTGTCTGATATATTTTGGTGCTCTTTCGTTTGGTGAATATATGTTAATGAGTGTTATTTCTTCTTGAAGTATTGTCCCTTAATCATAATGTAGTGACCATTGGGGTCTCTTTTTATTTTTTTGAGTTTGAAGTCTGTTTTAACTGATATAAGTATAGCTGTTCCTGCTTTCTTTTTTGGCCCATTTGCTTGTAGGATTGTTTTCCATCCTTTGACTTTGAGCCTATTTTTATCTTTTGTAGCTAAATGTGTTTCCTGGAGACTGCAAAAGGTTGGGTTTTGTTTCTTAATCCAGGCTGCAACTCTGTGTCTTTTTATTGAAGAGTTTAGTCCATTTACATTTAGAGTTAATATTGATATGTTAGCATCTGTATTTGCCATTATGTTTGTCTTTCCTTTGATTTTATTTATTTTTTCTTTTAATAACTTTTTTTTTTTTTTTTGGTCTTCTTTCGTTGTTATTCGTCCCTCTGAGGTTCTGGCTTTAGGATTCCTTGTAGTATTTTTTGGAGTGGGGGTTTAGTCGCAATGAAATTCCGGAGTTTCTCTTTGTCTGGGAAGGTCCATATTCTTTCTTCATGGAGGAAAGAGAGCTTTGCGGGATAGAGTATTCTTGGTTGGCATCTGTTTTCTTGGAGTCTGTTGACTATGTCCCTCCACTCTCTCCTTGCCCGTAGTGTTTCTTCAGAGAAGTCTGATGTCAGCCTGATTGGTTTTCCTTTGAATGTTATCTGTTTCTTCCCTCTTGTCAGCTTCATTATTTTTTCCTTGTCCTGGATTCTTGGGAGCTTTACTATTATGTGTCTTGCTGTGTTTTTCCTTTCGTCGTGGAAGTTTGGTGTTCTTCTTGCTTCTTGTATATCAATTTTCAGCTCCTTCTTCTCATTTGGGAAGTTCTCTTCAATTATATCCATGAATATTTTCTCTGTTCCTACATCTCTCTCCTCTCCTTCTGGAATTCCTATAACTCTTATATTTCCTTTCCTCATGGAGTCAGATAGTTCCCGAAGTCTTTCTTCATTCTTTTTCCTTCGTACTTCTCTTTCCTTTTCTGTTTTGGTTCTTTTTATTTCTGTGTCTTCAAGATTACTTATTCGTTCTTCCATTTCATCTATTCTGCTTTCATTGCTTTTCCCAGAGTTCTTTAGTTCCTCCATTAATTCTTTGATCTCCTGCATTTCTCTTACTTCCCTCTTTAGGGACTCAATTTCCTTCTTCTGATCTATCACTTTTTTAATCATGGCAATTTTAAATTCTCTTTCTGGAAGGCTCAGAAGTTCTTCCAAGTTGCTGTCGTTGCAATCTGGGGAGTGGTTTTCTTTTTGTGGTGTGCTTCTTTCCTGAGGAGTTTTTAGGTTGCGTGTGGTTCTTCTACTCCCTACTGTCTGTTTTCTAATTTGTCGTATGCGTTGGGACACTGTGTTGCTCGGACTGACTGACATCTTGGGTGAACTTCTCCGCTCCCCTCTGGCTCTTCCAGGAGCCATCTCTGTCTTCTGGGGGAGCTTTCTGCTGGTTTTAGGCAGTTTTTACTGAAGAAATGTCCCTGTTCTCAAATGGCGAAGCGGGATGCAGTCCCTGCGCCTCCGGTTTCAGGCACACTCTTCTGCGCACCCGGTCTGCCCCGGACGTGGGTGCCTGCTCCCTCTGTGGGCTCAGACTGCTGGTCGGAAGGGGCCTGGCGTGGAATAACTTCCCGGCTGGCCACTGGGTCCGCCAGAAACCTTCTGCCCTTTTCAAGCAGTCTTAAGAAATGTCCTGTTTTATAGGGTGTTAGTGAATTTTTTTTCCTGGTCGCTAGGTGGCGCCAGAGATCTCTCCTATTGTCCTTGGGGGGCTGTTTTTCGCCTCCCCCCACCCCGTGGGACAGAGAACAGAGCGGGAATGGTAGGGTACACCTCAACAGCTTTGGGGTGCTGTGTCTGCCTTGTGCCCCACCGTCGTGGAGAACCCACGCCCCGAATTTTCGTGCCCCGGGTCTCAGTTCAAAGCCCTCAGTTCCAGGACTCGGGCTGTAGCCCAGTTCAGTGGCGCGGGAATGGCGCCTTTTGCACAGCTCCCGTGCCTGGGCGCCTGGTTCCTGCTCACTCAGGGAGGGACCTTCACCTCAGTGAGGACCTCCGTGCGTCTCCCCGCAAGCCTAGGTCGCAGGCGCGGGGACCTGGGCAGCTGCGATCCCGGTCTGCACTTGCTTTTCAAGCTCCCCTAGCGCGCCACGTTTCCGCGCCAGCTTACCGGCAGCCCGGGCTGTGTGCGGGTCTCCCGGGGTCTTTGTTCTTCTCTAATGGCGCCAGGAGCCGTTCGCTCACCGCCGTGGCGGATCCTGCAGGGTTCGCCTCAGCTCCCGTTCCCGGGGTGTGGTGGCTGCAATAGTTCCTTTCCACTCACAGTCCCGCTTGCTGCGTCCTTTGTTCTTGTGGGCCGTTTTGGTGTGTTGTTTCCTCCTCTCTGCCGGTCGGAGAGTGCCGCCTCTGTGGGCGGGGGAGGGGAGCAGGGTTCTGCGCTTCCCTCCCTTCTAGTCCTCTTTTATGGCCACTTTCTTCTTCGCGCAGTTCGCTGGCGTCACCCGTTTATCTTCCGTGTCCCACTTCTCACTGGGACCTGCCGCTTTTCCTCCCTATTAACTTTTTTTAATGGGAGATCTTACTCGCAGCGTCTCCTCGCTGCTATGTTGCTCCGCCCCCCCCGGATTAGGATTCACAAGCAAATTCTTTTAACCCCAATGTTCAGGTTAGAAAACAGCTCCTTGTCTGGGTTCCAGACGCCAACCCCAGCATCTCTGCTGCGGCCCCACTCACATGTCCGCCCTGACAGGCCCCGGCAGCTGGGCAGCCCCCCAGACTTCTACAGCCAGAATCTTCCGACAGCTCCCTCTGCTCAGCCCCAGATCCAGGGTCTGGTGAATATATGTTAATGAGTGTTATTTCATCTTGAAGTATTGTCCCCTTGATCATAATGTAGTGACCATTGGGGTCTCTTTTCATCTCCTTGAGTTTAAAATATGTTTCATCTGATAAAAGTATAGCTGTTCCTGCTTTCTTTTTGGTCCATTTGCTTGTAGGATTGTTTTCCATCCTTTAACTTTGAGTCTATTTTTATCTTTTGTAGCTAAATGTGTTTCCTGGAGACAGCAAAAAGTTGCATTTTGTTTCTTAATCCAGCCTGCGACTGTGTCTTTTTATTGAAGAGTTTAGTCCATTTACATTTAACGTTAATATTGATATGTTAGCATCTGTATTTGCCATTGTGTTTGTCTTTCCTTTGATTTTTTTATTTATTCTTTTAATAACTTTTTTTTGGCTTTCTTTTGTTGTTATTCATCCCTCTGAGGTTCTGACTTTAGGACTCCTTGTAGTATATTTTGGAGTGGGTGTTTAGTCATAATGAAATTCTGGAGTTTCTGTTTGTCTGGGAAGGTCCTTATTCTTTTTTCATAGAGGAAGGAGAGCTTTGAGGGATAGAGTATTCTTTGTTGGCATCTGTTTTCTTGGAGTCTGTTGACTATGTCCCTCCACTCTCTCTTTGCCCATAGTGTTTCTTTGGAGAAGTCTGATGTCAGTCTGATTGGTTTTCCTTTGAATGTTATCTGTTCCTTCCCTCTTGTCATCTTCATTGTTTTTTCCTTGTCCTGGATTCTTGGGAGCTTTACTATTATGTGTCTTGCTGTATTTTTCCTTTCGTTGTGGAAGTTTGGTGTTCCTCTTGCTTCTTGTATATCAATTTTATCTCCTTCTTCATGTTTGGGAAGTTCTCTTCAATTATGTCCTTGAATATTTTCTCTTGTTCCTGCATCTCTCTCCTCTCCTTCTGGGATTCCTATAACTCTTATATTTCCTTTCCTCATGGAGTCAGATAGTTCCCGAAGTCTTTCTTCGTTCTTTTTCCTTCGTACTTCTCTTTTCTTTTCTGTTTTTGTTCTTTCTATTTCTGTGTCTTCGAGAGTACTTATTCGTTCTTCCATTTCATCTATTCTGATTTGATTGCTTTTCCCAGAGTTATTTAGTGCCTCCATTAATTCTGTGATCTCCTGCATTTCTTTTACTTCCCTCGTTAGGGACTCAATTTCATTCTTCTTATTGTTGATTATTTTTACTTATCATTGTTTTCCTTTATGACTTCTGTCAGTTTTTTAATCATGGCAATTTTTTTTTTTTTTTTTTTATAGAGGCATGTTTTATTTATTTATTTATTTGTCTGTCTGTTTTTGTTTACACATGCACTGGGCACAGTCAGAAGCACGGGAGGGTGAGAGAATTCACCAGAGCCAGATCGGGGAGCAGAGCAGGCAGAAGGACCGAAGTGCAGCGGGCGGCAGGAGAGGTCTGCGCGCCATGTGGGACCCTCCTCCGGTGGCCGGGGAGCAGCCGGGGATCGAACCGGTGCCGCAGAGGCTGCGGGCAGCTTCGCAACCCAGCGCTCAACCGCTGCGCCACCGGGGAGGCCCAACAATTTTAAATTCTCTTTGTAGAAGGCTCAGAAGTTCTTCCAAGTTACTGTTGTTGCAGTCTGGGGGGTGGTTTTCTTTTTGTGGTGTGCTTTTTTCCTGAGGAGTTGTTAAGTTGTGTGTGGTTTTTCTACTCCCTACTGTCTGTTTTCTAATTTGCTGTATGCATTGGGACACTGTGTTGCTGATGTGGCCGGCATCTTGGGTGAAGTTCCCAGCTCACCTCTGGCTTTTCCAGGAGCCAACTGACGGTTTCAAGCAGGCTTTACTGAAGAAATGTCCCTGTTCTAAAGTGGGAATGCAGGACGCACTCCCTGTGTGCCCGGTCTGCCCTGGTGGAGGGTTCCCGCTCCCCCTCTGGGCTAGGACTGCAGGCCAGAAGGGGCCTGGCGTGGGTGAACTTCCCAGCTCACCTCTGGCTCCTCCAGGAGACTTCTGCCGGTTTCATGCAGTCTTTATGGAAGAAATGTCCCTGTTCTAAAGTAACACTGAATAGTTTTAAAGTAACAGATCCTTTGACCCCCACACCAGAACTATTGAATTAGAACCTGACTCACTGTGACTTTAAAGGATTTCCATGGGAGAATCTTATTTGTAGCCAGGGTTATGAGGACATGCTCTGGAGTAATTATAATTATACTACCCTTAGGAGGCTCTTTCAGTTTACAGGAAGATCTGCAGTCCCATCTTTCTAGTGTCTTTTCCCTAAGGACTATCAGTTGGATAACTAGTCCCGTCTTCAGATGTGGCTTTCTTTCTTTTTTTTTTTTGGCTTGAGTTCTTGATGGGATACCAAATAGAATTCCATAGACAGTAACTTTAATTCACTACATTCTTAAAATTTTTTTTACTTTGTTTTTAGGCTTCCTAATCCAATGTACCCAGTCTTGAGCCAAACATTTAAATCCACTCCATCATTTAATCACTCCCATGTTGTATGAGGGATTACCATTTTATAGAGCAGGAAACCAACTCAGTGGTGATAAATAACCTGAAGTTAACAAAACTACTACATGTTTGTGTACCATTATTTGAGGAGCTACTTGTAAAGTATTTAAAGCACCTGGTACATAATAAATAAGTCAGTCATCACCTTAAATGTAGTAATTTACCTAATAGGCACAATGCCCCTATGAGAGTGGAATTATTATCAATATTATGTCCATTGTACAGACAGGGAAACTGAGTGAGAGCTGGAAGTGAGAGTTGGGATGTGAGCTCAAGCTGTTTGACTCCAGAATCTGAGCTCTTAGCCTCTAAGTCTTAAGGCTCAGCCCTCTGTACTCAACTACACTTGCACCCCAATTCCTCCTGATGACAAAATGTAGGCTTTTCCCCTACCCCATATAAGACAAACATATGTTTCCAGACTCCATTGACCTTAGAGTTCAGTGAGGGTGACAGTATATTATGAAATGTGCAATTAAAGGCGTAACCTCATTTAGATGTAGAATGTGTGGTTGTGGGGGTGTTGTGGGAAATCAGCATGAACTGGACTTGGGACTATCTGAGCTGAAGGCTGAATAGGATTTAATGGGTTTGGCAATGGGGAAAGCACACACAAATGAAGTCAGAAAGGCAGAAATGAGCAAAACACACCCACAGTAGACTGAGGACATTGTCCTTACTAGCCTGAGGAGTACCTACTGGGAGGCAGCAGAAAAAGAGACTGGCTTGGTATGGAGAGTCTTCAACAAACTTTTCAGTATTGTGATAATGATAAGAAAAGCAAGTGCAGTAGATTCAGATCTGTACTAACCTGTAAGAAGATTGCTGTCATGCTGCTGATCAGTTTCCTAGATGCTGGCATCACACTGCCTGCTCCTTATCTGCCCCCATCAAGGTGAAAGACCAATAGAGACCCCACAGATCTCTTCAGTAGAACCTGGGTTTCTTTCACAGCAGCAGATGATTCAATCTTCTGGACCAGTGTCACCTATGCCAGGCTCAGAGCTTTCTAGGGATATAATCCAGTACAGAAACTGGAAGGCATTACATTTTCCCAAAATTTAGTGTCTCCCTTAGAGATTTTTTTTTTTTGCAGGTCTTTTTATTGGGATTTACCCGGTCCACAGCAGGTAAGGGTGCTGGGGGGCCGGGAGGCTGGCAGGCCTCCCAGCCCCCAGCAAGTCTTCATTCTATTTTTTTTTAATATTAAATTTTATTTTTATATTCCCCCATACAATTGCAAATGCCCCATTCTGACCCCAATCCTTCCCCTCCCGCCCCCCACCCCCCAAAAAGTGTCTCTGGTTCATAGTTTTTTGTTGATTTTGATTTTCACTTTCTTATATTCATTTTCCTGGTCCCTTATTTAAGTTTTCTAGATTCCTGCTATGAGTGAGACCATCCGGTATTTTTCTTTTTCTTTTTGGCTTATTTCGCTGAGCATGATCCCTTCCAGCGCCATCCATGTTGCTGCAAATTGCATGTGTTTATCTTTTTTGAATGCTGAGTAATATTCCATGGTATATATGTACCACATCTTCTTGATCCAGTCATCTATTTTTGGGCATTTGGGTTGTTTCCAAAGCTTAGCTATTGTAAACAGTGCTGCTATAAACATAGGGGTGCAGGTGCTCTTTGGAATTGATGTTTCTGTGTCCTTTGGGTAAATACCTAGGAGTGGAATTGCTGGATCATATGGAAGCTCTATGTTTAGTAGGTCCAGAAATCGCCACACAATCCCCGGCCAGGGAGCTACCCACATGGTGCAGCAGACCTCTCCTGACTCACCTGCTGCTCCTCTCAGCAGTGTATTTCAGTCAATCTGCCTGTTCCATTTCCCACTCTGTCTCTGGTGAATCCTCTCACCCCACCCCCCACGCCTCTGACCTGTACCCCAGTTCTTGTATGCATAAATAAATAAATCTTTAAAAAAAATCTCTATAGCTCTCCACACAGGAGAGATATTAAGACATCTTTGTCTCAGAATTTAGAATTTTTTTCAAGGACCTTCTTTTTGCCTTGAAAAAAACTACAAAGTGAACTAGTTTTCTTAAGTTAGGGAGTTAAAGCCTGGTTAGGAATAGCAAGACAATTTTAGTGCTAAAATCCGCCTAGTTTTCTAAGGTTTATAAAGATTCTTACTTATTTTTCCTTGCTAATTTCAGTTAATTTGTTCTTCATGGGTTCTGTTTCCCAAGTTAGTCTAAGTAATTCAAATTAATCAGCATACTTATTGAGTAGCTACTCTGTCCACTCTGTTCTAGATCAGCATTTCTTGACATGTCCAGTGGGACACTTGTACTAAAATCTTCTAGGAGACTTATAAATGCAGACCTATGAATCCTGAATCTCAGAGGGTTTCAGTTTCTTAAGCACCTTGAGAACCATTATAGTAGAACTGCAGTTCTCCAGCTTGAGAGTATATTGGAATCACCTGGAAGACTTGTTACAACAGTTTTGCATCTTATCCCAGAATTTCAGATTCAGCAGGGGTGGGGTCTGAAAATTTCCATGTCTAATAAGTTTCCAGGTGATGTTAATGCTGTTGGACCATATTTTGAAGTCACTGTATTAGATTACTGAGCAAATCTCATGTTTAAATAAATTAAAAAAAATCACTATACTAAAACATTGGAAGGGAAATTAAAAAAAAAACATATATAAATGTATATATAAACATATATAATATAAATAAATATAAATATAAATATAAATATAAATACCATAAATATAAATATAAATATAAATACCACATATAAATATAAATATATATACCATATATATAAATATAAATATATATACCATGGTGTATATATATATATTTTTTTTTTTTGCATAGAAGGCCAGAGAGGCAGGGAGTGAGAAGATTCACCAGAGACAGAGTGGAAAGAAGAACAGGCAGATCTATTGAAATACACTGCTGAGGGGAGCAGCGGGAGAGATAGCAGAGGTCTGCTGCACCATGTGGGTCAGGTCCCTGGTTGGGGACCCAATTCAGTCCGTAGTGGTGATAGTGCTGAAACTTAACCCTTAGGCCACCAGGGAGGCCCAAAAGCATTAGATATAATTCCTATCATTAAGGAACTTAAATAGTTGCGGGAGATAAGACATATATTTGAAAATATAACAATGGAAAACAATGTTATGTATAATATTTGACATTGGTTGGGGGTAGTTAGTAGGAGTTGGTATTTGATTTGGGCCCTAAATGCTGGGTGGGTTTAATGTTCAGTAAAAAGTGACAGTCATTCTTCATGGGGATAAAGAGGTGAAGAATAAAGGTGATCACATGTAGGCAATGGATACTTGCTTGTCTGGTATAGCGCTCTGCAGAAGACACTAGTGGAGGGTTAAGACCAAAAAGGTTGGCTCCGGACTCTGAAGAGCTTTGACAGCCTGTCCCTCTCCTCTGCCTCCACCCATTTCAGTCTGAGCAAAAAGAGGAAGTCTCCCCTGCTGAGTGTGCAAGAGGAAGCACAAGAATATTGTAAAGCCTGTGAGCCACAATGACTGCTTTAAGCCGTAAGCCAATTATGGAGGAAACAGGAAGACCAACACACCAACCAGGCTGGGTTCCTTTACCCAGCGGGTGTCACTGCCCAGGCTGAAGGTGTTTGGGAAGATCAGGCATTGCTGTCTGGATGCGCCTCTCTTGGTGGCCATCATGTCTTTAACCTCAGCCTACCAGCATAAACTGGCTGAGAAGCTCACTATACTGAATGATCGAGGCCAGTATATATAACATCAAGAAGGTAAGTATGAGCAACTGGTCTAGCGCTGATCTCCCCAGCAGTAGCAGGGTAGGAACCCTGAGGCCTGCAGCTCCTGTGTAGACTACCCAATCTGTCTGGTTTAACTCACCACCAGTAAGTCACATTATATAGGCCAGCTAGAACTGGGGTGCACAGGACAGTGTATGTTTTAGGGCTTCCCTTTCCTGGGTATGATTCTTACCCAAATGAAAGTGTTTTATTTCTTTATGGGTATTGGGGTAGAGATGGGGGTGGGAAATAATTGTGTTCTGAGTCTCTTGGATAAACGTCTGAGGTGTAGAGTTCTGGGTCTTATAATTTACTACCAATACCGCACACTTTGAAGAGATCCAAAGTTAGGTAGAACTTTGGCAAAAATTTTTCTATGAAAGTTCTTCCCCTAAAAGGAAAAATACATACGATATTTAGATTAAAAAGGGTAGGTGCCTTCTGGGTCTGAGACAGTTCATGCTGTGGTTGGGGATGTGTGTGTTTTGGACAGGAGCTTTGGAATTGGGAGAAGCTCTTGGCAAGAGCCAGGCAAGGGGCTGGACCAAGGGCAGGGAAGAGATGATGACAGGGCTGGGAGTCAGGAGTTCCTGGAAGAGGAAATGGGAGACTTGCGGGGGAACTTCTGTCCACTTTGTAATGAAACAAATCACCAGGAATGTGTTTTCTCTGTCTCCTGTCTCCTATAAATGCTCTTTGGGATGAGATACAACAGACATAATTGTGATACTGAGTCTCTTACAAAGTCTGCCTCCTGAGCAGCTGCTTTTCTCATTCTTTCCAGCTTTGGCTGAGGGGTAGGGAGAGAGCTTCCTCTTTGTGCTGGGGTCAGGCAGACACTAAACTTCACCTGTCAAGACAAGATGTCCAAAAAAAAAAAAAAGACAAGATGTCCAGATTACTTAGATCTTCTGATAGTTGACTTAATGTTCTGGAAATTGTTCCTGATGTACTCTTATGCTTTAACCCATGATAACAATTATGCTTTTTATAATTAATTCCCAGATTTCCCCTTTCCCTAAGGGAGAGAATGAGTGATGTAAGAGGAGATATGTTACTGAGGGACACGAGAAAGGGTTGCCATATATTGACATATAGCGTGGTTTATCTGTGCAGACTTGTTCAGATCCCAAATCTAAGCCATATTTCTTACTGGAAAAGTCCATGGAGTCATCTCTCAAATACGCGAACAAGAAATTTCCCAGCATAAATGTCTGAAACAGCATGGTGAGAACTTGGTGCCTCTTCTTTCCTTTCTCTGAAATAACTATGCTTGAATGTCTCAGGCTCTTCACTGTCACCAGCCTCTCTGTGAACTTGGCAGTGGGTGGAGTAGCTTCTTTTAGCTTTCCTAGACTCAACCACCAGGTGATAGGTTGTTAGTGTAAGGTATTTTGAGATAGGATGGAAACCTCCTGGGTAAATGGTAGCAAAGCATCTTGACATTTCTCTATAGGAGATTCATGAGAACACTGTTCTTATAGAGGAAGACATTTCTATCAGCCCAGCAGGGTGCAGATATTTTATTGTTGTTCCTGTTTCCCACAAAGCAAAATGTTTCTTTGCTAGTTGTTTTAGAACTACACTCTTCTCCCTTATGAAATGTTAGCCCTAGATTTCTTACCATCTTACCTGTAGCATCTTCTCATTCTGCCTCTTTTAACTTTGGTATAGTCAAACTCTTAGACTGAAAAGGACCTTGAATTTCCTCCTATTTAGCACTTTCTATAGCTAGTTGGGATTACATGCAACCATCATGCCTACATAGACAATTTCCTCTGTTTAAAGACCATTGGAACATTGAGATTTTCCAGCTTCCTCTGTCAGAGTGTTTTAATCTTCTTGAAGGACACATTTTGGGAATTAATCCCTGTTTTACTTAGGTTGCTGTGATCCATTGTTGTCATATTTTGTGTTTTGAAATTTTGTCCCTGTTTCTCTCAGCAACATTTAGGGCCCATACATCGGGAAAAAAACAGAGATTATTAGATTCCTGACCAACTTCTACCAGTCATTTGTGGATGTCATGGAATTTCGGGTGAGTCCTCCTAGCCCAGGTCCCCTGTGTAGACATTGACCTTCAGAGACTAGAGAATGTTCATTTTTGTCACTTAATATTGTTTCTTGAAAATATAAGAAAGATGTACTGATATGAAGAATACAACTGATATGAATACAACTGATATGAAGAAGAACACAACTGATATGAAGAATACAACTAAGAAGTTGTATTGTTAAATGAAAGCCATTTGCTGAATAGTATATGATACAATTATATTTTATAGTATATTTTATAGTATATGATACAATTTTATAGTATATTTTATAGTATATGATACAATTATATTTTATATAAAAAGACATGCAAGCTATATACACATAGAATCAGTATACATGTAGGAAAGATTTGGAGTATTATGAATTAAAATGTTAAAAATAGCTACCTTTGGGGCAGATTATGATTGACTTCTATATTTCAGTTTAAATATTAAAGAATTCCCCCCAATATCTTATTACAATTCTACTGAAAAATTCCAAGAGTAGTGCAATGAATATTGTTCTACTCTTTCCCTGGATTTCCTTATTGTTTGTACTTTTCCATGTTTACTTACCTTTCTTTATTTTTTTCCTAAACCATTTGAGTTAGTTGTAGACATGATGTCTCCCTCCATAAGCACTTTTAGCATACATCTGCTAAGACCAAAAATACACTCTTACATAACCCTAACACAATTATGTTACTCAGGAAATGTAAGGTTACTACAATATTATTACTTAATATATAGGCCATTGGTGTGAGCCAGGCTACTCATGCTGTTTGATAAAGTCCAGGCATAGGGGAAATTCCTGAAAAATAGGGAAGCTCCGCAAACGGCTCCTGCTACTTCCTTTCATTTGTTTATGGCAGTTATTGAAACCATGGAAATTTTCTATAAGCTGCAGAATAACACAATGAGTGTTGGCATCAATGCCTGTTTCAGTAATGCACACGTCAGTAGTTTGAGAAATGTAACTTCCAACACAATTGATAGTGAAATGGTTTCCAATATTTCTCCCCATCCTTGCAATTCAGTTACCATGAGTAACACTGAGTTCTTTAACAAGCCACACTTGATAGAACTGTTGGAACTGAGCCCGGTAAAAGTCCCCATTAAAGAAGACTCCTAGGCGCCCCAGAGATGAAGTAGTCTGAGAAAAACACACCACATACTGTTCCCATGGTACAGGGACCCTTTGACTCTATATAGAAAATAGGAAGCTGCCCTCGATCTTACAATGCCTGCTTAATCTTTAGTTAGTTAATTGGCTTGACCGCATTAATCACACTCTGCCTAGCAACTGTTTCTATTTCTGAGATGTGAATGCTAGTTAAGGAAAAATGTAGTCAAGTTAATCATAGACTAGGAGAATTGAAAAGGGGGGCTGTGCACTGATTGATGATCAATAAATTCTGAAACAATGTAAAAATAAAATCTCATGATTGCATGATGTAATGATCAAATAACAATTTTTGATGTATAAATAAAGCTCCGCTGAGGCTATCAGTAGGAGATGCTTGCACCCTGATTGAGTGTCTGTGTCTCCTCATTCTCCAACGCCATCCTTTCCTTCATGTACCCTACCTCGGCTGGAGTTAGACTCCGGCAGGCCATTCACATTTCACGTTCACATTTCTCTAGTTCTCTCAAGGATGATACATCAAATTTAGTTGTCATGACTCTTTAGTCTTTGAACAAGAAAAGTTTCCAGCCTTCTTTGTATTTCGAGGCTTCTGAAATTTCAATGGATTTACCACTTATAATGTATGACTTTGGGCTGCAAACTCCTTCACTCCCAGTTTCTTTACCTATAAATGGGCAAATAAAATTTACTCTATGGGGTTTTGTGAGAATTAAATGAAATAATGTGTGGAAAATATCATACTCAGTATTTAGCAGATAGTAAAGTAATAGGCCAACAGATGTTAATTCCATTCATTCTTGTTTTTAGAATATAAGGCCTGTATGGTGACATTGATTATGTGGGTGACTAAAAGTGAACCGCTGTTATATCCCATAGGAGCTGAGTTGTAGAAATCAGTTGTAGGCAGGCCCTCCTAGCAACTGAGGCAGCATAGACCTAGACATAGGTGTAGAAGTCATATAGCACAGAAGAAGACCATGGGCTCTGGGCTCCAATTCTGGTTCTGTCCCCTTCTAGCTTTGTGATTTGGAGTAAGTTTCTGAACTGCTCCTAGCCTCAGTTTCCCTATATGTTAGTTTAGATATTTTAGTTAGTTTAGCCTTGTTGGGACAGTAACTCAGAAACATCTTTTCCCCATATATTTTGACAAATGTTTGACAAATGTGCATACCTGTGTAACCACTGCCATAATCAAAGGAAAGGACACTTTAATTAGCATAGCACAAAGTTTCTTTGTGCCTAACCCCCCACACCTCATTTAGTCCCTGCCTTTCCAACTCCTAAGAGATCAGCTTTCCAGATTAGATTTTTCTTTATTCTAGAGCTTATGAATAGAGTCTCTATGGCATGTTCTCTTTTGTGTCTGACTTCTTTCACTCAGCATAATGTTTTTGAGATTTATGTATGTTGATTTATGCATTTTTAAAGATGTATTTATTTATACAAGAACTGGGGTACAGGCCGGAGGGGCAGGAGGGTGAGAAGATTCACCAGAGACAGTGGGGAACAGAACAGGCAGACGGACCAAAAACACTGCTGAGCGGAGCAGCAGGTGAGACAAGAGAGGTCTGCTGCGCCATGTGGGTATCTCCCTGGCCGGCTGGGAATTGAACCCATACTGTAGAGGCTGCAGACAGCTTCACAGTGCAGCATTCAATGCGCTGCACCACAGGGGAGGCCTTGTTTCATGCATTTTTTATTCATTTCCTCATTTAGCTAAGTACTATTTCAGTGTATAGATATAATTTGTTTATTCATTTACCTGTTGATGGGCATTTTAGCTAGTCCAGCTTTTAGTCATGAGGTGTAACTTGCTGTAAACATTTGTGTACAGATCACTGTGGGAACATATTTTTCATTTTACGTGGGTAAATAAACTAGAAGCTGAATTGCTAAATTATAGGGTGTTTGTATGTTTAATTTCATAAGAAATGACCAAATTTTTTTTCCAAAGTCATTGCTCCATTTTTCCAAATCCACATTCTTTTTTTTTTTTTTTAAAGATTTATTTATTTATTTATACAAGCACTGGGTACAGTCAGAAGTGCGGGAGGGTGAGAGAATTCACCAGAGCCAGAGTGGAGAGCAGAGCAGGCAGACTGACGAAGTACACTGCTGAGGGGAGCGGCGGGTGGTAGGAGAGGTCTGCGCGCCATGTGGGACCCTCACCCCGCGGCCGGGGATCGAACCAGCGCTGCAGAGGCTGCGGGCAGCTTCGCAGCCCAGTGCTCAACCGCTGTGCCACGGGGGAGGCCCCAACTCCACATTCTTATTGGCACTTGCTATTATCTGAATCAAATTTTAGCCATGATAGTAGGTATGAGGTGGTATCTTATTGTGCTTTTAATTTTCATTTCCCTGATGACTAATATGATTGAGCATCTTTTCATGTGCTTATTGACCATTTGTATGTATTTTTTTATTGTAAGTTAGCTTTTGGCAATGCATAAAACACACTCTTTGATCAAGCAGTTCTGCTTTTGTAGAAATAAAAGTGCCAACGTGCAGTGAATAGGCCAGGAATTGGGAACAAAGCAAAAGTTCATCACTATGAAAAAGACTGCATGTGGTATGGCCCATCAGGTGATCTACGTTTTGTGGCTTCTTTTTAATGGAAAAAGATCACTCCTGCCACTCAGATGATAATATATGAAAGTGTGTGTCATTGAATAATGTCTTGTGCTTGTGGAAATGCAGGCTTTGAGCCACAGAAAGAGAGAGGAGGGATAATTCATCAGTGCCTGCCTCACTTAGGTTACTCAGTGACTCTTTGGACCTCTGAAGGAGAGAACCCATCCCCTCAAATTTTGGTAGGAAGATGCCATCTTCTCTTTGTTCATTCTCACCTCCAATTCTCCTCCCAGAATCATGTATATGAACTGCTCAACACCACTGATGCCTGCCAGTGCCATTTTGATATCGTAAGATTCTTTGCAACTCCTTTTTTTATCCTAGAGCCACAGAAAAGACCAGGTCTTTGTTGGGACAGTGTGGGGTGGGATGGGACTGGGGGAAATGACTATTTCATTCCAGGGCTATAATTCTTTTGTAAAAAGTGCTGAAGTGAAAGTGTATTCAAATGTTCAAGAGATTAGCAATGTGATTTATTTAATATAAAAATTACCCAAGAATCTTATTTTACTTTCTCCAACTCCTAAACGCTACCTTATTTCCTGTCCTCCTTGTATCTTGAGCCCACTTTTAGCCCCTGACTTTTGGTCCAGTGTTCTCAAGATCCTTTAAGAGTCTGGTATTCTCTGGTATGGTTGGGAAAATAGGGATCAATTGGCTTTCCTTGGGTTCCTGTGTATTTTCTTTGTAGAATCTTAACTTTGACTTCACTCAGAGTTACCTGGACCTGATTGTGACTTACACCTCAGTTATTTTACTTCTGTCATGGATTGAGGATCGAAAAGTACTCATTGGCACATACAGCTGTGCTCACGAGATGCTGCACGGGCATAGGTGAGTCACAGGGATATGTGAGGGGAAACGCTCAAACGTGGTGCCATGAGGTAGGAGGTCGATATAAAGAAATAGAGCCCACACTTTCTCATATGAGAATAGTCATCTACGTGATGACCCAGGCAAAATAAAACAATGGAGACTACTTATAAGGGTGTACACCAACAAGCGACTCTTCTGTGTAGGGAACTCTTAAATATTTGCTAGTGGATCATCCAAGTTTGCATTGTTTCTGATTAATATTTATCCTGGACTGTCTTCTATTTTGCATTTCAGGTTATTGTAAAAGGACCTGTCTCAAATTATCTGATTCTATCTAATCATATTTTAGTATCCCGGGGCATGGAGTGAGTTTTCTGCATAGGCAATTCAGTGTAGCATGTTTATATTTAGAAGTGGTAGAGAGGCCAGTCGACCTTTATCCTGTATGCAGACATAGGTTTATATCATGGTTAAGGGAGGCCTGTAACTCCTTTTTCCTGTGCTTGCTTTTAGTGATTCCAGTTTTGCCCGCCTGGGTCAGATGGTCTAGGAGTATGACCAGCCTCTGAAGAAACTGACAGAAGAGTTTCGGCCTCACACAAAGGCAAGTTCCCTGAATGAGTGGAGAGTTCCTCAGGCAGAAGTGTGCTATCTCTGTTACTGACACCAAGGATTTTTTGTGTCCTCACAGGCTGTGAGTGAGGCCCTCCTCTCTCTATACTTCCTCTTTGTCCGAAGGAACCAGGGGGCTGAGCAGTGGTGCAGTGCCCAGGTTCTAAGCCTCACTAGCAGCCTAGCAGCCATGATTTACCCTGATAATTCAGACATAGTGAGTTCCCTTTTCCTCTTGTTAGGGGAGCCATTCATTTGCCAAGGCCATCTCTGTAATAATGCTGCTTCAGGAAATATCAGCCCCAAAGTACTCAAACCTACTTTGAAGATACACCTCAAGACTGATCATTTCTTGTAGCTAAAAAATTATGGGTAGGTGGGAGCTTTTGTTTGGATCAGAATTAGTAGATGCCTGCACCTAGAAGGAATTTAGTAAATATTCACAGAATGAACAAATGGGTGAAACTGAGTCAGTAGGCACCTATTCAGCCAACAGGATCTTGAGTGTAGCATCAGTTAGTTTAACTGTTTTTTTTTTAAATATTTATTTATTTATTTATACAAGCACTGGGTACAGTCAGAAGCGCGGGAGGGTGAGAGAATTCACCAGAGCCAGAGGGGAGAGCAGAGCAGGCAGAATGATGAAGTGCACTGCTGAGGGGAGCAGCGGGTGGCAGGAGAGGACTGCGTGCCATGTGCCATTTGGGACCCTCTCCCGGCAGCCGGGGATTGAACCGGCACTGCAGAGGCTGCGGGCAGGTTTGCAGCCCAGCACTCAACCGCTGCGCCACCAGGGAGGCCCTAGTTAACTGTTTTTATTCAACTACTACATGGGCCCAGCAGCCTTGCTTCAAGGCACTCATAGGGAAGATGTGCCATTTATTCATACGAATACAGTTGATGGGGTCGCCCTGGTGGTGTAAGGATTAAGTCTCAGCACTATCAAGCTATTGCAAGCCACTGCGGCCTGAGTTCCCCAGCCAGGGAGCTGACACACATGGTGCAGCTGACCTCTCCTATCTTGCCCGCTTCCCCCCTCAGCAGTGTATTTCAGTAGATCTGCCTGTTCTGCTCCCCACTCTGTCTCTGGTGAATTGTCTCACTCTGCCCCCCCCCACCACCTCTGGCCTACAACCCAGTTCTTGTATGCATAAATACATAAAATAAATCTTTAAAAAAATACAACTGATGGTAAGGATGAGTGAGAAGTGCCAAATAAGTGATTTGTACTTTCAGTGGTAAAAGGATCCAAAGGAGTGGAGAAATCATGAAGAGGTTTTGAATCTTGCTCTTCTGTTATCAAAAGCATCTGAACTGTTGGAAAGCAGTTCTGTGAAACCTTTTGTTTGTTCTGACTTCCAGCTATCCTCTTCTTTTCTTCATCTCACCTCCAGAGCCTCACGCCATTATATAGCATATTTCCGAGCTAGTTTACCAGACCTAATCCAGTCTGGTAAGATAAAGTTGGCTTTGATACTCAAATACTAATTTGATTACCTTTGTTTTTATATTTTTTAAGATTTATTTTATTTATTTATGCATACAGAGCTGGGATGTAGACCAGAGGTGGGGGATGGTGGTGAGAGGATTTACAGGAGACAGAGTGGGGAGAAGAGGTGGAACTACTAAAATACACTGCTGAGGGGAGCAGAAGGTGATACAGGAGAGGTCTCTTCTGCCCTGTGGGTCAGCTCCCTGGCCAGGAATCAAACTCAGGCCACAGTGGCTGGCAATAGAATGATAGTGCTGAGACTTTAACCCCAGTGCCACCAGGGAGACCCCCTAACTTGTTTAACTTTGTCTTCAGTGTGTAAGTCTTTGGGGGAAGAACAAATCAAATAACCACTCGACCATCTCTGTCTTCTCACAGATGGCATGTGAATACCTGTCTGTGGAAGTGATGGAGTGTTGGATTATCAGTAAGTTTTGTGGGAGGCGGTGGGGGTAGATGTAGCAACATGTTACATGGAGAGTGAATTCTAAAAGGCTTCCTCTGCACTGTTTACCCACCTACAGTTGGGTTTCTTCTTTGTCATGGGTACCTCAACTCCAACACCCAGTTCCAGAAGCTGTGGAAGCTGTCTCCCTGTACATCACCCTCATCTGGAAGGACATGCTGCAGGTGCACAGGGTCACTGAGGAGCTGTTTAGCAGTTGCAAAGGATGAGAGACAAGAGAACCAAACTCATCTTCTTTTGGGGATGGTTAGTTCCTCCATCAGTGTTCTGATTACATACATGGTGGTAAGGATCAGTTCTAATCACTGAAGAAATATTTATTGAACACCTGCTATTTACTAGGCACGCCACTAGGTTTTAGGGATACATCGATTAATGTAATAGTATAGAGCGTGGACTCTGAAACCTGACAACCAGGGTTTGGATTTCAGCTCCACCACTTACAGACCATGTGATTTGGGGCAGTGTGTGTGTGTGTGTATAAAGCATACATATTTTTTCAACTTTATATTAGCAGTTTTTGAAAAGCAGAGAGAGGTCAGGGAAGGGTGTTGAGAAGAAGAGAGAAAACAGAAGTCAAGGGAAGAACACATTCCAAGAAGAAAGTCCTGGTTATCTGTGTTAGATGATGTTGAGAGGTCAAATAAAATGAGGACTGCAAAGTGTTGATTGGATTTGACTATCAAGATGTCTAAGTTGTGGACAACTTGAGTTGAATAGTGAGATTGAGAGCTTGACTGTAGTGGTTTAAAAGCAAATGGGGAGGCAAGGTATTTAATAAGTAACTCAAGAAGTTTAACCAAGAGGGGAAGAACAGAGAGAGTTATAGTGAGGAAGTGTTGGATGAGGAAGGGCTCAAATACCTTTTATTATTGCAAAACTAAGCTTCAGAAATGTAAAAAGTACAATGTGGAAAACTGACCGGACTCTCACCAAGGTAGAACTGGAATGATGCTTTAATTTGAGAGCAGGGCCTGTGTCATATTTATGTGCTGCTGCTTTTCCCTCTTTCAAACCTGGAAGAGAACTTCAACTTAAAGTTGCACAGGAAGTTTGCAGGAGCAGGGGACAGGAAGTCTAGTCTCCGCTGTGCCATTATAACCCTCTATGGCCCTGGGAAAGTGATTTTTCTTCCCTATGTATTATTTTCTTCATCTGCAAAGTAATGAAGAAGTGAATGGTCTCTAAGATCTATGAGTCTCTTATTAATAGGCCAGGGTAAGAAGTAGGGTTTGGAAAGGTCCTGACAGTGAGGGCTGCCCATACTTTCCCTAGTCTGTAGTCTGGAAGCTCTGAGAACTGGGAAGGTACGACAAGACCTCTAACTGATGGTGTAGTCAGCGCCACTGTGCATGTGTGGCTCTGCAGTAATGGCAAGCACATGGCAGACATCAAGGAGAGCAAGGAGTATGTTATTGTGAAAAGGTAAGGTGGGAAGCAGGTTCTACAAGAGGGGAGGGACTAGGAGCCTCTCTTGACCTCTGTTCTCACCTGAGATACCCACAGTTTCTGTACTGTATTATTCCTTCAAGAACCCATGGGAGTATAAAAGGTCCCAGGTTATTCAAAAGCTGAGAACCCTTGCTCTTAATTATTTTCTGAATAGACAGTCAACAGAGCATGACCTGGTTCCAGTCATTGTTTTGCAACCAAGCAGCTGTGCAGAGGCACGCTATGGGGGCTCTGTTTCCCATCTCCTGTGTGCTATTGCTTCACATTGTGTTTTCCTACCAAGTCTTACTTTAACATTGAACCTTCTCCTGCCTGACACCCTTTCCTAAATGCAGGCTCTTCTGCACTGCCTTTCAGCGATCTTAAGGGGAGTGGAAAGTTGATATTCTTTGGTTTCCTTTCCCAGTGGCCAGTTTCTGCGGATAGCAGTGAAAGAGCTGGAGACTGTGCTAACTGATGAACCAGGACTGATGGGTCCCAAGGCAAGAGAAAGCAATGTTGGGAGGGGAAGGATGGCCAGTAGTAAAAGATTCTGTATGGGAAATGACTTGGTATTCATGAGTTTTTGCCTTTCCCAGTCTTTTGTGATCTATTTGTATAATTATATATGATTTCTTTGACACTTAATGGGAACCCCCAAAACTTTGTATCTTTCCTTTTTTTTTAACACTGTCATAGTATATAATGCATTTTAGCCATTTGTGTAATTACCTTACCCTCTGTTTGAGTATGAACTAATTAAGGCAGTTTGCTTTTATTTTAACCATATAAATACTTAGTATTTCTGAAATTTAGTTTGATAGGGAGGAAAGGGTATTGATGATTGTTAGCTATCTCAACATTATGTCCATCTGATTCTGTGTGAAATAGTTTTTTGTGAGTCTCTGTTTTTTATTGGGCACTATTGTTGGTGTGGCTAAAAATTGTATCCATATGGGTATTCTCATACAGTTTTCTCTGCGCTTTGAAACCCACTTTTAACTTTGAAAATTCTCATAGTCCATTCCTTCTGTTAGGCCCTTTAAGCTTTCATGGCCCTGTCCTTCATTCATGATGAGGTCACCTGGCTGGTTCGTCACACAAAAAAATGTCACTAAGACAAAGACACCAGAGGACTATGCTGACTCGTTAGTTGACATGGTTAAGAAACTTGACCTTCAGTGAGATTGGGGAAATGGACAGGGAGCTATCACATGACCTCAGAGACTCAATTTCTGCCCTGTTATCACTGTCTCTGTCTCAGTTCATATTTATAGTCTCATGCATCTCTCTGTTCTCATCCTTGACTTGGTAGGAGCATTGCAGAGCTGCCTTTCCTATTGGAGGAGATTAGGGCTCTGATCTGAAGAAACGTCAAAGTGATCCAGCAGTACCACCTTCAGTACCTGGCCAGATTCAATGCCCTTGTGCTCAGTGATGCCATTCAAGTATGTTTAATTGATAATACTTTGGAAAGTATTAGTATTTCTGAAATTTGATGTGTGATGTGTGATGTGTGATGCCTGGTAATTTCCCCTGCATATCCACTTTGGATCTCATGCTGTATATATTGTATGTCAAAATGCCTGTTTTTCCCTCTACATTTGTTAAAAGAAAATGGACAAATAAACTCAGCAGCCTTTTTATTTTTTAATACATAAAGCTACATAGAAACAGGAGAGAAAAATAAAGAAGAATTGGGTGCTAGTGTGGCAGGGAACTCAGGAAGTTTGCTCCATCTCTTGCTTGATTCTTGCTGTTTGTGACACTCAGTTCTTCACCTTCATACATGGGCTTGAGTCTGGGGGTTCTTGTTTCTATGCTGGTGGAATATATGCCGCCTTGCTGGTAACTCCAACTTCTCTTTTAGAACATTTCTGTGTGTCCTGAGGAGGAGTCCATCATCGTGTCCTCATTTGCCAGCACTCTCTCTTCTCTGGATCCCAAACAAGGTAAGTGGAGGCCAGTGGAAGAGGCAGGGTATGTGTGTGGGGGAGCTTTTTTTTTTTTCTGACCTGTTGAGGTCAGGAATGGGATAAGATGACTTTGAAGAGTACCTATCATTCTGTGCAGTTGGATATTAGGCTGTTGTTTTATTTTTTTCTTGTAAACATCTGTTTTTCTTACAGTTGATAATGGAGAGAAATTTGAATTCTCTAGATTGAGGCTGGGCTGGTTCCACCTACAGATCTGTCTGTTCTTGTTAATAGTCCCTCATTCTCAAGCTCTTCCCTCCCCATGTCTTTTTACCACCTCTGTTCTGCTATATGGAGCAATTCAACATAGAAAACCAATTATTGGACAGGATAAACCCCAGTCTAACTGTAGTCCCAACACTGGGCGCCCTTTTTATTGATCTTGTTTTTCTCCATCCTTTTCTCAACTCCAACCATAGGCATATACCAGTGTGGCTAAGGCACCCCTGCACCTCCATGAGAACCCTGACTTAGCCAAAGTGATGACCTCATCATCTTTCACTCCCAAATGCTGGACTAAGTAGAGAAAATGTTGGTGGAAACTTCAGACCTGTCTACTTTCTGGTATGTCCTCATTCAGAACTCTTTTTTAAAAAAAATATTTTATTTTATATAATTCTTACATCATTTTTCATTTTTGCACAATGTATACATTTTCATTTTGGTTATATTCCCCATACAATTGCAACCCCTTCCCCTTATTTTGACCCTAGTCCTTCTTCTCCCTGCCCTTCCCCCACCCTTAGTGTGTCTCTGGTTTACAGTTGCTTGTTGATTTTGATTTTTACTTTATTATAATTGCTGCATTGCTGGTGGGAGTGCAAACTGGTCCAACCACTATGGAGAGCTGTGTGGAGATTTCTTGACCTACTAAAGATAGAACTTCCATATGATCCAGCAATTCCACTCCTATGTATTTACCCAAAGGACACAGAAACATTAATTCCAAAGGGCACCTGCATCCCTATGTTTATAGCAGAACTCTTTTTAAAGACACTTGGCCTCTTGCCAGGCTGAAACCAAGCCAACCTGGGGGCAATGACCTGGTTGGTGGGTCCTCCCCCTTGTGCTTATGACTACAGGACATGATCCCAAAGCAGGCACAGTGTGAACCAATCACAGGATTTATTTACACAAGGAGGGGGAAATTGGGGGGGTGAAGATTTATAGGCTGGCACATAGCCAGATGCTGTCTCTCCTACCCCTGATAGCATCCACTGAGCAGAGACTGAGGTCCAAGCCAAAGCCGTATGTAACAAGCTGATGGCTTCTCCATAGACACCCCTGCTCCCCAGCAGTGTAACCTCCAGAAGCCCAGCAGCTTACCAGCAGCTTACCCAGCAGCTTACCTCAGAAACCCCAAAAGTTTAACTTCCCCAAAACCTCAACAGTTAACTGTCAGAAGCCCTAGTTGTTTAACTGCCAGAAGCCTCAGCTCCGGCCCTGGTTCCCATCAGCCCCTGCTTGGGGGGTGGAGTCTGAGAAGCTTCACCTCTTACCATGAAGTTGAGTCAGCTCTACTTTCTATCATCAGTTTGGCTCTGGGCGCCACCTTCTGACTTGAAGGTTGCTCCTCACTATTTTTCATACATAGCTTTGGAGTAATTCCCCAAGACAAAGGAAAATTCTTGTTTTCTTTGTGATTGCCTTAAAGGAAGATATTTAAGCTCAATAGCTCACTCATTTCAGTTGCTACCAAGTGATAGGAACACAAAGTTGATTCCCTTTGTTTCTGGTTTTCTTTAGGAAAGTCATCTGGGTACCATACAGCCTTCCTTGCTTGGGGATCACTCGTCAATACATCAGTCCATTTTCCTCTCACTGTTATCTTTAGAACCTTTTTTAGTTTTACTTTTTCTCAGAATATTGGACTTAAAAAGAGACATAGGGAATTTGGAGGCTTAGGGGAGAGAACTGAAAGTAGTTGAGAGAGCTGGAGAATATGATCTTTAAAGATGAAAATTAGTTTTTCTTCATTAGGTATCGTTCACATATGCTAATGCTGACCACTGTTGTGCATAACTCTGCCATTTGTGGGACCAAACAGCTATACAATATGTTATCTCTGCTCTCTGTAGTCATTGTAGGTGTGAACAGGACATCAACATAGAATTACAAATGTAAGGAGCGTAACAAGAGAGAACATGAAGTTGAGAGGATATAAGGTTGAGAAAAATCAGTCTCATGAAATTAATCTGAGAGTTTTTCTGGAAACTGACCATCAAAATTTGAGAGGGATGTAAATTAGTACAGTAGATCTCAGCATTATGATTTGACCACTATACCATCAAATCACTTTATCGAGAGTCATCCCTATTAAAATATAAATCCCTTTATGATTTAATATTCACCATGTGATTGCTGCCAACTGGACCATGTGAGTGGGACATCTGTGGTCATAGTATTTGAATAACTGTTAGCATGTGAGCCAACGTCCACATGTTTATCCAGTTTGATAATCTTTGGTTGCATGGGTTCACAGTTTTTTATTTTTTTAGATTTTTATTTTATTTATTTATGCATACAAGAGCTGGGTGTAGGCCAGAGGTGCTGGGGGGCAGGGTTGGAACATCCACCAGAGACAGAGTGGGGAACAGAACAGGTGGTTTGACTGAAATACACTGCCGAGGGGAGCAGTGGGGAGACAGGAGAGGTCTGCTGCACCATGTGGGTAGCTCCCTGGCCAGGGATTCAACTCATTCTGCAGTGGCTGTGGATAGCTTCATAGTGCTGAGACTATGTTGTGCCATACTGTTGTGCCTCCTCGGATGCCCCTTCAATTTTTTTAACTTTACTTTTTTTGGACCAGGCAAGGTTTATTACAGGAGCATGCATGAGGGAATTGATGCACATTTTTTTTTAAGATTTATTTATTTTGGGCCTCCCCAGTGGTGCAGCGGTTGAGCGCTGGGCTATGAAGCTGCCTGCAGCCTCTGTAGCGCCAGTTCGCTCCCCAGCTGCCGGTGAGGGTCCCACATGGTGTGCAGACCTCTCCTGCAGTGCCCACTGCTCCCCTCAGCTGTGTATTTTGTCAGTCTGCCTGTTCTGTTCCTCATTCTGGCTCTGGTGAATTCTCTCACCCTCCCGTGCTTCTGACTGTACCCAGTGCTTGTATGAATAAATAAATAAATCTTTTAAAAAAAGTTGTTTTAAAAAAAGATTTATTTATATATACAAGAACCAGGGTACAGGCCAGATGCGTGGGCTGGTGAGAGGAATCACCAGAGACAGAGTGGGGAACAGAACAGGCAGACTGACGAAATACACTGCTGAGGGGAGCAGCGGGCGCAGCAGGAGAGGTCTGCCACACCATGTGGGACTCTTGCCAGTGACCGGGAATCCAACTGGCACTACAGAGGCTGCGGGCAGCTTCACAGCCCAGTGCTCAACTGCTGCGCCACTGGGGAGGCCCAAACCCTATATTCTTTAAATAGAAGTAAAAAGCCAAGCTGGGAGCTCCAAATTGTGATTTTTATCTGCCATGCAGGTTTAATTGAAGAATTTTAGCATTTAATAGGAAAAACTTTTTCTCCAATAAAAGGGTATTAAATATATTTTATATTTTTGGTTTTCAGGAAAAAAGAAAGTGATGGTTTTTAACTCCTTATATTTAATGTGTATTATTTGCAAATATTGTTATCGTTTGCATCTACAAGTGTATTAGTTCCATAAGAGATGTAAATTGTCTCCATAGTTCTTTACCCATAGTGACATATCAAAAGAATAGAGACTGGTAAATCATTTTTCCAGGCAAATGCAATGATTGTGCAGAGGAAAGCCTCTTGGATGTTAATACTGTAAGAAAATTTATTCCTGTAGCATAGTGCTCACTCTCACCTGTTCTGCCTGTTCATGTGTTGCAGTATTGCTATTCATTACCGACTTCTAGGGTTCTGTGTCTAATTTTCACTTGGTTCTAATTGTCCTGGAATGTATTGAATTAATGGGTTTATAGGTCTGATTCAAAACTGGAACAAAATATGGGAAATTGTTGAGCAGCATATTTCCAATGAATTTGCCCCTTTTTACTTTGTGCACCATTTTCTTTTTTCTTTTCTTTTTTCTTCTTGTTTTTTCCAGACTAGCTGTATCTTCCCTAATTCCATATGCTCCCAAGTGACATGTTTCATACAAGTTGTTGATATAAAGAGATTAGCACTCTTCACTTTTCTCTTTATCTATTTTTGTTTGTTTATATTCCAAAGTCAGCAGTGTTTCCTTCTTTTATTTTTCTTTCTTTTGTTTCCTTCCTTTTGCTTCCTTCCTCCTTCCTTCTCTCCCCCCCTCCCTTCTCTCCTTCCGTCCTCTTCCCTGCTCACTTCTCCCTGTACCTTTCCTCTTACCCCCACTTTGGCATAGAAACCTGTTATCTAATTATTTTGCAAACACATTTTCCTCATTCTGTTGAATCTCCCTGACCACACCTGTGTTCAAATCAAACTCTGCTGTTTGTGATGTGTTGTTCTTTCATTTTCCTATAATACAATTTATCACCTGTGGTCCTTGGGTCTGGACCTTTGAAAGGACAGAGAGTCGAATGTGTTCCTGTGTTAGCAGATATCTACGTGGAATCTTCCAGATATAGAAAAACTACATTGCTTTACTTAAAATTTCTCTCTGCTTAGTATATTAACATTTTAATTTTTTGACGTTTCAACTTCAATGTAACAATTCAAGATACAAATTATGGAACACTTTTGATGGTTGAAGTATTTTTCATGTTATGTAATTAGCATCTTCATCCCTTAATAATCACTTCTCACAAATGACTGCTTACTTTTCATATACATACATGTTTAGAAAATTCCAAAGTTGTTCTGTATGATCCCCAAGCACCCAATATTTTGCATCTTTACCAACATGGATCTTCTTTATTCTTGCTTGTTTTGAAATGAGGATTTAGCATGGCTCCCCATATATCATATTGGTAAACTATTATATCGATTTAAGCTGTTTTCTCTCCTTTAACTCAGTTACAGAACCCTAAGAATCATCTTAGAGTGCTTTTTCCCCTCTTACTCTCCTCCTATAATCCATCAGAAAAAATTGTCTACTCAAACTTCAAAACACATCCAAGCCTTTTGGTTACCTGTTACCACCACTAACTGCTCTTCCAGCCCATCACTATCCTATCTCATCTGGAACACAACAGTATTTTCCCTTCTCTCTTTTTTGATATAATTTTTATTGAAGTAACATTGGTTATATAACAATACATAAGATTAATGTGTGCCATTCTTGCTTCAGTGTATATATTCTCAACCTAACAGCTAGAGAGATTTTTATAAGACATCATGCCCATTCTAAAACCTCCTACTGGGTTTTCCTAACACTTAAGTGGCAGAAGGTCCTATGTGATGTGTCCCTTAGCTGCCACTCTTCCCTCATCTCCTGCAGGCTCCCTCTGGCATGTCATGCCCCAGTCACACTAACCTTTTTGCTTTTCCAGAGATATGCCAAGCTCCTACCTGCCAGAGAGTCTTTCTTTCCCTTATTGTTTCCTGTCTCCAACACTCCATCTTCGTGCAAGTACTCATATGGCCAATTTCCTTGCATCATCCAGACCATACTGATAGGTACATCTTACCTGTGTTATTTCCTTTTTAGCCTTTGCTATTTGTGAAAACATGTATATTTTTCCCTTATTTCTTTGTCTTATTTTTAGAATATAAAGCTTTTATCAGATAAGAAATTTTTTTAATATTTCTAAACTAACCAACAGTGTTTGAGATTGTTTCCTTAAATTCTTTTTTTTTTAAGATTTATTTATTCATGCATACAAGAACAGGGGTACAGGCCAGATGCATAGGAGGGTAAGAAGATTCACCAGAGACAGAGTGGGGAACAGAACAGGCAGACTGACTAAAATACACTGCTGAGGGGAGCAGCGGGCGAGACAGGAGAGGTCTGCTGTGCTATGTGGGTATCTCCGTGGCCGGATTGAACCCGCACAGCAGAGGCTGAGCATATCTTCACAGTGCTGCGCTCAACCACCTGTGCCACCAGGGAGGCCAGATAAGAATTTTTTATGTCCTTCTGTTTCCTTTCCCTCCAAATGACACATGATATGTGTTAAATGATGAATGTGTTGCTAAATAAATTGGCACCATCCACCAGAGACATTGTTCTCATTTTATAGCTTTAGCTTGTAGTGGCAGTTGTTACTTTGAGTGGCATACTCCCTTCCAGTCATATCACAAACATCTTTGCAGACTCTTGTCGTTATGTGTATTTCACTCTCAGTAATATTAAAATAAGAAAGGTCATAATCCTAGCCCCTATGGCAATACATTAAGTAGTGTGCATAATCAACACAGCTTTATTCTTATTCTCAATATTGTACTGAACATTTTTCATGTAGTTGTTATTAAAGAATTATAGAATGTGTTCTGGACATAATTAACTCATTAATCTTCACAACACCTAGGCAAAGTTAGTAAAATTAATTATTACTGTTTTACACCCAAAGAACTGAGACCCTCCACCCCTAAAGGCTATTTGGTTGGGTAAGATCATATATGGTAAATTTGTATATGGTAAATTTGTTGCTGTTGTTCTTTTTTTTTTTTTTAATAGAGGCATGTTTTATTTATTTATTTATTTTATTTTTATTTGTTTGTTTGTTTTGCTTATACATGCACTGGGTACAGTCAGAAGCGTGGGAGGGTGAGAGAATTCACCAGAGCCAGAGCTGGGAGTAGAGCAGGCAGAAGGACCAAAGTACACTGCTGAGGGGAGCAGCGGGCGGCAGGAGAGGTCTGAGCACCATGTGGGACCCTCCTCCGGTGGCCGGGGAGCAGCTGGGGATCGAACCAGTGCCACAGAGGCCGTGGGCAGCTTCGCAACCCAGCGCTCAATCGCTGCGCCACCTGGGAAGCCCTGTTGTTGTAGTTTTTAAAGATTTATTTATTTATTCAAGAACCGGGGTACAGGCTAGATGCGCAGGAGGGTAAGCAGATTCACCAGAGACAGAGCGGGGAACAGAACAGGCAGACTGACGAAATACACTGCTGAGGGGAGCAGCAGCCGGAAAGACAGGAGAAGTCTGCTGCACCTTGTGGGATTCTTGCTGGCCAGCGGGGATCGAACCCGGACTACAAAGGATGCCGACAGTTTCACAGTGCGGCGCTCAACCTCCTGTGCCATCAGGGACACCCTATGGTAAATTTGGATCAAGAACTCCCTGAGCTTCTCTTCCTTTAGAGCTCACACATCCTTATTACAGAAGTTTTCAATACATGATGATAGCATCCAATTTAAACTAATGGTGACTATTTAATTTTTAAAGGAACACCGTGAATTTACCTCATGAAACTAGTTAATTCCGAGTTTATTCCTGAATATAATTTCAGTGAAATCATAGTAAGATATTGATTGGATTGTTGTGAAATCTCAGTGATATTAGTAAGTCAGTGAATTATAGGATTTGTAATCACACAGTCCTGGGTTGATAACCCATTTCTATCACATTTTATTTTTGTATCCTTAGGATAGTATTTTAAATCTCCAAATCTCAATTTCTTCATCTGGAAAGTGTGGGCACTAATAATATTAATAGCACACATTAGAGAATTGCTTTGAGTGTTAATGGCATAGTGAGTTTTCAGGACTCAATCCTTAGTAAACTTTCAATAATAATATTTACTATTATGTGTTTATTATATTGGTATAATTACCATTACAAAAAGTTAGGAACTGTAATTACTTGACATATACAAAATAGAAGCTCACATTTTCACTACTGAAAAAAATGTTTCAAAATGCAACACTTTGTATAAATATGTGCGGAGAAAGCATTCAGCTTCCTAGGGGTAAAGTATTTTCAGTCACTTTATACTAAATGTGAGCATGCATTTGTGTTCCATTTGCATGCTTTGTATTAAACTTGTATTTTTTAATACATCCAGGAAAGAACTGACTATTTTAATAATATTCATCTTTTTACATTAAGTAACTGTAGTCATATCAGGTATTAAACCCATTCTTTTCCTATCTTAAGTGCAGTTTTTTCAGCTGTTTTGAACTTCAAGGGGTTTACGCTTTGATTTCAAGTTTTATCTTGGTAACAGTTGGGTTACTAAACAGTAAATGACTCTACAATAGCCACTACAAGCCAAAGCTATAAAATGAGAACAATGTCTCAGGTGGCATGATGCCAAGTTATTTAGCACACATTCAGATTTGGGTTGATGATCAAGAGAAACCTCAGAGGGCCCAGATGTAGGTCCCAGATGAAATCTCCAGGATCTGGAGTCCTGTTGGCCCCCACTCACACATCACATACAACCTTGTATCTGGTCCTATCTGCATGTTCTTGTCTATGTGTTTCATTCACCTTTGTAAATCCAACTTTTTCAGCACAGTGCTGAAATGCTGCTTCCCACTTCTATACTTTTGAAACTGCTTACATTGCCAGATCATCTAATCCGGCCTGATCTCACTATAATCTTTCAGTCCCAGTACCTAAGACCACAGGGATGATTTGTACCTAAAGGTTATTTTTAAATTTCTTGGAGACATAATATGACTGAATCAGAAATCCTCAGTTAGTCTCCTCAATGTGATTAAGTTTGTCCTGGACAAAGTGTTGTTGCTAAAAATGAGTGGTGTGAGCAAAGAGGAAATGATGGAATCTCTACCTAGGTTTACTAAAGGTTTGTAAACTCACTTTTCATATATATTTCTTATAGGACCATTAAACATTTCATAAATGTTTGGCCTTTCCAGTTTTCTGCAGTTGTAAAAAAGATCACATGATCTCTTAATATCAGGGGAGTATCCATGATTTGCATTCACTTGCATATAAACATATTCAGTTGCATACAAATTTGGTGGCTATTTTCACCAAATTTCACATGCCACATTCTGCAGTCATATGCAGATGCATTTAAAAATGCTATTAATAATCCAGATTATTCTGTAAGAACAGGGTTAGATGTAAATAAATGATTTGTAAGTCAGATATTGTTAAAGAAATGGGTCACTATTTGAGTTTAATTACTGAAAAAGCCATGGATTTCTCCAATGATTAATGACAGGTAAAGCTTTTAAAATGAAAATAACCATATGTTGTTGTAGTGGGTTGAATTTGTCCCCCAAAAAAGATATGTGCAAGCCCCATACTTGCAAATGTACCTTATTTGTGGAAATAGATTTTTTTAAAATGTAAATTAAATATCTCAAGATGAAATCACACCAAATTTAGTGTGAGCCTTAAATCCAGTGACTGAGGACCTTAGAAGAGAAAGGTGAGGGAGATCTGAAACACTAGAATACACAGAGAAAGAACCTGTGAACATGGAGGCAGAGATTAGAGTTACATAGTCACAAGCAAAGGGACACCAGGTGCTCCCAGAAGCTGGTGAAACAAGGAAGGATTCCCTCCCAGAGGCTTTAGAGGGTACATGTCTCTGCTGACACCTTGATTGTATATTTCTGGTCTCCAGAAAAGTGAGAGAACACATGTACACAGTGCTTTGTTAAAGCAGTCATGGAAAATTAATATGATGGCCCTCTGATTCACAGCTAAAATTATCTCCCATTGTTCCCAGAAAGCAATAGGAGAGTTTGTGTGTGTGTGTATGTGTGTATAAAGTTATAAAGCTATTATATAACTTCAATTTTATATATGTAATATAAAGCTTTACACACATACACATTTATATTTATACATATACACATATTTATAAAGATTGAATTAATAGCTCTTCTGCCCATTTTTTGACTGGATTATATTCTTTGTTGTTGCTGAGTCTCATCAGCTCTTTGCAGATTTTTGTGATCAGTCCTTTATCATTAGTGTTGGGTGCAAAAATGTTCTCCCAGTTGGTGGGGTTTCTCTTTGTTTTTGTTATTGTCTCTTTTGCTGTGCAGAAGCTCTTTAATTTGATGTAGTCCCAGCTGTTGATCTTTCTCTTCACTATCACTGCTTTGGGTGATGTGTCTGTAAAGATGTCTTTGATGTGCAAATCCCGTAGTGTTTCGCCTATATTTCCTTCTATGTATTTTATGGTTTCAGGTCTTATGTCTAGTTCTTTAATCCATTTTGAGTTGATTTTTGTGTATGGTGTGAGGTAGTGGTCAAGCTTCATTCTTTTGCATGTAGCGACCCAGTTTTCCCAGCACCATTTATTGAACAAACTTTCTTTGCTCCAATGCATAGTCTTTGCTCCTTTGTCAAAGATTAGTTGACCATAAATCTGTGGGTTTATTTCTGGATTTTCTATTCGATTCCATTGGTCTGTATGTCTGTTCTTGTTCCAATACCATGCAGTTTTGATGATTATGGCTTTGTAGTATAGTTTGAAGTCTGGGAGTGTGATGCCTCCATTTCCTTCTTTTTTTTTTTTTTTTTTTTGAAATGCAAATGGCCAACAGACATATGAAAAAATGTTCAACATCACTTGTAATCAGGGAAATGCAAATCAAAACTACCATGAGATACCATCTCACACCAGTGAGAATGGCACATATTAAAAAAACTAGCAACAACAAATGTTGGCGAGGATGTGGAGAAAAAGGAACTCTTCTGCACTGTTGGTGGGAGTGCAAACTGGTCCAACCACTATGGAGAACTGTGTGGAGATTTCTGGACCTACTAAACATAGAGCTTCCATATGATCCAGCAATTCCACTCCTAGGTATTTACCCAAAGGACACAGAAACATCAATTCCAAAGAGCACCTGCACTCCTATGTTTATAGCAGCACTGTTTACAATAGCTAAGCTTTGGAAACAACCCAAATGCCCAAAAATAGATGACTGGATCAAGAAGATGTGGTACATATATACCATGGAATATTACTCAGCATTCAAAAAAGATAAACACATGCAATTTGCAGCAACATGGATGGCACTGGAAGGGATCATGCTCAGCGAAATAAGCCAAAAAGAAAAAGAAAAATACCGGATGGTCTCACTCATAGCAGGAATCTAGAAAACTTAAATAAGGGACCAGGAAAATGAATATAAGAAAGTGAAAATCAAAATCAACAAAAAACTATGAACCAGAGACACTTTTTGGGGGGTGGGGGGCGGGAAGGGAAGGATTGGGGTCAGAATGGGGCATTTGCAATTGTATGGGGGAATATAAAAATAAAATTTAATATTTAAAAAAAAAAAAGATTGAATTAATAAGTAGAACAAAGTAATAGTCAAATAATTTCTAAATGTTAAGATTATTGGCATCTGTACATTGGTATTTCTCAATCCGTCTGTGAAGATGCAATTAGAGCTTCTTAAAAATAGGGTTTTCCAAGCCCCTGTAGAGTGCTATTATATTAGATTTTTAGGGAAGTTTAGATATAGATATTTTAATCTCTACAGGTAAGTACTAAAAACTATGTCTGAGGTACTAAGATAAATTTTAAGTGTTGGTCAACATGCATTATATGATATTGATAAATTATTATGTATATATGTAAATGTATGTTTATGTATTTGTATATATAATATGTATACTATATATGAGCAATAAATATCTCAAAAAATACATTGCTATTTTCCAAATGATTAAATTTAATGAACATTATAACTGAGTTTTCAGAGACAACATTCAGAGACTAAGGCATATTTTAAAGACATTATTAATTTATATAAAAAAATAAGTGCAATAGTTCTAAAGAAAGAATACAGAAAATACTGACTAACCTTATTCGGTAATTTACAAAGAAGATCATCTTTGTTTCACATCTTACAGATTAAGTAATACTGAGTCCCTATGTCTATTCTCCAAGTAAGAGCCATCTTTCATGAGAGCTCTGTCATCCTCATCCTTTAAAATATCTTTAGCCAAATAGCAAACAACTAAAATAAATGATTTCTGAATAAGAGAGATACATAAAATGCTAACACCTATGTAGTTAACAATAACTCTTCCTGATTTTTACAATTGTCCTAAAGATTACAAGAATACAAGAAAATGGAACTAATATAGAATGGAAGGTGGTGCAGAATATAATAAGGGATAATCACTGACCTAATGTCTGTGGATTACATAACCATAGTCATATAATCACAAGTATCAGACACAGATAGTGTTTAGATATGAGCTCTAGGAAAATTAATGACATTTTCAAAATTTAATTCTGGAGATAAACCTCAGATTCTAGTATACACATGTTAAAGAAAAAAATCTACTGGGCCTTCCCAGGTGGTGCAGTGGGTTGAGCACAGTGCTGTGAAGCTGTCCACAGCCTCCGCAGCACGGGTTTGATCCTGCCGGCCAGGGAGATACCCACGTGGCATGGCAGACCTCTTCTGTCTCGCCTGCTGCTCCCCTCAGCAGTGCTTTCAGTCCCTCTGCCTGTTCTGCTTCCCGCTCTGTCTCTGATGAATCCTCTCACTCTCCCGTGCCTCTGGCCTGTACCCCAGGTCTTGTATTAATAAAATAAATCTTAAATGAAAAAAAGAACTACCAATATTACTCAGGAACTTAAAATGACCTGACTCACTTTCTTCTCTTATTACACCCATATTTGCTTATGTGACACTCAAAACAACCATCGAAATGTACAACAGTCCCAGATCCTCAGTCTGCAAATTATTCTAGATTTGATAATCAACAGAATTAAACTGAATGATGTTCTGAGATGTTTACCTCTAGCTACATCCAAGTACTTTTACATCACACCTATATCCAAAACACCCATAAGCTTATTGTCAAGCAGTTTTGTTTTTCAACAACTGTGTCCTAACACATTTATATTAATGTTCATCATTCTTTTAGTTTTTCACATTTCTGTGGTTTCCCATTTTAGCCATACTCACTTTAATTTGTTCAACATTCAAGATGAGATATCCCTGGGCCTCCCCGGTGGTGCAGCAGTTGAGCACGGGTTGCGAACCTGCCGCAGCCTCTGCAGCGCTGGTTCGATCCCCAGCCACCGGGCGAGGGTCCCACATGGCGCGCAAACCTCTCCTGCTGCCCGCTGCTCCCCTCAACAATGTACTTCTGTACACTGTGTACTCCTGCTGCCTGCTCTGCTCCCCGCTCTGGCTCTGGTGAATTCTCTCACCCTCCCATGCACCTGACTGTACCCAGTGCTTATATAAAGAAATAAATAAATAAATAGATAGATAGATAAATAAATAAATAAAAACACATAAATAAATAAATAAATCTAAAAAGAAAAAGAAAAAAGATGAGCTATCCCTGTTCTTTTTTGCCCCCTCATCTACTAAAAATGTTTATCGGATACCTTGTGTGTGTGTGTGTGTGTATTGAGATAACATTTGTTTATAAAATTACATGATTCAGGGCCTCCCCTGGTGGCACAGCAGTTGAGCACTGGGCTGTGAAACTGCCCGCAGCCTCTGCAGCACCAGTTCAATCCCTGGCCCCCGGCAAGGATCCCACATGGTGTGACAGACCTCTCCTGCCATGCCCGCTGCTTCCCTCAGCAGTGTATATTGTCGGTCGGCCTGTTCTGCTCCCTGCTCTGGCTCTGGTGAATTCTCTCACCCTCCCGTGCTTCTGACTGTACCCAGTGCTTGTATAAATAAATAAATAAATCTTTAAAAAAAAAGTAATTAAAAAAATTACATGATTCAGAAATTTAGAATCATACCTCCTTAGATACATGCTACCAGAACACACACACCTACCACAAAGGCATCCGTAGACTTCTAGCATAGTCAGTTCTGTTTGTCACCCTCCCCCTCCCCATTGATAATCTCAGTTTTACAGTCAGACTTCTAGGGTTTTTGGTTCAGCTTTGTCTGGCTCTTTGTTTTGTTTCTTTATATTCTACATATGAAACCATCCAGTATTTGTCCTTCCCCTTCCAGCTTATGGCATAATCCCTTCTAGTACCATCCATGTTGTTGCAAAATGTCAAGAGTTCATTTTTTTGTTTGTTTTTGGTAGTGGAGTATGTTCCATAATCCCATCTTCTTAATCCACTCACCTATCATTGGGTAACTAAGTTGTTTCCATAACTTGGCTGTGTAACTAGTGCTGCAATGAACATAGTACACATATACCTTCAAAATAGTGTTTTTGTATTCTTTGGGTAGATACCTAGGGGTGGAATTGTTTGATGATGTGGTAGATCTATTTTTAATGTTTTGAAAAACCTCCATACTGTTTTCCATAGGGACTAGAACAGTACATTCCCACCAACACTGTATGACAGTTTAGTGTGTCAACAGCTTTGCCAAAACTTGCTGTTTCTGGTATTTTTAATGTCATTCTCACAGGTGAGAGATGATAGAAAATTTTGGCTTTGCTTTTCATTTCCTTGATGAAAAGTGATGATGAGCATTTGTTTCAGATACCTATTGGCTATTTGTAGGTATTCATTTGAGGAAGTGTCTATTTAGCTCTTCTGCCCATTTGTTTCCTCTTTGTTGAAGTTGTATGAGTTGTTTTTAGATTTTGAATATAGCCCCTTGTTAGATGTATAATGGGTAAATACTTTCTTCCATTCAGTAAGGTGTCTTTTCATTTTAATGATAGTTTCTTTTGGGATGTTGAAGCTTTTTAGTTTCATGTAGTTTCATTTGTTTGTTTCCTTACTCTTTGTTTTTTGATTGAGGTAACACTGGCTTACAAAGTTGTTTGTAATTTAAAGGTATAGGATCTCCCCTTCACTAAAATACCGATATTCTTAAAATTCTATGTCTCTCACATTTAATGAAACTTATCATGGAAATAAATAAAATTAAAAAGAAAAAAATCAGGAGTGCCTTCTCTGCTTCTTCTTCAGCTCAAGGATATGTATATGAGGGGAATCTGTTTGATCTGTTCAGCTTCTTATCAGAACTAATGATTTATAGATTTTAAAAACTATAAAAGGAAAAGAAAAATAGGGAGCAAAGGTGATGACATTAATAAATGGAGTTAGAGTTAATGCCAATTGCTTAAGTCAAACACAATTTGGGAGCAGTTAATGTTTTTAAATATTAAAACATTTTTGGAAGGTTTCATTAGGACTGAGTCCCAATTCTACCTGCTAATATCATTATCACAATACAAGTTTTTTGCTGATAGAGAAAAGGAGCTTGGTTTTATATGTAAATAATAAGAATTCTGTGACTGGATAATTGTGAGCATTATTTTATTAGGTCAGATCTCAGGAAATAGAGAAAAATAACATTGATTTTTTTTTTTAAAAAAGCATATTCCTTCAGCTCATTGTCCTTAACTAATGCCAAAGTTTAGATTAACTAGTTACCAATAATTGCACTAAAAATTACACAGCCATATAATTTGCATAAGGAATATTGATGAAATGTCTTAAACTAATTTTCCTTTCCATCTATAAAGTACCTATCATCCATCTCTTCTATCAGAGTGATGACCTGAAACAAGTGAAATATGACCTAAAGCAAAACAAGGCTCAAAAATATCTTCCCTTGGCTCTTTCACAAATTCACAAGAAAACACTGACATTGGAAAATGCATTGAAAGTTATTAGATCTCACCATTATTAAAAAATAAGATACTCATTTATTCAACAAATGAAAAAATGTAGATTCAGCATTAGAAAATGTAATTGCTTATAATAATTTCACGTCAGAGTTTTCAAAATAATATACAGCAAATACCAACTTTGGAAAATTTATGTATACAAATATATTTTATGAAAGGCTTTTGACAATACTTTTTATAAAACAATTATGTTGGTCAGAGATAGCAGGAAAATTCAAATTCTACAATTTTAATAAATTAAAAAGTTATTCTGTTCTAACTTTCTAAAGCCTATGTATTATATTTATTCTCATATATCATTGTAATACTACTCTTTGTAAGAATTTTAAAAATTGATTACATTGCCTTTTAAATTGAATTAATTTGATATACATATTTATACTAACATTTCTCAATATTTGGACATTTATCCTTATAGCTTTTTGGGCAACATTGACTTTTTATATTTCTAAAATACCTTATGCCACAATTATGTTCCAGATAAAAACAATGGTAATTTTAGTTTTCCGATGAATATGAATAGAGAAAAATCCATTGACAGAATCTAAGTAACTGTAGACACTGCTTTATGATTTACTTTTTAAAAAGCTTAACTTATATTCTGTGTCACATACATATTTTCTCCTTCCAATAGTAAAGAGTGTCAACACATGACCTTGGTTAAACAAGCAGTCTTTTATATGAAACAAACTATTTCAAGCACTGAAAGAGTATTATACCCAAACAATATTTGTACATTAGGATTAAGTCTTCAGATTCAATGTAAAGTATAGATCCTCCTTTCATAACTTATTTATGTCTTTTCATTGTCTAATAAACCTGTGATGAGTTTCTAATATGCTCTTGGCACTGAACTAAATCTCTTGTGTGTCTTGGTAGACACTATCTTGTCTCTTTTTCTTTTATGCACAGGTAACAAAATGTTTTCTCATTTCTAATTTATCTTAAAGTTGCTTAGTTTCTGATATTTTATGACTTTCTATTCATAATTTGTCTATTCATAATTTTCCCTCTTCTTCATATATCTGAGATTCTATTATTTGCTCATTCTTTTAAAAATTCAAAGATGTATCTAGTTTTTGCATTTATTAAATAGTTTTATAGTTGCCTCAATTTTAAAGAATTAAGTTGAATATTTTATAGTTCTTTTATAATGAAAATTGAACATATACAGGCCTCCCCTGGTGGCACAGAGGTTGAGCGCTGGGCTGCAAAGCTGCCCGAAGTTTCTGCAGCACCGCTTCAATCCCAAGCCCCAGGCGAGGGTCCCACATGGTGTGACAGACCTCTCCTGCCATGCCCACTGCTCCCCTCAGCAGTGTATTTCGTCGGTCTGCCTGTTCTGTTCCCCGCTTTGGCTCTGGTGAGTTCTCTCACCCTCCCGCGCTTCTGACTGTACACAAAGCTTGTATAAATAAATAAATAAATCTTTAAAAAAAATTGAACATATGCATTTGTTTAATGCAATTAATCATATCTTTAAGTCAAAATAATTATTCTATGTAAAAAAAGAATATCTAAAGTTATAATTCACTGAATCTTTAATTGTGCCATGCTCTTTAATGTTAGTTTCATTACAAACCAAACATCTGTATACCACTAGTCCATACAGTTATACTATTTTATTTTAAATGTTTAATGACCTATAAAGATAGGCATTATCAAAAATATGTATGTCATTGCATAATCAAATGATGTTTCAAAGTACTTCAAATGAGAATGTAAAATTTATTTTAATTACAGGCTACTTATGTCCTGTTCAGTGTAGAGGTACCTACACCCTTTTTATACATATGCCAATATTTAGTGTTACAAGAAAATAGATAATATTAATTTCCACAAAAGTACTAATAAGCCTGAAGTCAACACATGATTGTTGTTCAAGCAAACAAGCATATTTTGAAGTGCTAAATAGTTACAATATAGTTAATTATTATTTTAACATTGCATTTTATGTTGCTTGTAACAAACCGCAATTTTAATTAGATTTCTATAGTTGCTGTAATTGAATTTTACTTTATTGAAATTAATGACTTTTTATCAAACATTATATTTGCTAAAATCAAATAAGCAGAATCTCCTTATAAGCCCACAGGGACCACTGCACCTTGCATTCATATAAGGCCAAACAAAAACTAACTCAGGACATCACCATTGAGACTGGCCTTTGTTAGTTTAATAGCCATCAGCTCTAAAAACTCACAGCACAAAATTAATGTCTTAAACATAAACTGGGAAGAATAGAAGAAGTTTAAGTCAATTTTCCCTAGAAAAACATGAAAGTTTCATAGGTTAGAGGAAAGTGGGGACAACTAGGGCTGTGAAGAATGACAGAAATTGGAAAGATCATAAGATCATAAGAAAGGACTGCATCTGATATTTTTCCTTTTTCCTTCTGACTTATTTTGGATGCAGTCCTTTCTTATAGGGACTGTGGTGATGGTACAAGGGTGAATTGGGGAAGTAAATTCTATGGGGACTACACCTGAGGAGGGAAAAAAAAGCAAACATTGTTTAAAAATGAACAATGATGTCAAATAAAAAAAATAAAGCAAGCCCAATCTCTCTCTCTCTCTCTCTCTCTCTCTCTCACACACACACACACATACACAAAAGTAAAGAAAGAAAGGACTGTGGTGAAGAGAGTGTTCCTCCTGTATGCAAGCCTGCACCATGAATTGTGGTTACCAAAGACTTAGAGGAGCTGAAACAACAGACACAGGTGCCTCTGACTGTGCACCTTTGCTATGGGCAAAGAACCATTGGGCTTGTTTTTGGGTGCTCTATGGTGTGGAATTCCCAATTTGCTTATCACTGTCTTCCATATCTTTCTTGAGACTTTCCTCAGTCCCATTTGAATTATTCTGTATTACTTGCCTATTTAATGCCAAAGATGCTCACAGTCCTTTATAATGGAGTTTGAAACTCCAGACACTGAAGAGAATAGTAGGACTATGGGAGGGAGCAGCCTTCTGTGACTTAATGGGATGGAGTAAACCAGGTTTATTAGGAGACAGGACAGAGATGAAATAGAACATTATTTCATTAGTACATAGGTGCTGGTGTTATAAGAAAGGAAAATGAAGAACAACGTTCTTTCTACTTTTAGGGGCTTTACATTCAGTTTTCTGCATTTTTCCTTTTCTTCATCTCTCTGTATTTACATTTCTCTATACCCTTGCTAGTAACACACTGACAGACTGGTCAAAATCAATGTTATTTTTCCCCAATATTTCAAATTCTCTGCACAAGAATGATCAATATAAAAAATAACGCAAATTGGGGAGTGGGCACTCACCACCGGGGCAGACCGGGCACACAGGGGAGTGTGTCCCCACATCGCCATTTTAGAACAGGGATCTTTCTTCAGTAAAGACTGCTTGAAACCAGCAGAAGGTCCCCAGAGGAGCCAGAGGTGAGCTGGAAAGTTCGCCCATGCCAGGCCCCTTCTGGCCTGCAGTCCAAGCCCAGAGGGGGAGCGGGCACCCACAGCCAGGGCAGACCGGGCGCACAGGGGACTGCATCCCCACATTGCCACCTTAGAACAGGGACCTTTCTTCAATAAAGACTGCTTGAAACTGGCAGAAGGCTCCCTGTGGGACCAGATGGAAAAGGTTCCCTGTGTAGTCAGAGGTAAGCTGAAGGCCCCCACAAGCCTGGTCCTGACTGGCAGAAAGTTGGAAACAAGAGAGGGATCCAGTGATTTGGAACCCAGAGTGCAATCCAGCTGCCCCACATCCAGGGAAGTTTGTGGGACTTCAACACACCTTTATAATTAAACAGAGAAGGAGGAAATATTTTGTGATAGCGACAATTAACATACTCAAAATACCACTGCCTCACTAGACTTCTGGCATAACAGTATTTGACTTGTTTAGACCGCCATTTTCCAAACCCCACAAAGAGCACACCAAAAAGATGCCGGCAAGTACCAGCAACACAGTGTCCCAAGGCATACAGCAAATTAGAAAACAGGTGGTAGGGAGGAGAAAAACTACATGCAACCCAGCAACTCCTCAGGAAAAAGGCACACCACAAAAAGAAAACCACCCACCAGATCGCAATGACAATAACTTGGAAGAACTTCTGAGCCTTCCAGAAAGAAAATTTAAAATTGCCATGATTAAAAAACTGACAGAAGTCATAAAGGAAAACAATGATAAGGGAAAAATAATCAATGATCAGAAGAATGAAACTGAGTCCCTAAAGAGGGAAGTAAAAGAAATGCATGAGATCAAACAATTAATGGAGGAGCTAAAGAAAAGCAATGAAAGCAGAATAGATGAAATGGAAGAACAAATAAGTACTCTTAAAGACACAGAAATACAAAGAACAAAAACAGAAAAGAAAAGATAAGTACAAAGGAAAAAGACCGAAGAAAGACTTCGGGAACTATCTGACTTCATGAGGAAAGGAAATATAAGAGTTATAGGAATCCCAGAAGGAGAGGAGAAAGACCGAGGAACAGAGAAATTATTCAAGGAAATAATTAAAGAGAACTTCTCAAATGTGAAGAAGCAGCTGAAAATTGATATACAAGAAGCAAGAAGAACACCAAATCCATGACGAAAGGAAAAATACAGCAAGACACCTAATAGTAAAGCTCACAAGAATCCAAGGGAAAAATAATGAAGCTGACAAGAGGGAAGGAACAGATAACATTCAAAGGAAAACCAATCAGACTGACATCAGACATCTCTGAAGAAACTCCACGGGCAAGGAGAGAGTGGATGGACATAGTCAACAGACTCCAAGAAAACAAAAGCCAACCAAGTATACTCTATCCTGCAAAGCTCTCCTTCCTCTATGAAGAAAGAATAAGGACCTTCCCAGACAAACATAAACTCTGGAATTTCATTATGACTAAACCCCCACTCCAAAAAATACTACAAGGAGTCCTAAAGCCAGAACCTCAGAGGGACGAATAACAATGAAAGAAGGCCAAAAAAAAAAGTTATTAAAAGAATAAATAAATAAAATCAAAGGAAAGACAATCACAATGGCAAATACAGATGCTAACATATCAATATTAACTCGAAATGTAAATGGACTAAACTCTTCAATAAAAAGACACAGAGTCACAGGCTGGATTAAGAAACAAAACCCAACCTTTTGCTGTCTCCAGGAAACACATTTAGCTACAAAAGATAAAAATAGACTCAAAGTTAAAGGATGGAAAACAAACCTACAAGCAAATAGACCAAAAAAGAAGGAAGGAACAGCTATACTTATGTTATATAAAACAGATTTCAAACTCAAAAAGCTAAAAAGAGACCCCAACCGTCATTACATTATGATCAAGGGAACAATAGTTCAAGAAGAAATAACACTCATTAACATATACTCACCAAACGAAGGAGCATCAAAATATATCAGACAACTATTGTCATCTTTGAAAACAGACATCAGAGAAAACACATATGTAGTGGGAGACTTCAACACACCACTATCAACAATGGATAGATCAATGAGACAAAAAATAAGTAAAAACACTAAAGGTCTAAATAAGGATCTAGAGTGCTTGGGCTTAACAGACATCTATAGAACACTAAACCCAAAAAAATCTGAGTACACATTTTTCTCAAGTGCACATGGATCATTCTCCAGGATCGATCAAATACTGGGACACAAGACAAACATCAACAGATACACCAAGATTGAAATCATACCAACCATCTTTTCTGACCATGAAGGCATCAAACTAGAAATAAACCATAAAAAGAGGGCAAGGACTCTCCTGCCTCATGGAGATTGAAAACCACACTCCTGCCAGTCAGGACCAGATTGAAGTCCACTGGACTAATGAGGAGATCAAAGAAGAAGTTAAAAAATTCTTTGAATTGAATGACGAGGACACCAATTTCCTAAATGTATGGGATGCAGCAAAAGCAGTAATAAGAGGAAAATATATAGCAATAGAGGCTCACATCAAGAAACAAGAAAGAACTCAAAGAAACAACCTAATCTTGAAGCTCAAAGATCTAGAAAAAGAACAACAAAAAACCCCAAAACCAGTAGAAGAAAAGAAATAATAAAAACCAAAGCAGAAATAAATGAAATCAAAACTAAAAAACAATCCAAAAGATCAATGAAACCAAGAGCTGGTTCTTCAAAAAAAAATCAATAAAATAGACAAACCCCTAGCCAGGCTCACAAAGGAAAAAAGGGAGAAAGCACAAATAACCAGGATCATAAATGAAAGAGGAGAAATCACAACAGACACAGCAGAAATCAAAAGAATAATCAGAAACTACTATGAACAGTTATATGGAAACAAGTTCAACAATCTAGAGGAGATGGACAAATTCTTACAACTCTACAAACACCCAAAGCTAGATAAAGAAGAAATAGAACACCTAAACAGACCAATTACAAGCAGCAAAATTGAAATGGTAATCAAAAACCTCCCCAAAAACAAAAGCCCATGACCTGATGGATTTACAAATGAATTCTACCAAACATTCAGAAATGAATTAGTGTCTATTCTTCACAAACTCTTCCAAGACATTGAGAGGGAAGGTATAATACCAAACACGTTCTATGAAGCCAACATTACACTAATACCAAAACCGAACAAGGACAACACGCAAAAAAGAAAACTACAGCCAATCTCCCTAATGAACAATGATGCAAAAATCCTCAATAAAATTTTAGCTATCACAATCCAACAATGTATCCATAAGATAATTCACCACAACCAAGTAGGATTCATTCCAGGGACACAAGGATGGTTAAACATCCTAAAATCAATCAACATTATCCAACACATCAACAAAAAGAAATATAAAAACCGTATGATGGGGCCTCCCCAGTGGTGCAGTGGTTGAGCGCTGGGTTGCGAAGCTGCTCGCAGCCTCTGCAAGCCAGTTCCGACCCCCAGCAGCTCCCCAGCCACCTGAGGAGTGTCCCACATGTTGAGCAGACCTCTCCTGCCGCCTGCTGCTCCCCTCAGCAGTGTACTTCGATCCTTCTGCCTGCTCTTCTCCCTTCTCAGTCTCGGTGAATTCTCTCACCCTCCCGTGCTTCTGACTGAACCCAGTGCTTGTATAAATAAATAAATTAATTAAACTTAAAAAAAAAGGAATAATAGCTATTCCTTAAAAAAAATATGATAATATCAATAGATGCCAAGAAAGCTTTTGACAAAGTGCAACACCCATTCATGATAAAAGCCCTTGAAATTCTTGCAATACAAGGAACATACCTCAACATCAAAAAGGCCGTATATGACAAGCCAACAGCCAGTATCATTCTCAATGGTGAAAAGCTGAGAGCAATTCCATTAAGATCTGGAACAATACAAGTATGTCCACTCTCACCACTGCTTTTTACTATAATACTGGAAGTCCTAGCCAGAGCAATAAGACAAGAGAAAGACATACAAGGAATCCAAATAGGAAAAGAAGAAGTAAAACTATCACTCTTGGCAGATGATATGATAATATACATAGAGAACCCCAAAAACTCCACAGAAAAACTAATTCAACTCATCAATCAGTTCAGTAAAGTGGCAGGATACAAAATCAACACACAAAAGTCAGTAGCCTTCCTATACACAAACAATAAATCTGAAGAAGAAGAAATAAAAAAAAAATCCCTTTTATTATCAAAACAAAAAAAAATCAAATATTTGGTAAAAAATCTAACAAAAGAGGTAAAGGACCTATACAAAGAAAACTATAAAACACTGTTAAAAGAAATAGAAGAAGACACAAAGAAATGGAACGACATCCCCTGCTCATGGAATGGAAGAATAAACATTATTAAAATGGCCATCCTACCAAAAGCAATATACAGATTCAATGCTATTCCAATCAAAATTTCAATGTCATTCTTCAAAGAAATAGAACAATTATTGATGAAATTCATCTGGAATCACCAAAAACCCCGAATAGCCAAAGCTCTTCTGAAAAAAAAAAAAAAAGAAGGGAATGGAGGCATCACACTCCCAGACTTCAAACTTTACTACAAAGCCATAATCATCAAAACTGCATGGTACTGGAACAAGAACAGACACACAGACCAATGGAATCGAATAGAAAATCCGGAAATAGAGAAGGCTCACCGAGGAGCCAGAGGTAAGCTGGGAGGCTTGCCCATGCCGGGCGCCTTCTAGCCTGCAGTTCCAGCCCAGAGGGGAGCAGCACCCACCGCTGGGGCAGACCGGTCGTGCAGGGGAGCGCGTCCCCTGCACCGGCATTTTGTAGCAGGGACCTTTCTTGCTGGAGACTGTGTGAACCCAGCAGAAGGCTCTTCGAGGAGCCAGAGGTAAGCTGGGAGGCTTGCCCATGCCGGGCGCCTTCTGGCCTGCAGTTCCAGCACAGAGGGGAGCAGCACCCACCACTGGGGCAGACCGGGCTTGCAGGGGAGCACATTCCTGCATCAACATTTTGCAGCAGGGACCGTTCTTTGCTGGAGACTTGTGAACCCAGCAGAAGTTCCCCAGAGGAGCAAGTGGTGAGCTGGGAAGGTCGCCCAAGATGCTGGCCAGTACCAGCAACACAGTGTCACAAGGAATACGGCAAATTAGAATACAGGCAGTAGGGAGTAGAAAAACCACATGCAACCCAGCAACTCCTCAGCAAAAAAGCACACCGCAAAAAGAAAACCATCTATCAGATTGCAATGAAAGTAACTTGGAAGAACTTATGAGCCTTCCAGATAGAGAATTTAAAATTGCTGTGATTAAAAAACTGACAGAAGTCATAAAGGAAAACAATGATAATGGAAAAATAATTAATGACCAGAAGAATGAAATTGGGTCCCTAAAGAGGGAAGTAAAAGAAATGCAGGAGATCAAAGAATTAATGGAGACGCTAAAGAACTCTGGGAAAAGCAATGAAAGCAGAATAGATGAAATGGAAGAACGAATAAGTACTCTTGAAGACACAGAAATAAAAAGAACTAAAACAGAAAAGGAAGGAGAAGTACGAAGTAAAAAGACAGAAGAAAGACTTCGGGAACTATCTGACTCCATGAGGAAAGGAAATATAAGAGTTATAGGAATCCCAGAAGGAGAGGAGAGAGATGTAGGAACGGAGAAAATATTCATGGATATAATTGAAGAGAACTTCCCAAACATGAAGAAGGAGCTGAAAATTGATATACAAGAAGCAAGAAGAACACCAAACTTCCATGACGAAAGGAAAAATACAGCAAGACACATAATAGTAAAGCTCCCAAGAATCCAAGACAAGGGAAAAATAATGAAACTAACAAGAGGGAAGAAACAGATAACATTCAAAGGGAAACCAATCAGACTGACATCAGACTTCTCTGAAGAAACACTACGGGCAAGGAGAGAGTGGAGGGACATAGTCAACAGACTCCAAGAAAACATATGCCAAACAAGAATACTCTATCCCGCAAAACTCTCTTTCCTCTTTGAAGAAAGAATAAGGACCTTCCCAGACAAACAGAAAATCTGGAATTTTATTACGACTAAACCCCCACTCCAAAAAATACTACAAGGAGACCTAAAGCCAGAACCTCAGAGGGACGAATAACAACAAAAGAAAGCCAAAGAAAGTTATTAAAAGAATAAATAAAGAAAATTAAAGGAAAGACAAACATAATGGCAAATACAGATGCTAACATATCAATACTAACTCTAAATGTAAATGGACTAAACTCTTCAATAAAAAGACACAGAGTTGCAGGCTGGATTAAGAAACAAAATCCAACCTTTTGCTGTCTCCAGGAAACACATTTAGCTGCAAAAGATAAAAATAGACTCAAAGTTAAAGGATGGAAAAAATTCTACAAGCAAATGGACCAAAAAGAAGGCAGGAACATCTATACTCATATCAGATAAAACAGAATTCAAACTTAAAAAGATAAAAGGAGACCCCAGTGGTCATTACATTATGATCAAGGGGACAATACTTCAAGAAGAAATAACACTCATTAACATATATTCACCAAACGAAGGAGCACCAAAATATATCAGACAACTATTGGCATCTCTGAAAACAGACATCAGAGAAAACACATACGTAGTGGGAGACTTCAACACACCACTATCAACAATGGATAGATCAACAAGACAAAAAATAAGTAAAGACACTAAAGCTCTAAATAAGGATCTAGAGTGCTTGGGCTTAACAGACATATATAGAACACTAAACCCAAAAAAATCTTAGTATACATTTCTCTCAAGCACACACAGATCATTCTCTAGGATCGATCATATACTGGGGCACAAGACAAACATCAACAGATACACCAAGATTGAAATCATACCAACCATCTTTTCTGACCATGAAGGCATCAAACTAGAAATAAACCATAAAAAGAAGGCAAGGTACTCTCCTACCTCGTGGAGATTGAAACCCACACTACTGGAAGTCCACTGGACTAACGAGGAGATCAAAGAAGAAATTAAAAAATTCTTTGAATTGAATGACAAGGAGGACACCAATTTCCTAAATGTATGGGATGCAGCAAAAGCAGTAATAAGAGGAAAATATATAGCAATAGAGGCTCACATCAAGAAACAAGAAAGAACTCAAAGAAACAACCTAATCTTGAAGCTCAAAGATCTAGAAAAAGAACAACAAAAAAACCCCAAAACCAGTAGAAGAAAAGAAATGATAAAAAACAAAGCAGAAATAAATGAAATCGAAACTAAAAAAACAATCCAAAAGATCAATGAAACCAAGAGCTGGTTCTTTGAAAAAATAAATAAAATAGATAAACCACTAGCCAGGCTCACAAGGGCAAAAAGGGAGAAAGCACAAATAAATAGGATAATAAATGAAAGAGGAAAAATCACAATGGACACAGCAGAAATCAAAAGAATAATTAATAACTACTATGAACAGTTCTATGGAAACAAGTTCAACAATCTAGAGGAGATGGACAAATTCCTACAACTCTACAATCACCCAAAGCTAGATAAAGAAGAAATAGAACACCTAAACAGACCAATTACAATTAGCGAAATTGAAATGGTAATCAAAAACCTCCCAAAAACAAAAGCCCAGGACCTGATGGATTTACAAATGAATTCTACCAAACATTCAGAGACGAATTGGTGCCTATCCCTCACAAACTCTTCCAAAAAATTGAGAAGGAAGGTATATAATACCTAACACATTCTATGAAGCCAACATTACACTAATACCAAAACCGAACAAGGACAACACAAAAAAAGAAAACTATAGGCCAATCTCCCTAATGAACACTGATGCAAAAATCCTCAATAAAATTTTAGCTATCAGAATCCAACAGTGTATCCATAAGGTAATTCACCATGACTAAGTAGGATTCATTCCAGGGACACAAGGATGGTTCAACATCCGAAAATCAATCAACGTTAACCAACACATCAACAAAAAGAAATATAGAAACCATATGATAATATCAATAGATGCCGAGAAAGCTTTCGACAAAGTGCAACACCCATTCATGATAAAAGGCCTTGAAATTCTTGGGATACAAGGAACATACCTCAACATCATAAAGGCCATATATGACAACCCAACAGCCAGTATCATTCTCAATGGTGAAAAGCTGAAAGCATTTCCATTAAGATCTGGAACAAGACAAGGATGTCCACTCTCACCACTGCTTTTCAATATAATACTGGAAGTCCTAGCCAGAGCAATAAGACAAGAGAAAGACATACAAGGAATCCAAATAGGAAAAGAAGAAGTCAAACTATCACTATTTGCAGATGATATGATAATATACAAAGAGAACCCCAAAATCTCCACAGAAAAACTAATTCAACTCATCAATCAGTTCAGTAAAGTAGCAGGATACAAAATCAACATTCAAAAGTCAGAAGACTTCCTATACACTAACAATAAATCTGAAGAAGAAGAAATGAAAAAAACCATCCCCTTTATTATCGAAACAAAAAAATTCAAATACTTGGGAATAAATCTAACAAAAGAGGTAAAGGACCTTTACAAAGAAAACTATAAAACACTGTTAAAAGAAATAGAAGAAGACACAAAGAAATGGAAATATATCCCCTGTTCATGGATTGGAAGAATAAACATTATTAAAATGGCCATCCTACCAAAAGCAATATACCGATTCAATGCTATTCCAATAAAAATTTCAATGTTATTCTTCAAAGAAATAGAACAATTATTGATGAAATTCATATGGAATCACCAAAAACCCCGAATAGCCAAAGCTCTCCTGAAAAAAAAGAAGGGAATGGAGGCATCACACTCCAGATTTCAGGCTATACTACAAAGCCATAATCATCAAAACTGCATGGTATTGGAACAAGAACAGAAACACAGACCAATGGAATCGAATAGAAAATCCAGAAATAAACCCACAGATTTATGGTCAACTAATATTTGACAAAGGAGCAAAGAATATGCATTGGAGCAAAGAAAGTCTGTTCAATAAATGGTGCTGGGAAAACTGGGCCGCTACATGCAAAAGAATGAAGCTTGACCACTACCTCACACCATACACAAAAACCAACTCAAAATGGATTAAAGAACTAGACATAAAACCTGAAACCATAAAATTCATAGAAGGAAATAAAGGCGAAACACTACGTGATTTCCACATCAAAGACATCTTTACAGACACATCACCCAAAGCAGTGATAGTGAAGGCAAAGATAAACAGCTGGGACTACATCAAATTAAAGAGCTTCTGCACAGCAAAAGAGACAATAACAAAAACTAAGAGAAACCCCACCAACTGGGAGAACATTTTTGCACACAACACTAATGATAAAGGATTGATCACAAAAATCTGCAAAGAGCTGATGAGACTCAACAACAACAAAGAAAATAATTCAGTCAAAAAATGGGCAGAAGAGCTAAAAAGAAACTTCTCTGAAGAGGAAATGCAAATGGCCAACAGGCATATGAAAAAATGTTCAACATCACTTTTAATCAGGGAAATGCAAATCAAAACTACCATGAGATACCATCTTACACCAGTGAGAATGGCACATATTAAAAAAACTAGCAACAACAAATGTTGGCGAGGGTGTGGAGAAAAAGGAACTCTTCTGCACTGTTGGTGGGAGTGCAAACTGGTCCAACCACTGTGGAAAGCTGTATGGAGATTTCTGGACCTACTAAACATAGAGCTTCCATATGATCCAGCAATTCCACTCCTAGGTATTTACCCAAAGGTCACAGAAACATCAATTCCAAAGAACACCTGCACCCCTATGTTTATAGCAGCACTGCTTACAATAGCTAAGCTTTGGAAACAACCCAAATGCCCAAAAATAGATGACTGGATCAAGAAGATGTGGTACATATATACCATGGAATATTTCTCAGCATTCAAAAAAGATAAACACATGCAATTTGCAGCAACATGGATGGCGCTGGAAGGGATCATGCTCAGCGAAATAAGCCAAAAAGAAAAAGAAAAATACCGGATGGTCTCACTCATAGCAGGAATCTAGAAAACTTAAATAAGGGACCAGGAAATGAATAACTATAAGAAAGTGAAAATCAAAATCAACAAAAAACTATGAACCAGAGACACTTTTAGGGGGGCGGGGGTGGGAGGGGAGGGATTGGGGTCAGAATGGGGGGGCTGCAATTGTATGGGGAATATAACAATAAAATTTATTAAAAAAAAAAAAAAGAAATTGAAGAAGACACAAAGAAATGGAAAGACATCCCCTGCTCATGGATTGGAAGAATCAACATTATTAAAATGGCCATCCTCCCAAAAGCAATGTACAGATTCAGTGCTATTCCAATAAAAATCCCAAAGACATTCTTCAAAGAAATAGAACAAATACTGATGAAATTCATATGGAACCACAAAAAACCACGAATAGCCAAAGCCCTACTGATAAAAACAAAAGAGATGGGAGGTATCACACTTCCAAACTTCAAGCTATACTACAAAGCCATAAAATTAAAACAATTTGGTATTGGAACAAAAACAGACACACAGACCAATGGTACTAAATAGAGAGCCCAGAAATAAAGCCATACTTATATGAACAACTAATCTTTGACAAAGGAGCAAAGGATATGCAATGGAACACGGACAGTTTGTTCAATAAATGGTGCTTTGAAAACTGGACCACCACACGCAAAAAAATGAAACTAGACCACTACCTCTCATAGTGCACAAAAATCAACTCAAAATAGATGAAAGAACTGGACATAAATCCTGAAACCATAAAATATATAGAAGAAAATATAGGTAAAACACTACAAGACATATATCACAATAACATCTTTAAAGACTCATCACCCAAAGCAGTGATAATGAAGGCAAAGATAAACACCTGGGATTACATCAAACTGAAAATCTTCTGTACAGCCAAAGAGACATTAACCAAAACAGAGAGACACCCCACTGATTGGGAAAAAAAATCTTTGCACTCCATCCAACTGATAAGGGACTGATCACAATGATATACAAAGAACTCACATGGCTCAACAAAAACAAAATAAACAATCCTGTCAAGAAATGGGCAGAAGAATTCAAAAGATATTTCTCCAAAGAGGAAAAGCAAATGGCCAACAGGCATATGAAAAAAATGTTCAACATCCCTTATCATCAAGGAAATGCAAATCAAAACCACATTGAGATACCACCTTACACCAGAATGGCACATATCAAAAGAATGGCACATATCAAAAAAACAAGCAACAACAAATGCTGGTGAGGATGTGGTGAAAAAGGAACTCTCCTAAATTGCTGGTGGGAGTACAAATTGCTGGTCCTGCCACTGTGAAAAGCTGTCTGGAGGTACCTCAGTCTACTAAAAATGGAGCTACCATACAATTAGGCAATTCCACTCCTAGGGATCTATCCAAAGGACACAAAAACAGTGATTCAAAAGATCACCTGTACCCCTATGTTTATTGCAGCACTATTTACAATAGGTAAAACCTGGAAACAACCCAAATGCCCAAAAATAGATGACCAGATCAAAAGATGTGGTATATATTCACAATGGGATTTTATTCAGCAATCAAAAAAGATAAACTCTTGTCATTTGCAGCAATGTGGATGGAGCTAGAAGGAATTATGGTTAGTGAAATAAGCTAGAAGGAAAAAGAAAAATATCAGATGGTTTCACTTATAACAGGAATATAGGGGGACCAAATAAGACATCAGTGTAAAATAATAATAATAATAGTACAAAACACAACAAAGAAAAACCAGACAATTTATAAATGTTAAAATAAATAAATAAATACCTTAAAAATAAATAACATCCTAAAAATAAATAATGAAGTAGCTAACATGAAATTTTAGCAAATGGCTGTTAATGCAGATTTAAAAACCCGTTATCTGGTAACTCACCCATATATATTTTTCCTAATAAAACCAGACCAACCCATAGGTAGCTCTTAATTACATTTAAAAGATCTCTGAAAAATTTCCCTTCTTGTGAAAATGCTGTGAAATTCTTTTAGTCTAATCCCATGAAAATAATAAAAAAATCAATTAGTGGTTAAATGATATTGCAAATCAAAACTAATTTATTAGATTTAATGGGAAATTTTGAAAAATGTATATCACATATACAGCTAAGTTACCTGAAAAAGAATTCTACTAGATTTACAACGTTAATAATAAATGTAACTTGTTTGGTGTTTCCTGATATTTATACCATGCATTATTCGATGGCTCAAATACTTTTGAATTGTTAACTTATTCTTCCAGTGTTCTCACTCCAGACATACTTCCAGGTCTTCCTCCCTTTAATGTGCAGTTCTTTATCTATTGTCACTTATCAAAATCTTTCAACAAGAGATAAAAATCTTATTTAGTCTTAAAATTGAGTAAGACATAAGTAAAACTCTGTTTGTACAATGCCTTGGAACTCTAAAAAAAATTAACCTTTTTTTTTCTTTTCTACTTTTTATATTATTTTTTACATCATTGTTCATTTTTAAACAATATTTGCTTCCCCCACCCCCTCAGGTGGAGTCCCCCTAGAGTTTCCTTCACCAATGCACCCGTGCACCATCACCTCAGTCCCCTGTGCTCCTCCCTCCCTCCCTCTGGTCCCTCTCCCTCCTCCTCCCCTGCAATATGCCTTGGAACTCTAAATAAAAATTAACCATTTTTGAACTAAAACAAATAACTAAATAAGTAAAAAAAAATAAATAAGTCAAAAGAAAACCAAATAAACCAAATTGTCAGTGGCTGTCATTTCTCCCTGAAGGTGCTTGCGTTTTATATGTTTTGGAATAAATGTTGAAATAAGAGTGTTTGGAAGATCCTGAAGAATGAAATTCAGGAAATGTGGAAAAGATGAGAGATTGTCAACTTGAAATTTCATAAAGGGAGGAAGCTGGGAAAAGGAATTTAGTAAACAAGGTACAAGTTTGGGGAAGAAGCGTCTTTCCAGGATTTGGAAATCATATCACACTGGGAGTTATTTATTCTCACATTTTATAAGGCTACCATTTGGCCAAATTGTCAGCTTTCTTTGTATTTATGTTATCTTAGCTCAGATCATCTGAAATTAACTATGAAACATAAACTAGTGAAGTTATTAATTATGAAATTAATAAAATGGACATACCTTTATTGACAGTCAGTGTGCGTATTAGCACTTCTTTCTTATTCTTATACATATTCTTGGATAATAGAGTCAGTTTCCAGCATAACCTGGAACAAATAAGTGATGTGCTATTAGATATGGGCAGAGGGAAATTTAATGCACCATACATATTTAAAATATTAAGTTACACCCTGGCAGCCCCATCCAGCCCCCACACCACTGAGACACCAGATGCAAAATGGAAGGGAGCCACAGGAGCCAGAGAACTTGTGACCATCTAGGGGACCCCAACAGTGCCTGTCTGGAACAACCGAGGTCTTGTGACTTCCCACAAGATCCACACCAGCACCTGAACAGACTGGTGCACTTAAAATAAAAATAAAGCCTCACACCTGTAAGATTGACCCATATTAAAAACAAAACAAAACAAAACAAAAGTGCTGCTGAGGATATGCAGAGAAAGGAACCCTATTCCATTGTTGGGAATGTAGACTAATCCAACTTCTATGGAAAAAAGTGTGGAGATTCCTCAAGAGACTAAAAGTGGATTTACTATATGACCCAGCAATTCCATTCCGAAATATTTATCCAAAGAGCACAAAAATACTAGTTCTAAAGGAAACCCGCACACCTGTGTTTAGAGCAGCACTATCTACAATAGCCAAGATATGGAAACAACCTAAATGCCCCATGGCAGATGAGCAGTTCAAGAAGATGTGATACATATAAACAAAGGAATATTACTCAGTGAGCAAAAAAGATAAACTTATACCATTTTTGGCAACATGGATGGAGCTGAAAGGGATAATGCTAAGTGAAATAAACAGAAGGAGAAATAAAATAAATATTAATGGTGTCACTAATATATAGAATATAAAGTAACTAAATTAATAGACACATCAAGACAAGCTTAAACAGTAACCCTGAGAGCCGACTATAGAACTGAAGCACCAAGTTGGGGAGAGGATGCGTGGCCAAAACTCCCTCTCTGCAGCAGCTCAGCAGCAGCGGCAGCAGTTGGCAGGAGGGAGCAACAGAACCTCAAAGCCACTGATGGGTCAGGCTCCCCAGGGGCAGATGGACCAGCGGGAAGCCTGCCCCGTGTGTCCTCACACCCTGAGCCAAATCAAACCCTTCACTCTCTGGACCTGGAAAAAGAGGCGCTGGAGCAATATCAGTCCCCACACCCCTGAGCCAATGCTTCTGAGCTTCAGGGCTCTGACTGTGCTTCAGGCTGCTCAGGTGAGACTCGGTTCTCAGCTGATACTGTGAGTGAACAGAGTAGGCTTGGAGGGTGAAAGGAACCTGCAGCCTGAGTCGCAACAGAACCCCCATTGTTCACCTGCACCCACCATTTCCAGATGCCAGGTAATTCCTAGAAGGGCTAAGGGGCACAGCATCTGGACCTGTCCTTTGCCAACTCACCCAACCCCCTACCCGCCCCAATCCCCAGCTCGAGCAAGAAGCCGCTATATCTAAGCCAGAAATCTCAGTGGAAGCTGACCACACCCCTCTGCCCCCACCCCCATCTGAGTCAGGTCAGAGGGTGTCCCCACAACATGGGGAGACCACGGCAGGCAGCACTGAGTGATGCACACACACCCCGTGTCATGCTGCTGGCGACACTCTTGACACTGAGGGAAGGGGCTGTGCCCTGGCACTAGCAGGCAAGGCAGGAGAGCAGCAGACATGGGCAAGAGGGAACCCACAGGCCGAGATTTACTGCATCTTGCCCGCCTGCCAGAGCCGCCCCTGCCTCTGGCCTGAGAGGTGGCCCATAGGCATAGGCATGCTCAGCTTATGAGCAAAAATGGAGGGAAACCATGTCCCACAGAGTTTTCAACGTTAGGATGTGAAGAAAGGACTGTGTTGAGTCTCATGCTCATGACGTTATGTTGTTTATTATGTCAGTTGATGGTGTCATGTCATTTTGAGACACATCAGAGATTAAGGCAGTGACAGTATGGGGAGATCTTGAAAAGCCAAAACCTAGGACAGGATTTCTCAGCACAAATGAAACAGCCTCTCAAGCATACTATGGATTGTCTTTAACTGTCGTTAACTGTCGTTAACTGTAACTGTCGTTAACTGTAACTGTAACTGTCGTACATTTCAAATTCTAGTAGGTCCCATAAACACACCTCTTGGCAGTAGCTTCATTGTTAAGGCTGAGAAACCACTGGGGTTTCCCTCTGCCAATGGATGGCTGTGGCCTCTGGCTCTGACGCCACAAGGAGCCACTGTGAAGGCACCAGCAGAGCCTACATAAGTCCTTCTGGACTGTGGCTGTGTCCTTAGGAGCCAGGAAGCTTTGGGATAGTGACATGTGGACTCGGACAGAGTGAGAGCATGTTTTGGTTTATTTGGTTTTATTTTGGTTTATTTATTTCTTTTACTTGTTATTTGTTTTAGCTGTTTATTTTTAGTTTCTAATTGTTGTTTGTTCTCCTGTTGTTTGTCCTATTTGTCTTTGTTGTTGTTCTATGTTTTATTCTTAAATTTAGTGGTTCGTTTGTAATTGGTTTGTTTTAATCATATTTTTAAATTTTTATCTCATTTGTAATTTTTTGTTTGTGTATTTTCATTTACTTTTTGTGTAGTTAGTATTAGTATTTCTGCTAACGTTAGTGAAGTTAGTATTGCTGGTAGAGTTAAGCTAGCACTGTTAGTATTTAGTGAGTTCAGTGTGTACTTTTTGGGTACTATTAACATTAGATTAATAGTACATTTGTTAATATCGTAGGAGAGTTAGTTGTTAGCTGAGGTAGCACAGGGCTGTGAGTACAGTCAGGGCTGGTGAGTGTAGTCAGCACAGTCCAAGTCCACACTCGCTATGCTTAAGCACCTCACTCCCCAGGGAGGTAAAGTCAAAACCTACCTTGTGCTGTGGACTCTGGGGGAGGACGCCCACGCCAAGATGAAGCTGGCACTGCACGCGCTCACAGCCATGAAGGTGGCCATCAAGGATATCCGCAAGTCCTAGCTGCCTGACCTCCAGCTCCTGGCCTGCGAGATGGGGTGCATGAAGGTGCTTCACCACCAGAACATCATCTAGCTATTCCAGGTGGTGGACACCGGGGAGGAGCTGCAGCTCGTGATGGAGTCCGTGGAGAGGGGCGACCTCCGGGACTACCTGAACAAGCGTGGGAGCTTGGTGGAGAGCGAGCCCCACCAGATATTTCAACACATCCTCTTGCCCCCAGCTACTGCCACGCCAAAGGCATCGCACACCGGGATGTGAAGCCTGAGAACATTCTGCTGAACCAAGAGAGAAAAGTAAAGCTGGCGGACTTTGGGCTCAGCGTCCAGGGCTTCAACAAAGCGCTGAGCACATATTGCTGTAGCCCAGAATACTGGGCCCCCGAAGTCTACCTTCACCAGCACTATAAGGGCCCCGAGGTGGACATGTGGAGCCTGGGCATCATCCTCTACCGAATGGTCACTGGCACACTGCCCTCCAGGGGGACCAGCCCTGGGGAGATCGGGGACTGCATCCTGGGCGGGTACGTCCACCTGCCCTCCCTCTCGGGCCAGTGCCGGGACCTGCTGACCAAAATGCTGGCACTGGACTCCCAGAGATGCAGCACCCTGGAGAGCATCAAGCAGCACCCCTGGGTGGAAATGAGGAAGGGACTCCTGCCTTCAGCGAGCCGTCCCTCGGTCACCAGGACCCGGCCATAATTGAAAGCCATGAAAGCTACCAGAGGTACGAAATGCTCCAGGCCATGGAGGAGAAAAAAATACGATGAGGTCATGGGCACATACCCGATCCTCCACTCCAGGAAGCAGGAGGGGGAGGAGGACCAAAAGGAGGAAGAGGAGGAGTGGCGGAGGCGCGTCACCTTCCACAAGCCCTTCCCTCACACTGTGCCCCATGGTGACCTGGATTCCGTGGACTGGCTCCCGTAGCCTGAAGTTCGGGGAATACCCGAAGGCCTGCAACACCAGGTATCCTTCAGAAACAGGAGGTCCTACAGAAGGGAAAGGATGCCACCCCAGGGAAAAGGTCATCTCTGCCAGAGTCCCTGAGCTAGAGGATGCCCAGGAGCACAACACCACCTCCTTGCCAGGCTCCCTGCTGGAGGATGTCCCAGAGAACAGCGCCACCTGTGTGCCAGGCCCCCTGCTGGAGGATGCCCTGGAAAAGAGCAGACCCTCCCTGCTAGGCCTTGTGCTGGAGGATGCCTGGGAGGACAGCAGCACCTCAGTGCCAGGACCCCAGCTGGAGGATGCTGGGGAGCACAGCACCACAACTGTGCAGGCCCCTAGCTGGAGGACATCTAGGAACATAGCACCACCACTGTGTCAGGCCCGCAGCTAGAGGGGGACCAGGAGTGCAGGGCCAACACCATCAGTCCAGCCCCCCAGCCCTCCAGTACCACTCTAAGACCTCCCCCAAGATGTGGCTGGTGTGGTACCAATGCAGTGGCCCCTTCAGAAAAAAATCAGCCAGGTTGAAAATGGTTGCCTTACAAGCTCTCATGGTGTTTCCAGCCAAGGCAGGAGGGCCAGAGCTAAGAAAATCATAAACAGTATCTTGACATTTTGTTGCTGCTGTCCGCCATTTGGACTCCACAGCAACAGAGAGTAAGTATATCTACGGCCACACCCGGCAGAAGTCCCCTCCCCCGTCCCCCCAAAGCGCAACCACTCAGTGGCCATGGTGAACAGGAGCACACCAGGGAAGGGTGAAACTGTGAAAAGACTCAGGGTCTGGGCCCAGTCAGAGGGGACAGAAGCAGCATGAGATACATAGGACTGCAGCCCAGAAGTCTGGGCAGCACCGATGTCCCTGGAGCACAGATGTTTCTGGAACAGTGCTGGTGAAGGGCCAGGAGGGCAACGGAACTGGTGAAGCACCTGGAGGGGAGCAGAGCAGGTGAAGGGGAGGGGGAGGAGAGGTTGGGGAGAGCTGAGCAGGTACAGGGCCCCTGGAGGGGTGTGAGGCTGTGTGGGCAGAGCCTCCAGAGGCAGGGAACCCTGGGCCTCACTCCCCCATGTTAGGCTCTGTCCCCTGAGGACCACCCTGCCCCCTTGCTGGGAGAGCCCTGCTGCTGGCCACTGGGCACACACATGGCGCAGAGGATGCAGGAGCTCTTCCGTCTGAGTGGCATTGTCACTGACTGATAGCCATGGTAGGTACCAAGTCCCCCTGGATTTGGCCCCTTTTCAAAACTGAAATTCTAGTTGGAGAATAGCTTGCCTGCCAGCTAGTGGAGACTCCTAGGGCCTCCTGGTTTCCATCTGAGCCTTGTAAAAGCAAGTCTGTGCAGCACACCCTGGGGGGATTTTGATGGTAAAAGAGCATCATAAACAGGTAACTCTGTGCTTGGGCTTTATTGGCTCTTCTCTTCCACGCAGGTCCTGGATGGCGAGGGAGGCGGCCACCAATGGACAGACTGGCTTCCCACTGCAGGGGGTACCTCCAGGGGACCTACTCTGCCTGTGGGGCACTGGGGCATGGAGGCATCTCAATGCTCTTTCTCTGCCTGCAAGAGACAGTCAGAAATGGATTGTTCTGTGAACATGTCTAGCCCACAAAACATTAAAGCAGTGTTAGTTTGACACCAACTGTATTTGCTTCTCCTGTATGAATGTACCCACACTTCTAACACATGGGTCATCAGATACCTGGATTTGCTTGAAAATTGTTAAAGCATTTAGAATATGTTAGAAAAGTCAGATGGGCCACATGGTGATACCACAGTGACATAAGGTAGTGAAACAGACCTACCAAGGAGTATGTCATTTGGTATTTGCACTATTTTCTTTCAGCATATGTGCGTGTCTTGCACTGTGTCTGTGCAAGTGCGCATGTGCTTCGGTACGTGTGTGTGCATATGTGCAGTTCTGTAGGTAGGAATTGTTCATGTAACTTCTGCCATCAAAAAAACACAGAGTTGTAGAGACTTGGTATCATGGCTTGAAAAGTGGTTCCTCCCTGGTGATGGAGGGTTCAGCACAGCACTGTGAAGCTATGGGCAGCGTCTATAGCACCAGTTCAATCCCCAGCCACCCAGGGAGGTGCCCACATGAGGCAGGAGACCTCTCTTGTCTCCCTGCTTCTGCCCTCAGCAGTAGATTTCATAACATCTGCCTGTTCTGATCCCCAAGGTCTCCGGCAAATCCTCTCAGCCCCCACACTTCTGGCCTGCACCCCATTCTTGTATGCATAAATAAATAAAACTAAATCTAAAAAAACCTACACAGTCATGGCCATGTGATGCTGGAGATGCTGATCGAAACACCCGAGCAGAGGTGAGGACAAGGCAAGTGGTTCTCAGAGCTGGGGTTGAGGGAGCTGTGGGCCAGAAGAAGACATTTTGAGGTCATGGTTCCGTAGGGCATGTTGGAAGCCATGGGATGGATTAGTTCACGTTAAGGACAGCGAAGTGAAGGAGGAGACATGCAAGCACATTTGAGAGAAAAACTGGAATGGGCATTGGAGTCAGCAACCAAAACGGAAGTAGCCATGACACACTGTGCACGGCAGCTCAGCAGCAGCGGCAGCAGTTGGCAGGAGGGAGCAACAGAACCTCTCAAAGCCACTGACGGGTCAGGCTCCCCAGGGGCAGATGGACCAGCGGGAAGCCTGCCCCGTGTGTCCTCACACCCTGAGCCAAATCAAACCCTCCACTCTCTGGACCTGGAAAAAGAGGCGCTGGAGCAATATCAGTCCCCACACCCCTGAGCCAATGCTTCTGAGCTTCAGGGCTCTGACTGTGCTTCAGGCTGCTCAGGTGAGACTCGGTTCTCAGCTGATACTGTGAGTGAACAGAGTAGGCTTGGAGGGTGAAAGGAACCTGCAGCCTGAGTCGCAACAGAACCCCCATTGTTCACCTGCACCCACCATTTCCAGATGCCAGGTAATTCCTAGAAGGGCTAAGGGGCACAGCATCTGGACCTGTCCTTTGCCAACTCACCCAACCCCCTACCCGCCCCAATCCCCAGCTCGAGCAAGAAGCCGCTATATCTAAGCCAGAAATCTCAGTGGAAGCTGACCACACCCCTCTGCCCCCACCCCCATCTGAGTCAGGTCAGAGGGTGTCCCCACAACATGGGGAGACCACGGCAGGCAGCACTGAGTGATGCACACACACCCCGTGTCATGCTGCTGGCGACACTCTTGACACTGAGGGAAGGGGCTGTGCCCTGGCACTAGCAGGCAAGGCAGGAGAGCAGCAGACATGGGCAAGAGGGAACCCACAGGCCGAGATTTACTGCATCTTGCCCGCCTGCCAGAGCCGCCCCTGCCTCTGGCCTGAGAGGTGGCCCATAGGCATAGGCATGCTCAGCTTATGAGCAAAAATGGAGGGAAACCATGTCCCACAGAGTTTTCAACGTTAGGATGTGAAGAAAGGACTGTGTTGAGTCTCATGCTCATGACGTTATGTTGTTTATTATGTCAGTTGATGGTGTCATGTCATTTTGAGACACATCAGAGATTAAGGCAGTGACAGTATGGGGAGATCTTGAAAAGCCAAAACCTAGGACAGGATTTCTCAGCACAAATGAAACAGCCTCTCAAGCATACTATGGATTGTCCTTAACTGGGTACATTTCAATATCTAGTTAAGTCCTAGAAACACACCTCTTGGCAGTAGCTTCTTTGTTAAGGCTGAGAAACCACTGGGGTTTTCCTCTGCCGATGGATGGCTGTGGCCTCTGGCTCTGACGCCACAAGGAGCCACTGTGAAGGCACCAGCAGAGCCTACGTAAGCCCTGCCGGACTGCGGCTGTGTCCTTAGGAGCCAGGAAGCTTTGGGATAGTGACCTGTGGACTCGGACAGAGAGCGAGAGCATGTTTTGGTTTTTGGTTTACTTTTGGTTTATTTATTTCTTTTACTTGTTTAGTTATTTGTTTTAGCCATTTATTTTAGTTATTTTATTTTTATTCTTTGTTTTTTCTTATTTTCCTTTATTATTTTTATGTGCTTTTATTTTTTCTACTTTTTTTTCTTTAATTTCTTTGTTTTTTATTTTATTTTATCGTTTTATTATTTGCTTATATATTTTTTGTTTTTTCTTTACTCTTAATTTTTTTATTTAAGTTTTTAGTTTTTTGATTTTCCTTTTTTGTGTGATCTCCCCCATTTTTCCTTCAGTTGTTTTTTCATTGTTTGTTCTCCTTTCCTCTTTGTTGTTTGTCCTTTTTTTTTTAGTTTTTAGTTTCTAATTGTTGTTTGTTCTTCTGTTGTTTGTCCTATTTGTCTTTGTTGTTGTTCTATGTTGTATTCTTAAATTTAGTGGTTTGTAATTGGTTTGTTTTTATCGTATTTTTACATTTATCTCATTTGTAGTTTTTTTGTTTGTGTATTTTCATTTATTTTTTGTGTAGTTAGCATTAGTATTGCTGGTAAGGTTAATGAAGTTAGTATTGCTTGTAGAGTTAAGTTAGCACTATTAGTATTTACTGAGTTCAGTGAGTACTTTTTGGGTACTATTAACACTAGATTAATAGTACATTTGTTAATATCGTAGGAGAGTTAGTTGTTAGCCGAGGTAGCACAAGGGCTGTGAGCACAGTCAGGGCTGGTGAGTGTAGTCAGCACAGTCCAAGCCCACACTTGCTATGCTTAAGCGCCTCACTCCCCAGGGAGGTAAAGTCAAAACCTACCTGGTGCTGCAGACGCTGGGGGAGGGCGCCCACACCAAGATGAAGCTGGCGCTGCGCGCGCTCACAGGCACAAAGGTGGCCATCAAGGGCATCCTGAAGTCCGAGTTGCCCGACCTCCGGCTCCTGGCCGTGAGATGGTGTGCATGCAGGCGCTTCACCACCTGAACATCATCGAGCTATTCCAGGTGGTGGACACCGGGGAGGAGCTGCAGCTCATGATGGAGTACGTGGAGGCGGGGGTGACCTGTAGGCCTACCTGCATGAGTTGGGGTGCCTTATGGATAGAGAGACCCGCCAGATATTCCAGCAGATCCTCTCAACCCTCAGCTATTGCCACACTAAAGGCATCGCACACCGGGATCTGAAGCCCGAGAACATACTCTTGGACCATCAGAAAAATATCATGCTAGTGGACTTTTGTTTCAGCATCCAGTGCTACAAGGAGGAGCTGAGAACAGACTGTGGCAGCCCAAAATACGCGGCCCCTGAGGTCTACCTTCACCAGCATTATACTGGCTCCACAGTGGACATCTGTATCCTGGGCATCATCCTCAAAGATGGTGACCAGTGCTCTGCCCTTCGTGGGGACCAACCTCTGGGAGCCCAACGAACACATCCTAGGTGGATACTTATATGTGCCCCACTACCTCTAAGGCCAGTGCCGGGACCTGTTAAACAAAATGATGGTATTGGACCCCCAGAGACAGAGCACCCTGGAGAGTATCATCCAATACCCCTGGGTGTGAATGAGGAAGGGACTCCTGCCCTTTAGCAAGCTGTCCCACGGACACCACCACAAGGCCATAATGGAAGCCATGGTCTGCATGGGTTACCAGAAACATCAAATTCAAATGGCAGTTGCAGAGATTATGGGAACATACCTCCACTCCAGGAAGCAAGAGAAGGAGGATGGCCTTGAGGAGAAGGGGCCGGGTCATGCCTTCTTCTGCGAGCCCTTCCCTCACAATGTACCCCACTTGTAGCAGGATTCCAAGGAGCACCACCTGCAGCCTGAGGTTTCTGTGAGAGTCCCCCTGCTGGAGGACCCCCAGGAGCACAGCACCACCTCTGTGCCAGGCCCCAGCTGGAGGACTCCCCAGGGGCACAGCACCACCTTGGTGCCTGGCTGCCAGCTGGAGGATGCCTGGGAGCATGCCTCCACCTCCGTGCCAGGCCCCCAGCTGGAGGGGGACCCGGAATGCAGGACCTAAACCTTCAGCCCATCCCCTCAACCCCCCAGCCCTCCAGCACCACCCTGAGACATCTCCAAGATGTTGCTGCTGCTTCCAGTTCCATAGTAATGCAGTGGCTCCTGCAGAAAGACTCAGCCATGAAGACAGTGGTTACAATTCAAACTCTTCCCTTCATTCCAGCCAAGGCAGGAGGGTCACATCTAGGAGAACAATTCACACTATATTACAAATTTTGCTGCTTCTGTCCACCATTCCAATAAAAACTCCACCACAACAGAGTTCATGCAGCCAGAGATTGAGAATATCTACCACCACACCCTGCAGAAGTCTCGCCCAAAGTGCAGTCACCCAGTGGCCATGGTGAACAGGAGCACACCAGGGGAGGGCGAGGCTATGGAGAGGGTTCAGGGGTTGGCCCAGTCAGAGGGGCCAGGAGCAGCATGAGATTCACAGGACGGGAGCACAGATGTCAAGGGAGCAGAGCAGGTGAAGGACCAGGACAGCAATGGAACTGGTGAAGCACCTGGATGGGAGCAGAGGGGTGAAGAGTGGGGAGTGGAGGAGTTGGGGAGAGCTGAGCAGGTGAAGGGCGCCAGAAGAGGAGTGCAGCTGTGCATGGGTGGAGCCACCAGAGGCCACAGGGCTAGAGGCAGGGAACCAGGGCCTCACTTCCCCATCTTAGGCTCTGTCCCATGAGGGCCACCCTGCCCCCTTGCTGGGAGAGCCCTGCTACCAACCACTGGACACATGGATGGCGCAGAGAATGCAGGAGCTCTTCAGTCTGAGTGGCATTGTCATTGACAGACATCCATGGTAGCAAGTGCCCCTGGATTTGGCCCCTTTTAAAACTGAAATTCCAAGTTGGAGAATCGCTCACCCTCCAGTTAATGGCAGCTCCTAGGGTTTCCTGGTTTCCATCTGAACCTTGTAAAATCACTCCCCGGGGGATTTCGCTAACAAAAGAACATCCTAAATAGGTAACTCTGTGCTTGGGCTTTATTGTCTCTTCTCTTCCATGCAGGCCCCAGATGGTGCAGGAGGTGGCCAGGATGGACAGACTGGCTCCCCACTGCAGGGGGGACCTCCAGGTGACCAACTCTGCCTGCAGGGCACTGCGGAGTGGAGGCATTGAATGCTTTTACTCTGCCTGAAGGAGACAATCAGAATGGATTGTTCTGTTAAAATGTCTATCCCATGACACATTTAATCAGTGTTTGAAACCAAATGCATTTGCTTCACCTTTATGAATGCACCCACACTTCCAACACATGGGTTATCAGATACCTAAATTTGCTTAAAAATTCCTATAATCAGCAGAGAAAATTTAGAAAATTTTGCAAAGCATTTAGAAAATTTTAGAAAAGTCAGATTGGTCACATGGTGATAATACAGTAACATAAGATAGTGAAACAGACCTACTAATGAGTGTGTAATTAGGGAGTTGCACTGTTTTCTTTGGGTGTATGTGTATGTCCTGCATTTTGTGCAAGTGTGTGCATGTGAGTCTGTACATGTGTGTGCTTCTATATGTGTGGAATGTTCAAGTACATTTTACCATCAGAAAGACACTCAGAGCTGTAGAGAACTGGTATAATGTCTTCAAAAGTGGTGCCTCCCTGGTGGCACAAGAGGTTAAGCACAGCGCTGTGAAGCTATGTGCAGTATCTGCAGCAGGAATTTGATCCCAGGCAATCAGTGAGGTGACCCACATGGGGCATCAGACCTCTCCTGTCTTACATGCTGCTCTCCTCACCAGTGGATTTCAGTCGTTCTAACTTTTCTGCTCCCCACTCTGTCTCTGGTGAGTTCTCTCCCCCCCTGCACCTCTGGCCTGTACCTCAGTTCTGTAGCGTATAAATAAATAAATCTTTAAAAAATGCTTTTTAAACTTTGATATTCACTCATCAAACCTTACTTTATTCTGGCTTAGAATTGTATTATTCAGGGCCTCCCTGGTGGTGTAGGAATTAAAGTCTCAGTGCTATGAAGGTATCACCAGCCACTGAGGCATAAATTCAAGAGTTTGATCCATAGTCCAGGAGCTGACCCACATGGTGCAGGAGGCCTCTCCTATCTCCCCACTGCTCCCCTCTGCAGTGGATTTCAGTGGATCCAACTGTCCTGCTCCCAACTCTGTCTCTGTTGAGTCCTCTTACCCCCTGTACCTCTGGCCTGCACTCCAGTTATTATATGCATAAATAAATAATTTCTTAAAAAAAGGGTATTATTCAATTTGGCATCAATTTTAAGGCTCAATGTTCAAAACAATTACTTTGAAATGGAACATCTATTTTTGTTTACTGTATTTTAACATTTCATAAAAGCAATGTGATCTTGGGCTATATTTTTTAAGATTTATTTATTTATACAAGAACCAGGGTACAGGCCAGATACACGGGAGGGTGAGAGGATTCAACAGAGACAGAGTGGGGAAACAGGAAGACTGACGAAATGCACTGCTGAGGGGGAACAGCAGGTGAGACAGGAGAGGTCTGCTTTGCCATGTGGGATTTTCGCTGGCCGGCTGGGATCGAACCAGCGCTGCAGAGACTGTGGACAGCCTGAGCCACCAGGGAGGCCCTAAACCCACAGATTTATGCACTGAAGCAAAGAAAGTTTGTTCAATAAATGGTGCTGCGAAAACTGGGTCGCTACATGCAAAATAATGAAGCTTGACTACTACCTCACACCTTGCACAAAAAGCAAATCAAAATGGATTAAAGAACTAGACATAAGACCTGAAACCATAATATATATAGAAGGAAATATAGGCAAAACACTACATGACATGCACCTCAAAAACATCTTTATAGACACATCACCCAAATGGTGATAGGGAGGGCAAAGTTAAACAGCTGGGACTACATCAAATTAAAGAGCTTCTGTACAGCAAAAGAGACACTAACCAAAACAAAGAGAAACCCCACTGACTGAGAGAAAATTTTTGCATACAATACTAATTATGAAGGGTTGAGCACAAAAATCTACAAAGAACTGAAGACACTGAACAAAAATAAAGTAAATGATCCAGTCAAAACATGGGCAGAAGAGCTAAAAAGAAGCCTCTCCAAAGAGGAAATGCAAATGGCCAACAGGCATATGAAAAAATGTTCAACATCACTTGTAATCAGGGAAATGCAAATCAAAACTACAATGAGATACCGTCTCACAACAGTGAGAATGACAACTATTAAAATAAACTAGCAACAGCAAATGTTGGTGAGGATGTGGAGAAAAAGGAACTCTCCTGCACTGCTGGTGGGAGTGCAAACTGGTCCAACCACTCCTAAAACTGTGTGGAGATTCCTCAACCTACTAAATATTGAGCTTCCATATAATCCAGCAATTCCACTCCTGGGTATTTACCCAAAGGACACAAAAACATTAATTCCAAAGGGCACCTGCACCCCTATGTTTATAGCAGCACTGTTTACAATAGCTAAGCTTTGGAAACAACCCAAATGCCCAAAAATAAGTGACTGGATCAAGATGTGGTACATATACACCATGGAATATTACTCAGCATTCAAAAAAGATAAACTCATGCAATTTGCAGCAACATGGATGGAGCTGGAAGGGATCATGCTCAGCGAAATAAGTCAGATAGAAAAAGAAAAATGCTGGATGGTCTCACTCATGGCAGGAATTTAGAAAACCTAAATAAGGGGTCAGGAAGAAACCTAATTATAATAAAGTAAAAATCAAAATCAACAGGCAACTATAAACCAGAGACACACTGCAGGGGGCAAGGGGGGAAGGGGAAAATGGATTAGGGTCAAAATAAGGGGGTGGGAATTGTATGGGGACTATAACCAAGATGAAAATGCATACATTGTGCAAAAATAGAAAATGATGTAAAAAATATATAAAATTAAAAAAAATAAATCTTAAAAACAAAACAAAAACAAAACTGCCAGATCTACTGAAATACACTCATAAGGGGAGCAGCAAGTGAGACAGGAGAGATGTGCTGCACCATATGTGGGTTAGGTCTCTGCCCGTGGGATTGAACTCAGGCCATCATGGTAATAGTGCTAAGACTTAGCCCCTAGGACACTGGAAGGCCCCATTTTGTGAGTCTCTATTTGAGTTTTTGGACCATTTTTTATTCAGGTATTCCTTTTCTGAGTGTTGAATTTTTTTATCTTTTATTTTGTATATTATTATTATTTTTTATTTTTTTACATCATCGTTCATTTTTAAACAATATTTGCTTCTTCCCACCCCCTCAGGTGTAGTCCCCATAGAGTTTCCTTCACCAATGCACCCGTGCACCATCACCTCAGTCCCCTGTGCTCCTCCCTCCCTCCCTCTGATCCCTCTCCCTCCTCCCTTGTGGTATATCTCTGATTTATAATTGTCCATTTTTGCTTTACTGTTATTATTTTGTTTACACTGATGTCTTATTTGGTTCCCCTATGTTCCTGCTATGGGTGAGATTCTCCGATGTTTTTCTTTATCCTTCTGGCTTGTTTCACTGAGCATGGTTCCTTCTAGTTCCACCCACTTTGCTGCAAAATAGAACAAATACTGATGATATTCATATGGAACCACCAAAAAACATGAATAGCAAAAGCCCTACTGATGACAACAAAGGAGAAAGGAGGTATCACATTCCAAACTTCAAGCTAACAAAAACAGAGACACACAGACCTATGGAACCGAATAGAGCCCAGAAATAAAACCACACTTATATGGACAACTGATCTTTGACAAAGGAGCAAAGAATATGCAATGAGTGCTGAATTTTAAGAGCTCTCTGGGCCTCCCCGGTGACACAGTGGTTGAGCGCTGGGCTGTGAAGCTGCCCATAGCTTGTGCAGCACCGGTTCGATCCCTGGCCAGCCAGCTGGTGAGGGTCCCACATGACACACAGACCTCTCCTGCTGTGCCCGCTGCTCCCCTCATAAGTGTATTTCATCAGTCTACCTGTTTAAACAAACAAACAAATAAACAAATAAATAAATAAATAAAATGTTAAGAGCTCTTTTTAAGTTTTGAATAACAATCCTTTGTCAGATGTGTCCTTTGCAAGAATTTTCTCCCAGTCTTTGATTTCTTTTCTCATTCTCTTGACAGTCTTTTTCAGAGCAGATCTTTTCTTATTTTAATAAAGCCCAGCTTATCATTTCAAAAAAAAATAAAATAAAATCTGGTCTTTCCTAATTGCTACTTTATGTAATTTTAAAATTTAGTTATTACTTTAAAAGGGGGCCTTCCTGGTGGCGCAGGGGTTAAAGACAGCGCTATCAAGCTATCAGCAGCCACTGCAGCACGAGTTCCATCCCCTGCTCTACCCTGCATCCCTCAACCTCAGGAGTATCTCTCCTTACAGTTCCTCTAAGCATCATGAGTGAACCTCCAGCCCTGTGTCCATCACACCTTAGGTCTTTCTAAACAAGAGCTGGTCCTCATGGGTTTCTTCTCCAGGCCATGGTGATTCTCTAACTGCCTATCTGTCTCTCTAGTGTTGGGGGGGGGTCCCAGTTTGCCCCATTATCACTTCTCTTGAAGAAAATATATTTAAAACTTCTTAAAAGCTTTCTGTAATTGTTGCTTTTTTGGGATTTTCAACTCTTTACTTTCTAGGACTGAGAGGTGGCTCCCAAGCTTTCTCATCTCAAAAATTAAAAGTTTTCAAAAGGTAAAGACATAAAGAAAAAAAGTGGAAAACAAAAATGAAAGCTGAAACAACACATGATGAAATAGAGGACAAAAGCAATGCCAGCTACTAGTCCAAAAAACCTGATTTCTCTGTGGTTTGTGATGAGTGGTCCCCATGCTAACTCAGCCCTGGAGAAATGAAAACCTTCAGGTTTTTTTGATCTAGTGTTGTAGAATTTGATCAAATCCTGGGAGTGTTCAATACAGCATAGAGACAATTCTAAGATGTGCCAATGTGAAGCTGCAGTCAGCAGGGTTAATTCAACAAGCCTAGTGGAGATAAATTCGTAATGTGTTAAGACTTTATGAAAATACAATTAGGATAAAAACAGTCAATTCTTCATTTTGGCCTCCTGGCTTTTCCCCTGCTCTCAGCACACCACTGGATTCCAGGTCAGCAAACTGGCGGAAAGTGAAAATAGTTTATGACAGCATTTATGGAATAGCCAAGAATCTCTGGAAACATAAAGTGGATTACAATGATGATGATCACATTAGAAATAAATGCTATCACATGTGTGGGTTTTGTGAAGTACAAATGACTACCTGCATTGCTTCTGATCCTTGCAAAAAACTACAAGGGACTTAATTTTCCTTACTTCCAAGTGCCAAGGTGACACTTATTGAGAAAAATCTATTCTGGACATCGTGGAACATCTATCTGAAAATTGTAGGTGATGGAAAGGCCAAGTACAAAAGCCTCAAGGACTCATGTGTCAGGAGGACTTAGGAAATGAGATGGCCTTCACATCTGAAGTCAAGGAATAATCAAGCAAAATTTTTCTTATCTGTGAAGAGCAATAAAATGAAATGCAATAAAACGAGGTAAGACTTCATGGATAGAAACTTTCTGTAATTTTCTTCGATATGCATAAACCAGAAAAATAGTCTCTTATTCATTTAGATGCTTTAAAAAAAATAAGCTAGAAGACCAGGCGCATAGGGGAGTACGTCCTCGCATTGCCATTTTAGAACAGGGAACTTTCTTGAGTAAAGACTGCTTGAAACTGGCAGAAGGCTCCCAGAGGAGCCAGAGGTGAGCAGGGAAGTTCGCCAGTGCCAGGCCCCTTCTGGCCAGCAGTCCCAGCCCAGAGAGGGAGCGGGCACCCAAGGCCTGGGCAGACTGGGCATGCAGGGGAGTGTGTCTCCACATAGCCACTTTAGAACAGGGAATTTTATTCAATAAAGACTGCTTGAAACTGGCAAAAGGCTCCCTGTGGGACCAGAGGGAGAGGTTCCCTGTACAGTCAGAGCTAAAGGCCCCAACAAGCCTGGTCCCAACTGGCAGGAAGTTGGAGCCCAGAGGGGGATCCAGTGATTTGGAACCCAGAGTCCAATCCAGCTGCCCCACCTCCAGGGAAGTTTGTGGGACTTCAAGACACACCTTTGTAATTAAACACAGAAGAAGGAAACATTCTGTGACAGCGACAATTAACATGCTTAAAGTACCACTGCCTCACTAGACTTCTGGCATAACAGTATTTGACTTGTTTAGACTGCCAGTTTCCAAACCTCACAAAGAGCACACCAAAAAGATGCCAGCCAGTACCAGCAACACAGTGTCCCAAGGCATATGGCAAATTAGAGAACAAGCAGTAGGGAAAAAAAAAAAAAAACTACATGCAACCCAGCATGGAAAAAGACACACCACAGAAAGAAAACCACCCCCCAGATTGCAAAGACTTGGAAGAACTTCTGAGCCTTCCAGAAAAAGAATATAAAATTGCCATGATTAAAAAACTGACAGAAGTCATAAAGGAAAACAATGATAAGGGAAAAATAATCAACGATCAGAAGAATGAAATAGAGTCCCTAAAGAGGGAAGTAAAAGAAATGCATGAGATCAGAGAATAAATGGAGGTGCTAAAGAATTCTGGAAAAAGCAATGAAGCAGAATAAATGAAATGGAAGAATGAATAAGTCCTATTGCAGACACAGAAATAAAAAGAACCAAAACAGAAATGGAAAGAGATACAAAGGAAAAAGACTGAAGAAAGATTTCGAGAACTATCTGACTCCATGAGGAAAGGAAATATAAGAGTTATAGGAATCCCAGAAGGAGAGGAGAGAGATGTAGGAACAGAGAAAATATTCAAGGAAATAATTGAGGACAACTTCCCAAACGTGAAGAAGGAGCTGAAAATTGATATACAAGAAGCAAGAAGAACACCAAATTTCCATGATGAAAGGAAAAATACAGCAAGACACATACTAGTAAAGCTCCCAAAAATCCAAGACAAGGAAAAGATAATGAAGCTGACAAGAGGGAAGAAACAGATAACATTCAAAGGAAAACCAATCAGACTGACATCAGACTTCTCCAAAAAAACACTATGGGCAAAGAGAGAGTGGAGGGACATAGTCAACAGACTCCAAGAAAACAGATGCCAACCAAGAATACACTATCCTGCAAAGCTCTCCTTCCTCTATAAAGAAAGAATAAGGACCTTCCCAGACAAACATAAACTCTGGAATTTCATTATGACTAAACCCCCACTCCAAAAAATACTACAAGGAGTCCTAAAGCCAGAACCTCAGAGGGACGAATAACAATGAAAGAAGGCCAAAAAAAAGTTATTAAAAGAATAAATAAATAAAATCAAAGGAGAGACAAACACAATGGCAAATACAGATGCTAACATATCAATATTAACTCTAAATGTAAATGGACTAAACTCTTCAATAAAAAGACACAGAGTCACAGGTTGGATTAAGAAACAAACCCAACCTTTTGCTGTCTCCAGGAAACACATTTAGCTACAAAAGATTCAAATAGACTCAAAGTTAAAGGATGGAAAACAAACCTACAAGCAAATGGACCAAAAAAGAAGGAAGGAACAGCTATACTTATAACACATAAAACAGATTTCAAACTCAAAAAGGTAAAAAGAGACCCCAATGGTCACTACATTATGATCAAGGGAACAATACTTTAAGAAGAAACAACACTCATTAACATTTATTCACCAAACAAAGGAGCACTAAAATATATCAGACAACTATTGTCATCTCTGAAAACAGACATCAGAGAAAACACATATGTAGTGGGAGACTTCAACACAACACTATTAACAGTGGATAGATCAATGAGACAAAAAATAAGTAAGGACAGTAAAGCTCTAAATAAGGATCTAGAGCACTTGAGCTTAACAGACATCTATAGAACACTAACCCCCAAAAAATCTGAGTACACATTTTTCTCAAGTGCACGTAGTTAATTCTCCAGGATCAATCACATACTGGGACACAAGACAAACATCAACAGATACACCAAGATTGAAATCATACCAACCATCTTCTCTGACCATGACGGCATCAAACTAGAAATAAACCATAAAAAGTGGGCAAGGAACTCTCTTACCGAATGGAGATTAAAAACCACACTACTGGAAGACCACTGGGCTAACGAGGAGATCAAAGAAGAAATTAAAAAATTCTTTGAATTGATGTTTCTGTGTCCTTTGGGTAAATACCTAGGAGTGGAATTGCTGGATCATATGGAAGCTCTATGTTTAGTAGGTCCAGAAATCTCCACACAGCTCTCCATAGTGGTTGGACCAGTTTGCACTCCCACCAACAGTGCAGAAGAGTTCCTTTTTCTCCACATCCTCGCCAACATTTGTTGTTGCTAGTTTTTTTAATATGTGCCATTCTCACTGGTGTGAGATGGTATCTCATGGTAGTTTTGATTTGCATTTCCCTGATTACAAGTGATGTTGAACATTTTTTCATATGTCTGTTGGCCATTTGCATTTCCTCTTCAGAGAAGTTTCTTTTTAGCTCTTCTGCCCATTTTTTGACTGGATTATTTTCTTTGTTGTTGCTGAGTCTCATCAGCTCTTTGCAGATTTTTGTGATCTGTCCTTTATCATTAGTGTTGGGTGCAAAAATGTTCTCCCAGTTGGTGGGGTTTCTCTTTGTTTTTGTTATTGTCTCTTTTGCTGTGCAGAAGCTCTTTAATTTGATGTAGTCCCAGCTGTTTATCTTTGTCTTCACTATCACTGCTTTGGGTGATGTGTCTGTAAAGATGTCTTTGATGTGCAAATCCCGTAGTGTTTCGCCTATATTTCCTTCTATGTATTTTATGGTTTCAGGTCTTATGTCTAGTTCTTTAATCCATTTTGAGTTGATTTTTGTGTATGGTGTGAGGTAGTGGTCAAGCTTCATTCTTTTGCATGTAGCGACCCAGTTTTCCCAGCACCATTTATTGAACAAACTTTCTTTGCTTATAGCAGCACTGTTTACAATAGCTAAGCTTTGGAAACAACCCAAATGCCCAAAAATAGATGACTGGATCAAGAAGATGTGGTACATATATACCATGGAATATTACTCAGCATTCAAAAAAGATAAACACATGCAATTTGCAGCAACATGGATGGCGCTGGAAGGGATCATGCTCAGCGAAATAAGCCAAAAAGAAAAGAAAAATACCGGATGGTCTCACTCATAGCAGGAATCTATAAAACTTAAATAAGGGACCAGGAAAATGAATATAAGAAAGTGAAAATCAAAATCAACAAAAAACTATGAACCAGAGACACTTTTTGGGGGTGGGGCGGGAGGGGAATTATTGGGGTCAGAATGGGGCATTTGCAATGGTATTGGGGAATATAAAAATAAAATTTAATATTAAAAAAAATAAATAAATGTTGTCAACTATTTCAATGTTTTAAAAATCCAAAAAAAAAAATTCTTTGAATTGAATGACAAGGAGGACACCAATTTCCTAAATGTATGGGATGCAGCAAAAACAGTAATAAGAGGAAAATATATAGCAATAGTGGCTCACATCAAGACACAAGAAAGAACTGAAAGAAACAACCTAATAACAAAGCTCAAAGATCTAGAAAAAGAACAACAACCCCCCCAAAACCAGTAGAAGAAAAGAAATAATAAAAACCAAAGCAGAAATAAATGAAATCGAAACAAAAAAAAATAAAACAATCCAAAAAGATCAATGAAACCAAGAGGTGGTTCTTCAAAAAAAATAAATAAAATAGACAAACCCCTAGCCAGGCTCACAAAGGAAAAAAGGGAGAAAACACAAATAAACAGGATCATAAATGAAAGAGGAGAAGACACAACGGACACAGCAGAAATCAAAAGAATAATCAGACACTACTATGAACAGTTCTATGGAAACAAGTTCAAAAATCTAGAGGAGATGTACAAATTCCTACAACTCTACAATCACCCAAACCTAGATAAAGAAGAAATAGAACACCTAAACAGACCAATTACAAGCAGCAAAATTGAAATGGTAATCAAAAACCTCCCCAAAAACAAAAGCTCAGGACCTAATGGATTTACAAATGAATTCTACCAAACGTTCAGAAATGAATTAGTGCCTATCCTTCACAAACTCATCCAAAAAATTGAGAAGGAAGGGAAAATACCAAACACGTTCTGTGAAGCCAACATTACACTAATACCAAAACCAAACAAGGACAACACAAAAAAGGAAAACTACAGGCCAATCTCCCTAATGAACACTGATGCAAAAATCCTCAAAAAAATTTTAGCTATCAGAATCCAACAATGTATCCATAAGATAATTCATCATGACCAAGTAGGATTCATTCCAGGGACACAAGGATGGTTCAACATCTGAAAATCAATCAACATTATCCAACACATCAACAAAAAGAAATATAAAAACCATATGATAATAACAATAGATGCCTAGAAAGCTTTTGACAAAGTGCAACACCCATTCATGATAAAAGCCCTTGAAATTCTTGGGATGCAAGCAACATACCTCAACATCATAAAGGCCATATATGAAAAGCCAACAGCCAGAATCATTCTCAATGGCGAAAAGCTGAAAGCATTCCCATTAAGATTTGGAACAAGACAAGGATGTCCACTCTCACCACTGCTTTTCAATATAATACTGGAAGTCCTAGCCAGAGCAATAAGACAAGAGAAAGACATCCAAGGAATCCAAATAGGAAAAGAAGAAGTCAAACTATCACTATTTGCAGATGGTATGATAATCTACATAAAGAGCCCCAAAAACTCCACAGAAAAACTAATTCAACTCATCAATCAGTTCAGTAAAGTGGCAGGATACAAAATCAACACGCAAAAGTCAGTAGACATTCTATACACAAACAATAAATCTGTAGAAGAAGAAATTAAAAAAAAATCCCTTTCATTATTGAAACAAAAAAATCAAATACTTGGGAATAAATCTAACAAAAGAGGTAAAGGACCTATACAAAGAAAACCATAAAACAATGATAAAAGAAATAGAAGACACAAAGTAATGGAAAGACATCCCCTGCTCATGGATTGGAAGAATAAACATTATTAAAATGGCCATCCTACCAAAAGCAATATACAGATTCAATGCTATTCCAATCAAAATTTCAATGTCATTCTTCAAAGAAATAGAGCAATTATTGATGAAATTCATCTGGAATCACCAAAAACCCCGAATAGCCAAACATTGACTGAAAAAAAAGATGGGAATGGAGGCATCACACTCCCAAACTTCAAACTCTACTACAAAGGCATAATCATCAAAACTGCATTGTATTGGAACAGGAACAGACACACAGGCCAATGCAATCGAATAGAAAATCCAGAAATAAACCCACAGATTTATGGTCAACTAATCTTTGACAAAGGAGCAAAGAATATGCATTGGAGGAAAGAAAGTTTGTTCAATAAATGGTGCTGGGAAAACTGGGTCGCTACATGCAAAAGAATGAAGCTTGACTACTACTTCACACTCTGCACAAAAACCCACTCAAAATGGATTAAAGAACTAGACATAAGACCTGAAGCCATAAAATACATAGAAGGATATATAGGCAAAACATTACATGATATGCACATCAAAGACATCTTTACAGACACATCACCCAAAGCAGTGATAGTGAAGGCAAAAATAAAACAGCTGGGACTACATTAAATTAAAGAGTTTCTGCACAGCAAAAGAGACAATAAAAAAAAAAAAGAGAAACCCCACCGACTGGGAGAAAATTTTTGCACACAACACTAATGATAAAGGACTGATCCCAAAAATCTACAGAGAGCTGATGAGACTCAACAAAAACAAAGAAAATAATCCAGTCAACAAATGGGCAGAAGAGCTAAAAAGAAACTTCTCTGAAGAGGAAATGCAAATGGCCAACAGGCATATGAAAAAATGTTCAACATCACTGGTAATCAGGGAAATGCAAATCAAAACTACAATGAGATACCATCTTATACCAGTGAGAATGGCACATATTAAAAAATCTAGCAAAACAAATGTTGGCGAGGATGTGGAGAAAAAGGAACTCTCCTGCACTGCTGGTAGGAGTGCAAACTGGTCCAACAACTATGGAGAGCTTTGTGGAGATTTCTTGACCTACTAAACCTAGAGCTTCCATATGATCCAGCAATTCCACTCCTAGGTATTTACCCAAAGGACACAGAAACATCAATTCCAAAGTGCACCTGCACACCTATGTTTATAGCAGCACTATTTACAATAGCTAAGCTTTGGAAACAACTCAAATGCCCAAAAATAGATGACTGGATCAAGAAGATGTGGTACATATAAACCATGGACTATTACTCAGCATTCAAAAAAGATAAACACATGCAATTTGTAGCAAACATGGATGGAGTTGGAAGGGATCATGCTCAGTGAAATAAGCCAGAAAGAAAAAGAAAAATACTGGATTGTCTCGCTCATAGCAGGAATCTAGAAAACTTAAATAAGAGACCAGGTAAAAGAATAACTATAAGAAAGTAAAAATCAAAATCAATAAACAACTATGAACCAGAGACACTCTATGGCAGGCGGGGGACGCGGAAAGAGGGATTGGGGTCAAAATAAGGGGGTTGCAATTGTATGGGGAATATAAAAATAAAATTAAAATTAAAAAATAAAAAAAAATAAAAATTTAATATGAAAAAAAAACCCAGTCAATTCTTTAAGGAACAAATTCTGTTCGAGTTTGCATCCTTTTTCAATTAGAAATGAGAACATCAAATATTTGGCAATAAATCTAACAAAAGAGGTAAAGGACCTATACAAAGAAAACCATAAAACAATGTTAAAAGAAATAGAAGAAGACACAAAGAAATGGAAAGACATCCCCTGCTCATGGATTGGAAGAATAAACATTATTAAAATGGCCATCCTACCAAAAGCAATATACAGATTCAATGCTATTCCAATCAAAATTTCAATGTCATTCTTCAAAGAAATAGAGAAATTATTGATGAAATTCATCTGGAATCACCAAAAACCCCGAATAGCCAAAGATCTCCTGAAAAAAAAAAAAAAGAAGGGAATGGAGGCATCACACTCCCAAACTTCAAACTCTACTACAAAGCCATCATCATCAAAACTGCATTGTATTGGAACAAGAACAGACACACAGACCAATGGAATCGAATAGAAAATCCAGAAATAAACCCACAGATTTATGGTCAACTAATCTTTGACAAAGGAGCAAAGAATATGCATTGGAGGAAAGAAAGTTTGTTCAATAAATGGTGCTGGGAAAACTGGGTTGCTACATGCAAAAGAATGAAGCTTGACCACTACCTCACACCATACACAAAAATCAACTCAAAATGGATTAAAGAACTAGACATAAAACCTGAAACCATAAAATACATAGAGGGAAATATAGGCGAAACACTACGTGATTTGCACATCAAAGACATCTTTACAGACACATCACCCAAAGCAGTGATAGTGAAGGCAAAGAAAAACAGCTGGGACTACATCAAATTAAAGAGCTTCTGCACAGCAAAAGAGACAATAAAAAAAAACAAAGAGAAACCCCACCAACTGGGAGAACATTTTTGCACACAACACTAATGATAAAGGACTGATCCCAAAAATCTACAGAGAGCTGATGAGACTCAACAAAAACAAAGAAAATAATCCAATCAAAAAATGGGAAGAAGAGCTAAAAAGAAACTTCTCTGAAGAGGAAATGCAAATGGCCAACAGACATATGAAAAAATATTCAACATCACTGGTAATCAGGGAAATGCAAATCAAAACTACCATGGGATACCATCTTACACCAGTGAGAATGGCACATATTAAAAAATCTAGCAACAAATGTTGGCGAGGTTGTGGAGAAAAAGGAACTCTCCTGCACTGTTGGTGGGAGTGCAAACTGGTCCAACCACTATGGAGAGCTGTGTGGAGATTTCTGGACCTACTAAACCTAGAGCTTCCATATGATCCAGCAATTCCACTCCTAGGTATTTACCCAAAGGACACAGAAACATCAATTCCAAAGAGCACCTGCACCCCTATGTTTATAGCAGCACTGTTTACAATAGCTAAGCTTTGGAAACAGCCCAAATGCCCCAAAATAGATGACTGGATCAAGAAAATGTGGTACATATACACCATGGAATATTACTCAGCATTCAAAAAATATAAACACATGCAATTTGCAGCAACATGGATGGCGCTGGAAGGGATCATGCTCAGTGAAATAAGCCAGAAAGAAAAAGGAAAATACTGGATGGTCTCACTCATAGCAGGAATCTAGAAAACTTAAATAAGGGACCAGGAAAATGAATAACTATAAGAAAGTGAAACTCAAAATCAACAAAAAACTATGAACCAGAGACACTTTTTGGGGGGTGGGTGGCGGAGGGGAGGGATTGGGGTTAAAATGGAGGTTTTGCAATTGTATGGGGAATATAAAAATAAAATTTATTATTAAAAAAAGAGATGAGAACAGGGCCCTCCTAGTGCCACAAAGTGTTAAGAAGCAGCCTATGACTCAATCTGTAGCCACTGTGGCACGAGTTCCATCCCTGGCCTGGGAGAAACCCACATGGCTCAGCAGACCTCTCTTGCCTCGAACGCTTCTCCCCTCAGGAGTGTATGTCAGTCAGTCTGCCTGTTCTGTTCCCCACTCTGTCTCTGGTGAATCCTCTCATCCCCCACACCCCTGCCCTGTACCCCAGTTCTTGTATGCATAAATAAATACATCTTTAAAAAAAAAGAAAAGAAAATGAGATCAAGTGTCTCTGATCCTCTCTTCCCCCATCAAGCCTTTTACAATATTTTTAATCATTTAAAGTAGCATTGAGGGGCCTCCCCGGTGGTACAGCAGGTTGAGCACAGCTCTGTGGGGCTGTCCACAGCCTCTGCAGTGCAGGTTGGATTTCCGGCTGGCCAGGGAGATACCCACATGGCGTGGCAGACCTCTCCTTTCTCACCTGCTGCTCCTCTCAGCAGTGTTTTCAATTCATCTGCCTGTTCTGCTCCCTGCTCTGTCACCTTCTTGTGCCTCTGGCCTTTACCCCAGTTCTTGTGTAAATAAAATAAATCTTTAAAAAAAAAAAAAAGTATCACTGATATATTTGTAGTGGATGTAGGGGAGGTGAAATGACACAGGAAGACTCCCACAACATTAGGGGGACACACCTTATAAGTAAGAATAGTCCAAAAGTTGAACAGAAGATATGAAAAGAGGGCATCTGTGACAACCTGGATAGAACTGCAGGGCATGGCCCTAAGTGAAATAAGTAAAAAGCAGAAAGACAAATGCCACATGATTTCAATCATGCGTGGCACTAAAAAAAAAATATGGGCAAAAACCAAAATAAACCCTTGGATTTTGCTAGAAGTGAGGGTTGGGGAGAAGGGAGGAAGGAAAATGGAGAGCAGGCTCATGAAAGTTATAGATTATGTTAATGAATAGTCTTCAATGTTTGGTGATCATTTTATAATTTTAAAATTTCTAAAAGATATGCAATATATTAATGCAGTTCTGTTTGCCTTATTATTTTGCTTAAGATGTAGGAATAACAAGAACCAATATTGGAAGATCATCTACCCTTATTTTATATATTTATGTGGTGAGTGAATGAGTGAATTCTACTCTGATTGATCTTTCCAAAATGTACATATTACTAAAAATATACATTTTGTCTAGAGCTGTGTGGGATGAAATCCAATTAATTAATTACCACTGAAAGTTATATTTGCAAATCACAAAATCAATAACACAATGCTTTGAGAAACAGGTGGTATTTGTGTGTGTGTGTTCCTTTTTTTAATACTGGAGTTTGGTCCACAAGTATACAAAATTCTGGGGAGGAAAAAGATGCTTAGTCAGAAATAAATGAAATAGAGAAAAAAATTAGTTCAAAAAATCAATAAAAGTAATATTTTTTTAGAGATAAACAAGATCTTTGGTTAGACTGAGTGAGAAAGGCTCACAATCAGAATGCTAGAGAAGATGTGACAACTGATATTGAACAAATCAAAAGAGACCAGTCAATGTAATAATCAATAAATTGGCTAACACAGAAGAAATGGATAGAGTCCTGAAGATATAAAACATACCCACATCATGAAGAAATGGAAAGACCTATAATTTGAAAGGAAATTGAATCGAAACCTCCCAAAGATGTCCAAGAAAAGTCTAGAAAGAAGTGACTCAGTTGTGAATTCTAAATATTTAAGGAGGATTAATAATCAGTTACCTCACACTCTTCCAAACACTGAAGGGGACCTGCCCAAACTCACTTTATGAGGGCAGAATATCCTCACACCAAAGCCAAACAGTAGACACACACACACACACACACACACACACACACACACACACACACACACAGTTGGTCGATATCCTATGGGATGAATATGGGTTCAGCTGTTAAAGGTTTCTGATGTTTCTCCCTCTTTCCCAAACTTAATGCTTTTCTAGAAGCACTTCTTTGTAGCTCCTATGATCTCTGTTCACATGAAAAAGACAAACATTATTTTGCAGCATCCACAAATACTCTTTAAAATTTCACTATTGTGGTAATTTTAAAATATCTATAATAGTTTATACTATTAAGATATCTATAATAGTTTATGGATTCTAATTCAATATTGGATCATTTAAATGTCATTTCTGTCCTTGAAATGCAAGCATCTTAGCTCCACTAGATCGATCAAATCTAGCACATCCTATACATTTACCATTCTTCTATCTTCGTCTACAACTGAATTCAAATATATATTTCATTATACCTCAAACATACATACTATTCCTCTAATAATAATATGCATTTCAACTTAATTTCTTGTTTCATATTTTTTCTAAAGAAATTCATCAAATGCTATAAACTATTATTGAACTTTCTACATTTAATACATTTCTATTCCTGTAAAAATTGTATAATTGCATTTTGGTGAGTTTATAATCTGGAGATACAGTAGGAAATGAAAATGGGAAACTATATAGGACATCATAAAGGAAGGGAAGATTCTGAAGAGATTTAAACTTCAGCTGATGCTAACATTTAACAAACTTTTTCTAAATAAGATGGAAGAAACTTTATAGAGTCAAAGAGGGAAAAAGAAGAATGAAGAACAATGGAAGGAAGGAATACATGGAAAGAAGGAAGCAGAAAGGGAAGTAGGAAGGGAGGGAAGAGAGAAGGACAAGGAGGGAGGGGGGAGGGAACAATTGTACTTCTTTATATTTAATTTCTGACTGAAGATTTTAAATCAAAGAGCATTTTTTTTCTTTCTATTCATCCCTATTTTGAGAGTCTCCGATACAATTAAGTCATCTGATATTTGATGTCTACAGCATTCTGTATTGCCTAGCAGGTACTTGAAAATTTAGCTTTCAAATTTAATTTGTTCTGATCTTATATGTCTATGCTCATAAAGTCAATAAACTCTCACTATAGTACTGTATAAAAAGGAGAAAATATCTTTTTTTTTTTTAGTTTTGAGAGCACTCTAAATATTTGTGGTGTTTCTCTCCTTGAAATTAATGAAGGGTTTCTTTGCTCCCCAATGATGGTCATGGAATGCAGAGCCTGAGAAAATTATCAGTATCTTATTTAATAAAATCTATTTTTCTTGTATGATCAGACTTCTTCATGATGAGTTTCAGTAACCGTAGTGACTTTCCTGTTGTTCTGAAGGCTGTGGAGAAACATAAAAATTTCAAAAGAATAACTCAGAACCGAGGCATATAGCATCCTCTTCCAAGAGAAAAATGTAAGATGTCATGTGAGGAAAGAAGGTAGAAATGGAGTTTGCACAGCAGAGAAACCCATCAAAATAACAGGGACATTACAAAATGGGAGAATACATTTACAAATTATACATCTGATAAAGGGCTAGCACATAAAATATATAAAGAATTCATGCAATTGAGTAGCAAGAAAAAATGTGATTAAGAACAGAAACAGAACAGACATTTCTCAAATAAGACATGAATATGGCCAAGAGGTACAGAACAAGGAGCTCAAGGTCACTTATCTCAGGGAGACGCAGATCAAGCCACACCACCTGTCACTACCCCCATTAGAGTGGCCACCCCCAAAATTTAGAGCAAGAACAAGTGTGGGAAAGTGTGGAAAGGGGGCCCGCACACAGCTGGTGAGAAAGTCAATGGGTGCAGCCCCTCTGAGAAATAGCGTGGGCTTTCTACAAAGTTAAAAATGGAATTAAGCTATGAGCCTGCAGGCTTCCTTCTGGGTATAGATACAAAAGAAAATGCAGCTGGAAGCGCGCCCCACCCCAGGCCCAGGGCCATGCTGCTCACAGTCACCAAGATGTAGAGGCACCTGTGTGTGCACTGAGGGCTGAGTGCAGAGAAATGGGATGTGATATAAGATTCTAGAGACTCAGGTCAAAACGGTGAGTCCCTGAGGGCATTATGGAAAGTAAAAGAATTTAGGCAGAGGAAGACGGAGACTGTGTGACATCACCCGGATCTGGAACCTAAAACCTGAACTCACAGGGACAGACTGAAATGATAGCTGCCAGGGCCTGGGGCTGGGGGAAAGGGTTGGTTTAGTCCCTAGTATAAACTTCCAGCTTTGAGATGAATAGGTTCTGGGTATCTAGTGTCCGTCCTAATGATAATAGCTAATGATACTATTGGAAATACTTAAAAGTTGCCCAACAGTAGCTCTTAAATGCTCTCCTCACAAGAAGAAAAATAAACCCATGTGTGTTCCAGGTGACAGAGGCTAAAAAACCTCTCTGGTGGCCATTTCATGAGCTATCTGTATACCAAGTGATCATGTTTGCGCCTTTTCTTAATGCAAAGTTACATGTAAGTCATATCTCATATGTGTGTGAGGAGTCACAGCAGGTTAAGTGATGTGATGTGTTACCGTCTAGTGAGATTGTCATTAAACCGCGTCAGCTTCCCAGGACCGGGGCTCCAGCCTCGACGCGAGCCGATGGCCTCTGCGTGCGCCATTTCCTTCCGGACCACCCACCTCAGCCCCAACACAGCTGAGATCATAGTGACATTCACTGAAATAAAAAAAAAAAAAGTAAAACACACCTCTTCTGTAGCTTTCTATAACCAATAATATTTTATTTGTATTGTAACTCATTTACCACTATTTGAATTCTAAACTTAGACATTTCAGAAAGATCAGACTCCTTTCTCCTTTATTTTTCCTCCAAATTAATTCCTAAGGAATAAAAACCTGTTTATGTTTATATATTTCATCTGTGTATACAATCAAATTAAAATCTCAATTTTAGGGCCTCCCTGGTGGTGCAGGCCGTTGAGCGCCACAAGGTGAAGCTGTCCACAGCCTCTGCAGCGCGGGTTCAATCCCAGACGGCCAACAATCCCACATGGCGCAGCAGACCTCTCCTGTCTCACCCGCTGCGCCCCTTAGCAGTGTACTTCAGTCGGTCTGCCTGTTCTGTTCCCTTCTCTGTCTCTGGTGAATCCTCTCACCCTCTGGCGCATCTGGCCTGTACCCCGGTGTTTGTATAAATAAATAAATATTTTAAAAAAATAAATTAAATAAAATCTCAATTTTACATAATGTTCACATGTCCATAGTGTACTATGAAGTCTATGATAAAGCAGCTAGAAATTAAAATTATAGATGAAACTTTCCTTATAAGAAGTAAATCAGTAACTTTAATGTTTATGCCCACTTCAGAATATGACTATCAACCTGTTATTTAACTATGAAAGTTTATATTTTCATATTTGTACATATATAAATTATGCATATATATGTATATATATTTGTGTATATATATATGTTCTGTCAGAGGTGCCATTTTCTTTTTCAGTTTAGTACTGCACATTATTTCGTAGATTCAGATTTTAAATACAGATTTAATTATACTTTAGTGAATAAGGTAATTTTTTTTTTTTTGTAGAGGCATGTTTTATTTATTATTTGTTTTGTTTGTTTGTTTGTTTATACATGCACTGGGTACAGTCAGAAGCGTGGGAGGGTGAGAGAATTCACCAGAGCCAGAGCGGGGAGCAGAGCAGGCAGAAGGACCGAAGTACACTGCTGAGGGGAGCAGCGGGCGGCAGGAGAGGTCTGCGCGCCATGTGGGACCCTCCTCCAGTGGCCGGGGAGCAGCCGGGGATCGAACCGGCACCGCAGAGGCCGCGGGCAGCTTCGCAACCCGGCGATCAACCGCTGCGCCACTGGGGAGGCCCTGAATAAGGTAATTTAAAAAGACTTAACTGATTCCCTATGGCTATCAGGGTGTACTACTGTGAAAATCATTCTATTTGCAAAGTGTAAATCCCTTATTTAATAGGAAAGATTAGGTTTGTTTCTCTATTTTGTCTTATTATAAACTCATCATGTTTATCATCACACAAATTGTAAAGATGCAGAGGATTGTGAAATGAATGAATAAATCTTGATTTGGAATTTATCATTTTATGAATTCATAAAAGATTTCAAAGAATATGTTTATTCTTTTCCTTGGATATTAATGAGGTTTTAATGATTGTAAAAATATGAAAGGATGCCTATAAATACAAATATGTTTGTAAGTATGATAATCATTCACGGGAAGTGTCATAGCCTATGAAAATTCAACATGTTTATGTAAACTTTTAATTCCCTGAGGGCCTAAGAAACTGTTAGTGAGCAATGCTATGACTCCTGGATTGCCCTAATATTCTATTCTTTTAAAAAGTGGTGAGTACACAGAGCTAACTTAGGATGGATTTCAGTTTGTTTCTTTGAGCAATAGGAAAGAAAACAAAGTTATACATAGAAAATAGTTTAGATTAGATTATTCCACAAGTTATTTGGAGCATAAAGTTCACACAAATTAATGTCTTGCCTTTTCAGACTGGCATTTCCCAAATGCCATTTTCCAATTCTCCATAAATTATGACACTTTGAAAATGAGGGAGCCACATGATGACCGAGCTGTAAAACGGCTACAGTTAGATACTCATTTTCTCAATATAAAGTATGACATGTGTTGATTGCATTGTTTTTAGAGTCCCAGCAAAAATCGCTGTCTCCCAAAATTGGCTACTGAGGAAAAGAACGATTTTGAAATTGAGGGACTCTAAGCAATGGGACCAGAGAGCCAAGCCAACCCCCTGTGTGGTCAGCATAAGGGCTGCCTTTCTTCTCTTCCTCTCACAACTGTGCTGTGGCCTCTTCTAGCCTCACCTTCAACCACCCAGCAGACCTGTGTGTTCCATATTCTGGTGCACTTGACCGTCAAGGGGCTTCTCTCCAGGCAGATCCCCCAGGAGCTTCATTTCCCTCTTCTTCACTGGAAGTCAAATAGTTATCCCTTTCAAACGTTTTCAAAATCTGCACTTCTTTAAAGAAAACAATCACTGTGAAAAGCCCATTTAAGAAAAGTAAAGTGCTGAGAAGGATGTCACCCTAGCAATTATATGCCTATTAAATACCAACACAGGATATTTTATTTATTTTTTTAAGACCTAGCATATTTGTTTTATTTTTTTAATGTTTAATATATTTTATTTTATATAATTCTACATCATTTTTTATTTTTGCACAATGTATACATCTTCATCCTGGTTATATTCCCCATACAATTGCGACCCTCTTATTTTGACCCTAATCCTACCATACCCGTAGTGTGTCTCTGGTCCACAGTTGCTTGTTGATTTTGACTTTTTCTCTATTATAATTAGTCTTTTTCCTGGTCCCTTGTTTGGGTTTTCTAAATTCCTGCTATGAGTGAGACCATCTGGTATTTTTCTTTTTCTTTCTGGCTTATTTCGCTGAGCATGATCCCTTCCAGCTCCATCCATGTTGTTGCAAACTGCATGTGTTTATCTATTTTGACTGCTGAGTAATATTCCACTGTGTATATATACCACATCTTCTTGATCCAGTCATCTATTTTTGGGCATTTGGGTTGTTTTGATAGCTTAGCTGTTGTAAATAGTGCTGCTATAAACACACTGGTGCAGGTGCCCTTTTGAATTAATGATTCTGTGACCTCTGGGAAAATACCTAGGAGTGGAATTGTTAAATCATATGGAAGCTCCATCTTTAGCAGACTGAGGACTCTCCACACAGCTTTCCATAGTGGTTGGAACAGTTTGCACTCCCACCAGCAGTACAGGAGAGTTCCTTTTTCTCCACAACCTCGCCAACATTTGTTGTTGCTAGTTTTTTTTAATATGTGCCATTCTCACTGGTATAAGATGGTATTTCATTGTAGTTTTGATTTGCATTTCCCTGATTATAAGTGATGTTGAACAATTTTTTAATGTGCCTGTTGGCTATTTGCATTTCCTCTTTGGAGAAGTTCCTCTTTAACTCTTCTGCCCATTTTTTGACTGGATTATTTTCTTTGTTTTTGTTGAGTCTCATCAGCTCTTTTGTAAATTTTTGTGATCAGTCCTTTATAATTAGTGTTGTGTGCAAAAATTTTCTCCCAGTTGGTGGGGTTTTTCTTTGTTTTGGTTACTGTCTCTTTTGCTGTGCAGAAGCTCTTTAATTTGATGTAGTCCCAGCTGTTTACCTTTGCCTTCCCTATCACTGATTTGAGTGATGTGTCTATAAAGATGTTTTTGTGGTGCATATCATGTAGTGTTTTTAATTTATTTATATAAGTACTGGGTACAGTCAGAAGTGCAGGAGGGTAAGAGAATCACCAGAGCCAGAAGGGAGAGCATAGCCGGCAGACTGGGGTCCCATGTCATACATCGGTCTTTTGCCCCCCAGGCATTCCCTGTCATACCTCGTGATGCCTTCCCAGCGTGATCCAGCTTTGTGCTCTAGTTTGATTTGAAGGGCACCTTGAAGGATTGGGCTCCTGTACCTAACTGACTGGCCATTTTGACCTTGCTATAGGTGACAAAATGGTGGTCAAACAGGCTGCTTAGGAGTAGCAGACACACATGTCCCCCTTTTTTGTTTTAATTAAAAAGAGGAGAGGTGGGAGGAAGGGGGGAAAAAGGGAGGAAGTCTAGGCAGGCCATAGGCCAGGCAAAGAGTCATCTTGTTAGTTTGTGTCTTTTAACTTGCATCTGATGATAGCAGGAACATCCAAGTTACTGTTAGCCGAGAGAGAGGAAATGAAGGCCACAAAGAGGTTAGTTGATGTGGCAGGTACTCCCTGCTGAGCCAGTAGTGTCTCTGCTGATGATGCAAGGCGCTTGATGGCTCCCCATGTTATGGCTGGAGAATCAGGAGTTTTGTGTTTTCTTCTAGAAGAGTGGTAGGGTTTAATATAGGAAGCCGGAATCCACTGAACACGTTGGCAAAGCAAAGCTTGTAAAGAAATGAAAGCCGATAATAGGGCTTCATCAATGTTAGTGTTACGAAAGGCAGAAGAGATGTCTTGTACTAGGGCGGTAACATATAGTGAATCAGAAATAATATTAAGTGACTGTGAAGGAAATTAGTAAAGAGCCCAAATAACAGCTGCTAGTTCAGCACGTTGGGCTGAAGGAAAAGATGTAGTATAGGCAGTTTGCCACATCGCATCCAACACTGTGCGCCAGACCATGACTCAGCGGCCTGTAGTGGAGGAACCATCTACGAAGATAGTAAGAGCTTGGGGAATGGGAGAATTAATAACAATATCAAAAGAATGAATAAGTTGTAGGGATTGAATGCATTTATCAGGGTGGATTGAATAAAAGAATGATCTGATGTAATCCTGGAAAACAATTTGAAATTGCTCCAACTGAGTGAGGAACCATTTTCTTTCCTGCTTGGAGAGGCCTGTGTTAATAGAGCCAGGATAATAACCAGATAAGGACTGACAATGAGAATGACCTTTTTGTAACAAGGAACATCTTTGAGAAAAATAAGTAGATAGATGATTTTTAGGCTGGGAGGGAAGAAATAGTCATCCAATAATGCAGAAGAGTGAGGTCAATTGTCCAGTAATTCCTGTAGGAGAATGGGGGGTATTTACAATAAGCAATGAGAGATATTTTAGGGTTGCACCTGTCAAAACAAGAAGAGTGAAGGCGGTTGTTAAGAAATGTTAATTGTTGCTTTGCTTTGTTAGTGAGCGAGCGATGAGAGGCTGGGGCTGGATCGCCTTTTAAAGAGGCAAACAGCTCAGAAAGAGCATAAGTGGGAATTCCAAGAACTGGACGAAGCCAATTAACGTGTCCTAAAAATTGTTGTAAAGTCGATAATGTGACGGAGTCAGATAAATGTAAAGTAGGAGTCTTAGGAATTACTTGAGAATGTAGCATCTTAAATCCTAAATAAGAATAAAGGTTAGAATACTGAATCTTATCAGGTGCCACCACCAAGGCTGTAAGTTTTAAATGGTCATTAAAACTTCTGAACAGACCTGTAGATGATTGGTAGAGGATGCTGCTAACAAGGTATCATCCATGTAGTGGTACATCAAGTGAGACGGAAACTGAGTACGGACTGGACGTAGGGTGTTGTCCACAAATAGCTGACACATGGTGGGGTTATTCATTATTCCTTGAGGTAAAAAAACACCATTGAAAACATTGTAAGGGTCAACCGTTATTAATCTCAGGAACTGAGAAGGCAAATTTTCCCTTATAATCTGGGTGTAAAGGAATTGTGAAGAAACATCTCCACAAACAGGAAATGAAAAAGTCAAGGGAATCATATCTGGATTAGGGTGGCCTGGTTGAAGTGCTCCCATTGGCTGCATTTGAAAATTAGCTGCCTGTAAATCCTGAATAAGTCACCATTTCCCTGATTTTTTTGGAATACAGAATATGGGGATGTTCCATGGACTGGTCGAGGGTTCCATGTGACCTAAATGTAATTGTTCATTTATTAATAAGCAGACTTGAGCCAATTTATCCTCCTTTAGGGGCCACAGCTCCATCAAAACTGGGGGACCCACCCATTTAATTTTGAGTGGAAGAATAGCAGTGACTGTAGCTAAAAATGCGACATAACAGAGATGCGCCAATGAGATAATAAATCTCGTCCCCACAGAGTAGTAGGAATGGGAAGAATAAAAGGGTGAAAGTAAGCCACTCTTCCATCTGGATCAAAACATTGTAATGAGTGGGAGCTTTGGTGTAGACAGGTGGAGCTGCCTATTTCTGATAAGGATTCAGTTATGGAACAGGCTTGCCAAGTAGGGGGCCAGTCCCTTTTTGCTATTATTGAGACATCGGCTCCTGTGTCAATAAGGCCAGTAAATGATTTGCCCAAAATAGAGACAGTTAAAGAAGGTCGGGTATTTGTAATAGCAGTTGCCCAAAAGGCTTGATTTCCAGAGCTGCCAAACACTCAAGGGCCTCTTTGTTGAGATTGTGAGGTTGGGGCCCAGTATGTTAAAAGTAACAACTGTGCAATACAAGTATGAGGAGAGACAACTACATATTTATGGGCCATAAGCATAATCTTAATTTCCCCTATGTCATCTGAGTTCACTACTCCTGGGAGGATGAATATGCCATTTATTGTAATGCTTGAACACCCTAGGATTAGATCTACATAACCTTGAGGGAGTGGCCCAAAAATGCCAGTGTTACCAAGGCATACTTCACCAGAGATATTAAGAATTAATTCATGAGTAAGAGACAAATCCAATCCTGCATGCCTTTAAAGGCTGCCTTTAGATCGAAAATTGATTGGTGGGGTTTCTCTCCTGAGGCTGGGGATTTAGAATGCTATTCTGAGGCCACGTTGCTAGTGACGACCCGGGAGCTTCCATTTGTGACAGGTAGCTGGCTGGGGATACGCAGTGGGGTCTGGTAATTGCCCTTATTTGTTTGAGGGGCGCTCTGGCTTGAGCCCTTCTGCCCATTTCCCAAAATCGGGCGACTGTCCCTGGTAAATTTAGACCAGCAGTGAACTGCCCAATGGAAGCCTCACTGACAATGGGGGCATTTGGTCTTTGGTTTGTTTATTTTAGGAGCTTCCCCTGAATTTGAATTAAGACAGTTTATATGAAAATGACCCATTTGTCCACACTTAAAACAAGGGGCTGTTTTTGTAAAGCAGAAGCCAAGACCAGCGCCTTACGGGTTTCTGTCCCAATATCCTGGCAAGCCCGTAGCATATCTGTGATAGTATGAGGCTTGCCCACTATGGAAGCTAGCACCCTTTTGCAGTGAGCATTAGCATTTTCATAAGCCAACTGTAATGTTAAAACCCATCTAGCTTCTGCATTATCAGCTTGGCGAGCTATTGCCCTCTGGTCTATGAATTGTAGATATAATTCAGAGGCTTCTTTCTGGATAGAGGCAAAGGAACAACCCAGAGCGGTATCATCAGGAACTCAAGCCCAGGCCCAAACAGCTGCATCTGATATCTGGGTATATGCCCTCTCTTCTAAATGTAATTGATCTTGTACAGTGACATATATGCTCTCGCCTATAAGCATGTCTAGTGTGATAGGAATATTTTCTGCTGTGTTACGGCATGTCTGTATTTCTAAGTAATCCCTAAATTCTTGATACTACAAGGCATATTGTGGTGCACTGAGAACTGTTTTTTACCAACAGTTTCCAGTCCCATGGTGTCATCTGATAACTGCCACCTATTCCTTCAATGATTCCTCTTGTAAAGGAACATGGTATTCAGTTTTCACTGATGCTAGACCTTAATTCCTTAAAAATAGAAAAGGAGATATTATCATGGGTTATACAACCCCTTTTTGTACTAACAGGAAATGCAAGAAGTCCATCTTGTTTACTGCCTTCATAAGCATTTTTTTCAGCTATGGTTAGCTGACAAGAATCTTGAGACATTGGCAGATTAGAATGAATGGTAAGAGACTGAAATGCTCTAAGAATTTCTTGAAGCTTATTAGAGAGTTCAGTGGAGGGTGCTGTAACATCCTCTACTTGATTCCCCAGCATTAGCCTCTGAAGAGGACTTGTGATCAGGGTCAGACTCAAAAGAGTTCAGTAAAGTTTCTTTAGTATCTTCATGTAAAGGGAGAGCGCTAAGTTGTTCTTTATAATTGTTCTAGGGGAGGTAGGATTATTACCCATGTTTTTGGGTTTTTTTTTTTTTTTTTAAGATTTATTTATTTATTTATACAAGCACTGGGTACAGTCAGAAACGCGGGAGTGTGAGAGAATTCACCAGAGCCAGAGCGGGGAACAGAACAAGCAGACTGATGAAGTACACTGCTGAGGGGAGCAGCGGGCAGCAGAAGAGGTCTGCACACCATGTGAGACCCTCGCAGGCAACCAGGGATTGAACCAGTGCTGCAGAGGCTGTGCGCAGTTTTGCAGCCCAGCGCTCAACCGCTGCGCCACCAGGGGAGTCCCTATTACCCGTGTTTTTTAAGAAGAAAAAAAGATTTAACTGAAAAACTCACAGAAAAAGTTAACATCACAGACTCAGTGCCTGTGGGCCTATTATCAGGTGGATTATCGTCACAGATGCTGGGTCTGTGGGCCTATTACCAGGCTGATTTGGAAGAAAAAGAAGATAGGAAAGACATGACTGAAAACACCTTCTTACTGCTTCGTCACAGACTCTGAGTCTGTGAAGCATTTTGGCCAGGCTTGAGAAGACATCCAATTCCCTTCTCCGGGCTTGAGAAGTGGGGTGTGGGATCCCTGTTTGGGCTCCACTTGTTGCCACACTGACAAAGAAACAAGAGTTGTGAAGCAGGTGACACAATGCTGGATGCTGCTGAAGAGCAAGATCCTGGCCTTTTTATTAAAACATGGTATTGGTTGTAAGGGGGAGGAGCAAAGGAGATTAAGGGGAAGGGGATTAAAGAGAGGGGAAGGGTATAAAGATTATGGATTATGAGTCTGGCCTCCAGGCACTTCTTATCTAATTGATGACACACCCTAATTCCCAGCCATGGTTTGAATCTTATCAACAAGGTGTTCCACTGATCAGCTTCTGGGATCCCTTGTCATACAACAGTCCTAAGCCCCACTCCAACCCCGGGTGTTCCCAGTCATACCTCGTGATGCATAGCCTTCCCAGCGTGATCCAGCTTTGTGCTCTTGTTTGATTTGAAGGGCACCTTGAAGGATTGGGCTCCTGTACCTAACTGACTGGGCCATTTTGACTTTGTTATAGGTGACAAAATGGTGGCCAAACAGGCTGCTTAGGAGTAGCAGACCCACATGATACTCTCTAGGCTGCTCCGACTCTGGGGATCAGTACCGTTCACTTTGTTAAACAGGTCCCAGCACTGGACCAAAAGTTAGTGGGACACATAGAAGTATCCACTCAGGAAGTGCTCCCTGAGCTCCCAGAGGTTGGTCCCCACAAAGGGCAGTGCCCTGGTCACCATCTTGTGGAGGATGATGCCCAGGCTCCACACATCTGCAGTGGGGCTGGTATAATGATGGTGAAGTTAGACCTCAGGGGCCATGAATTATGGGCTGCCACAGTACGTGCTTAGCGCCTTGTTGTTGTATTGGTAAACCAGACACTGAGCCTGAAGCCTGCCAGCTTCATGTTGTTCTTATAGTCCATTAGGATGTTCTGGGTCTTCAGGTCCCAGCGATGCCTTTGGTGTGGCAATAGCTGAGGGCTGAAAGGATCTGCTCGAACTTCTGGTGGGACTCCCTCTTCATGACACACCTGCACTGGCACAGGTAGCCCTGCAGGTCGCCGCCCTCCATGTACTCCATCACCAGCAGGAGTTCATCTCCGGTGTCCACGACTGGGAACAGCTGAATGATGTGCAGGTGGTGAAGTGCCTTTATGCACCTCATCTCACTCTCCAGTGACTTGTGGTGGGGCTGCCTGGATTTCAGGATGATCTTGATGGCCACCTCCGTGCCCATGAACGTGTGTAGCCTGAGCTTCACCTTGGGGTGGGCACCCTCCCACAGCTTTCAGAGCACCAGGAAGTTTTTTATTTTAGGTCTCTTGGGAGTGTGGCGCTTAAGCATAGTGAGTGTGGATGGCACTGACTACACTCACCAGCCCTGACTGTACTAACAGCCCTGAGCAACCTCTGCTGACAGCATTAGCTCTCCTACAATATTAACAAATGTACCATTAATGTAGTATGAATAGTAATCAATAAATCCATTCTTCATATCCTAACATTTAAAACTCTCTGGGCCATGGTTTTCCTCCATTTTTGCCAATGAGCTGAGTGTGCCCATTGGCCACCTTGCAGGCCAGAGGCAGGGGAGACTCTGGCAGGTCAGCAGATGCTGTAAAGCTCGGACTGTATGCTCCCTCTTCCCTGTGTCTGCTACTCTCCTGTCTTGCCTGCTAGCGTGAGTGCACAGCCCCTTTTCTCACTTTCAAGAGTGTTGCCAGCCGCACAACATGGGGTGTGTGTCTGTCACATTGTGCTGCCTGCCATGGGTGGCCTGTGCTGTGGGGACACCCACTGACCTGACTCAGAGATGGGGCTGGGGCAGCTGGGGGTGGTCAGCACCCACCAAGATTTCTGGCTTAGAAATATCTGCTTCTTGCTTGAATGGGGGTTGGGGGTGGGTGTTTGGTTGGCAAAGGACAGGTCCAGATGTTGTGACCCTGAGCCCTGCCGGAATTTCCTAGCATCTGGAAATGGTGTGTTCAGGTAAACAGTGGGAGTTCAGTTGCCACTCAGGCTGCAGGTTCCTTTCACTCCCCAGGCCTACCATGGCTATTCACTCACAATATCAGTTAAAGGTTGAGCCTTACCTGAGCATCCTGGAGTGCAGCCAGAGCCCCAAAGCTCAGAAGCATTGGCTCAGGTGTATTGGTAAAACAGGGGCAGAGGGAGCCACAAATGAGCCACAGGGCAGAAGGCCAGATGGATGGAATGGCCACCCACCTGCCCAGGCTCTGAGTCCACAGAGCTGCCAAAAAGCCCCAAAAGGCCAAAAATCAAAACCAAGAGCTATACACTAAGAAAGGACAGTGCTCAATAAGTGGACAGGTAACATCTGTGGGTCTCACCCACTCACACAATTGCAAGAGACCTCAGGATCCAGGAACAGCAAGCACTGGGGTTATTTTGCAAGCAGGGGAAACAAGGAGCCCACTTATCCACTAGTAGCAGCTGCTTCACCCAGGTAGCATCAGTGATGGTCTCCACCAGTCACCAGGAGTGCTGGACAGCATTAGCCAGCAGTGATGGACACTACTGGTCCTGGAGAGGCTGTGTCAGAGTCACCAAGTGTACACAGCTCCTTGTGAGTGGTTGGGTTATGCCAACACAAACAGCTCTTTGAAATGCCAGGCCCAGGGTCTTGGGAGCTCCTTTCAGGAAATGTCGGAGTCAGGACCGAGTCCCCATTTGAGACAGAGTCCTTGGGCTTCTCTCCCTCCTTGGAGGATGGCTGCTGGTGCTGCTTTTCTTCTTCAGAGGCTGGAACTGTCTTCTTTTCTTCAGGGGCTGGTATCTTTTCTCCTTCTACTTTGGGAACCCCCTCATCCTCTTCTCTCAGGGATGGGGTTATCATCTCCTTTCCTTCAGGGGCTCCCCCACTCCCTCAAATACTGGCTTATATCTTCTTTCATATACAAGTCTGATTGGACCATTTAGCACCAATCAGCTCACAGCTCGCTCCTTATTGGTCATTAGAAACAGCAGTTACTGAGCTCTGAGGAGCAACTGCCACTACTGCTGGTGCTGGGGCAGATGGTAGAAAGGACATCACTGTCCTGCTGGCACCCAGGACTAAGATGGCAGGTTCCGGTGACATCAGGACTGATATTTCTCCAGCGCCTCATTTCCCAGGTCCGGAGAGTTGAGGGTTTGATTTGGCTCAGGGTGTGAGGACACACGGGGCAGGCTTCCCGCTGGTTCATCTGCCCCTGGGGAGCCTGACCCATCAGTGACTTTGAGAGGTTGTGTTGCTCCCTCCTGCCAACTGCTGCTGCTGCTGCTGAGCTGCTGCACAGAGCGTGTCATGGCCACTTCCGTTTCAGTTGCTGACTCCAATGCCCATTCCAGTTTTTCTCTCAAACATGCTTGCATGTCTCCTCCTTTGTTTTGCTATCCTCAACTGAACTAATCCATCCCATGGTTTCCAACATCCCCTACAGACCCATGACTTCAAAATGTCTCCTTCTGACCCATAGCTCCCTCAACTCCGGCTCTGAGAACCACTTGCCTAGTCCTCACCTCTGCTCAGGTGTTTTCAATCAGCATCTCTAGCATCATGTGGCCATATTGTTTAGGTTTTTTTTAGATTTATTTTTATGTATTGATGCATACAAGAATGGGGTGCAGGCCAGAGGATCAGGGGCTGAGAGAAGTCACCAGAGATATTTGGGGATCAGAACAGGCAGATGTCATGAAATCCACTGTTGAGGGCAGAAGCAGGGAGACAGGAGAGGTCTACTGCCCCATGTGGTTAGCTCCCAGGATGGCTGGAGATTTAACTTGTGCTGCAGAGGCTGCCCATAGCTTCACAGTGCTGTGCTGAACCCTTTGCAACACGATTTGCAAAGACATTGTATCCATTCTCTACAGTTCTCTGTGTGTCTTTCTGATGGTAGAAGGTACATGAATTCTTGATACCTATAGAAGCACACACATGCACACACACACAATACAGATTCACATGCACACACTTACACAGACACAGTGCAAGACATGCACATACAGCTAAAGAAAATAGTGCAAATACCTAATTACATACTCATTGGTAGGTCTGTTTGACTATCTTATATCACTTTGTTATCACCATGTGACCCATCTGACTTCTAAAATTTTCTAAATGCTTTGCAAAATTTTCTAAATTTTCTCTGCTGATTATAGGAATTTTTAAGCAAATTTAAGTATCTGATGACCCATGTGTTGGAAGTGTGGGTGCATTCATACATGACAAGCAAATGCAGTTGGTGTCAAATACTGATTTAATGTGTCATGGGATAGACATTTTAACAAAACAGTCCATTTCTGACTGTCTCCTTCAGGCAGAGAAAGAGCATTCAGGTGCCTCCATGCCCCAGCACTCCACAGGCAGAGCAGGTCACCTGGAGGTCCCCCCTGCAGTGGGAAGCCAGTCTACCCATCGGAGGCCGCCTCCTCATGCCATACGGGACCTATGTGGAAGAGAAGAGCCAATAAAGCCCAAACACAGAGTTAACTGTTTAGGATGTTCTTTTGTTAGTGAAATCCCCCAGGGAGATCTGCACAGACCTGATTTTACAAGGTTCAGATGGAAACCAGGAGGCCCTACTGAGCTGCCACTAACAGGTAGGTGAGCGATTCTCCAACTTGGAATTTCAGTTTTTAAAAGGGGCCAAAGCCAAATTCATAGTAGGAATTTAGAAAACCTAAATAAGGGAGCAGGAAAAAACCTAATTATAATAAAGTAAAAATCAACAATCAACAATCAACTATAAATCAGACACACAATACGGGGGCAGAGGGAGGAGGGAGTACGATCAAAACAAGGGGGGTGGGATTTGTATGGGGACTATAACCAAGATGAAAATGCATACATTGTGTAAAAATGAAAAATAATGTAAAAATGTATAAAGTGAAAGAAAGGGAGTGAAATCCAGGGGGACTTGATACCATCAATATAAGTCCATGACAAAGCCACTCAGACTGAAGAGCTCCTGCATTCTCTATGCCATCTGTGTGTCCAGCGGGTTCTACAAAAGGGGTCTCCCAGTATGGGTGCAGGGTGGCCCTAATGGGACAGAGCCTAAGATGGGGAATTGAGGCCCTGGGGTCCTCTGCCACTGGCCCTGGGGTCCCTGGGGGCCCTGCCCACGCACAGCTCCACGCCCCTCCTGACGCCCTTCACTTGCTCAGCAGCCCCCAACCCCTCCACTCCCCCACTTCACCCACTCTGCTCCCCTCCAGGTGCTTCACCAGATCCGTTGCCATCCTGGCCCTTCTCCTGCTCTGCTCCAGGGACATCTGTGCTCCCCGACAACTGTGCTCCACAGACATCTGTGCTATCCAGACTTCTCTGCTCCCCAGACTTCTATGCTCCCTCGATAACTGTGCTCCTTGGACTTATGTGCTCCAGACCTGTGCATCTCATGCTGCTCCTGGTCCCTCTGACTGGGCCCAGGCCCTGACCCTCTCCAGAGCCTCTCCCTCCCCTGGTGTGCTCCTGGTCAACATGGTCACTGGGTGGCTGCACCTGGGGGGGACTTCTGCAGAGTGTGGCCATAGATATTCTTAGTCTCTGGCTGCGTGAACTCGTTGTTGTGGTGATTTTAGCAGAATGGTGGGCAGAAGCAGCAAAATTTTAATGTTCTGTTTATTATTTTCCTAGCTCTAGCCTTACTGCCTTGGGTGGAATTAAGGTTAGAGTCTGAAGTGTAACCATTTTCTTCATGGCAGAGTTTCTTCAGGGACCATCGCATTACTACGGAACTGCAGGTGCCAGCTAGGTCTTAGGGGATGTCTTAATGTGGTGCTGGAGGGCTTGGGGGCTGGACTCAAGGTTTTGGTCCTGTATTCCTGGATGTCCTCAAGCAGAGGTCCTGGCCTGGAAGTGGTGCTGTACTACTGGGTGTCCTCAAGCTGGGGCCTGGCATGTAGGTACCCGGGGGTCCTCCAGCTGTGGACTCTCACAGATATAGTCTTGCGCCCCGGGGTGACCTGGAGGCTGAACAATGTTGATGCAGCATCCTTCTCCATCTGTTTGAACTCCTGTGTCCAAAGGAAACATAGCATTTTTTGGCAGTTGATTATTCCCCGAAAACTCAGGCTGCGGGAGGCATTCCTTGGAGGCCTGTTCACAGTGGGGCACAGTGTGAGGGACGGGCTTGCAGAAGAAGGCATGGGGGTCCCATGCCATCATTTTGTTTAACAGGTCCTGACACTGCACATAGGTAGCTGGGCACATACAAGTATCGGCTCAGGATGCACTCCCTGAGCTCCCAGTGGTTGGTCCCCACAAAGGGCAGTGCCCCGGTCACCATCTTGTACAGGATGATGCTCAGGTTCCACATGTCTGCTGTGGGGCCAGTAATGTTGTTGAACGTAGAGTTCAGAGTACTTGTATTCTGGCTGCCACAATCTGCACCCAGTGCCTGGTTGGAGCACTGGACGCTGAGCCCGAATTCCACCAGCTTGATGTTTTTCTGATGGTCATCAGGATGTTCTCGGGCTTCAGATCCCAGTGCGCCTTTGGTGTGGCAGTAGGTGATGGCCCAGAGCTTCTGCTCGAATTTCTTGCAGGCCTTGCTCTCCATGAGGTCCCTGCGCTCCTGCAGGTGGCGCTGCAGGCTGCCCCTTCCCTGTACTCCATCACCAGCAGCAGCTAGTCTCTGGTGTCCATGACCTGGAACACCTGAACGATGTGTTGGTGATGAAGCACCTTCATGCACCCCACCTTGCGGGACAGGGACTCGCGACAGGGCTGCTTGGACTTTTGGATGCTCTTGATGGCCACCTCTGTGCCCATGAGTATGTGTAGCATGAGCTTCACCTGGTCATAGTCACCCTCCCCCAGCATCCAGAGCACCAGGTAGTATTTAATTTTAGGTCACTCAGAGTGTGGCACCTAAGCATAGTGAGTGTGGACTGGGCTGCCTATACTCACCAGCCCTAACTGTGCTAAAAGCACTGAGCTAACTCTGCTGAAAGCACTAGTTCTGCTACGATATTAACAAAAATGTACTATTAATGTAGTTTTAACGGTACTGGAAAAGTACTCACTAAGTTAAACAAGTTTCAGAAGATTTCTTGGGGCATGAAATAGAAAACTCTTATTACTTATAAGAATATAGATATCTGATACTGATTTAAGAAGAATTAAAAGGTAACTGAAAATTACCTTAATTATCCGGCTGCTTGATAGAAAACTATCAAGGACTCTAGGTACAGAGTATAGTGGACCTCACCCTGCATCCCCAACTTAACTGTAGCTTTGTTTTCTGAATTATCAGATAACTGCATCAACTGACATCTACAAATAAAATATTTTGAGAGAGATCACATTTGTGCACCTTTTATTATAGTACATTTTTTTTTATAGAGGCATGTTTTTATTTATTTATTTATTATATTTGTTTGTTTTGTTTATACATGCACTGGGTACAGTCAGAAGCGCGGGAGGGTGAGAGAATTCACCAGAGCTAGAGTGGGGAGAAGAGCAGGCAGAAGGACCGAAGTACACTGCTGAGGGGAGCAGCGGGTGGCAGGAGAGGTTTGTGCACCATGTGGGACCCTCCTCTGGTGGCCGGGGAGCAGCCGGGGATCAAACCGGCGCCGCAGAGGCCGCGGGCAGCTTCGCAACCCAGCGCTCAACCGCTGCACCACCGGGGAGGCCCTACAGTACATTTTTAAAATGTTTAAAATCAGTATTATTTATCACTCTTACTGTGCTTCATATATAAATAAAGCTTTATTGCCAGTGTGCATGTGTAAAACAAAAATTATAGTGTAGAGGGCCTCCCTGATGGCGCAAGGGGTTAATTTAAGCACAGCGCTGTGAAGTTGTCCGCAGTCCCTGCAGCAGGAGTGCAATCCCCGGACGGCCAGGATGCTACACACATGGTGCAGCAGGTCTCTTTTGTCTTGCCCACTGCTCCCCTCATCAGTATATTTAAGTGGAGCCTGTTCTGTTCCCCACTATGTCTCTGGTGAAACCTCTCACCCTCTGCACCTCTGGTCTGTACCCCAGTTCTTATGTGCATAAATAAATTCTGTAATAAAAATAAGTGTAGAGCATGTTCAATACTCAGTATTTCATCCACCCACTAAAGGTCTTGGTTGTTTTTCCCTGAAGTTATGGGAATCACTGTCTTGATCCTTAACGGCATCTTTAGCATCCCACCCAACAATTCTGAGTTATTCTTTGAATGTTTTCATGGGTCTTCACAACCTTCAGAATAATAAAGTTGTTACAATAATTGAAAATTCCCCAAAAGAAGTTTGACTATAAGGGGAAAAAGTTTAATTTAGATAAGACAATTTTCTCAGGCTCTGCATTACCTGACCATCATTTGGGGAGGAAAGAAACCCTTCACTAATATCCAAAGTGACTGAAAAAAGACAATAGGTATTCAGAGTGCTTTGAAAATAGACAAAGATATTTTCTTCTTTTTTAACAGTACCACAGTGAAATTATTTATTTATGATCACAGAAATGTACAATCAGAACAAATGAAAATTGGAAGCTAAATTTTCATTTACCTGATAGGCAATACAAAATACTGTAGACATCAAATATCAGATGATTTAATGTGGATCTGCTAATCTTAAGCAGTCTGTTTGGACACCATTATTGTTCCCCGCAGTTCTGCATTCCTATACAAGGTCAGAACTGCCCTTCTGAACTGGTCAATCAGTCATAGGAGCCAAACCTTACAAGGTGTTTTTCAAATCTATCAAGAGCAGAAACCTTGATCACTCTGGGAAGGGTATGCATCAAGAGGTATGACCTGAAACACCCGGGGGGCTGATGATGGAAGCATAAACTTACTCCCGACTCATACATCATGAGATATGACTGGGGATGCCAGGGGAGCTAAGGACTGATGTATGACAAGGGACCCCAGAAGCTGATCAGTGGGATGCCTTGTTGATAAGATTAGGAACATGGCCAGGGGTCTGGGGTCTGGTTTTGATTACAACACTTGGTTGTCAAGCAGATAAGAATTATCTGGTCAGCAGACTTATGTCCCCCCAAAGCCCTAGGTGACATTCCTTAATGTCACCTATTCTTTTCTCCTTGTCCTCCTAACCCATGTCACTGATGCTGTGACATGCTCTTCAGCAGCATCCTGCATTATGTAGCCTGTACCACGACTCCCCTGTCTTTATTAGTGTGGCATTGCCCGACACAATAACTTAATTGTATGGAAACTTTCAAAACAGGGATGGGACCCCTCCCTGATGGCGCAAGGGGTTAAGCACTGCACTGTGAAACCGTCTGCAGCAACTGCAGACTACAAGTTCGATGCCCGGCCAGGGAGCTACCCACATGGCACAGCAGACCTCTCCTGATTCGCCTGCTGCTTCCCTCAACAGTGTACTTTGGTCCATCTGTCTGTTCTATTCCCCACTCTGTCTCTGGTGAATCTTCTGACCCCCCGCACCGCTGTATCCCAGTTCTTGTAATCATGGATAAATAAAAATCTTAAAAAACAAAACAAAACAAAACAGGAATGGATAGGAAGGAAATAAAGCTCATTGGTTTACAATCTTCAGTCAGAAATTAAGTACAAATAAGTGCAATTTTCCCTCCCTCCTTCTCTTCCTCTCCTTCCTTTCTCTCTCCCTTCCTTCTCCCCCCCACCCTTCCTTTCTTATGTTCTTTATTCCTTTCTTTTTCTCTCTTCAACACTATAAAGTCTCTTCCTTCTCATTTACAGAAATTTACAGACTCTTTTGGTTTAGCATCAATTGAAGCTTTAATCTTTACAGAATCTTCCCTTCCTTATAATCCTTTAAGATGTCCCATGCCATTTCCTATTTTCATTTCCTTCTATATCTCAACATTGCAAACACAACAAAATGTATTTACACAATTTTTACAAGAATATAACTGTATGAAATGTAGGAAACTCAGTAATACTTTATCGCATTTGATGAATTTTGTTAGAAAAACATGAAACAAAAATTAAGTTTTTAAATGAGTATTATCATTAGAGGAATTTGTATTATCATTAGAGTTATTTGGAGGAATAATGCAATATATATTCAAAATCAGTAATAGACTAAGCTTAAAGAATAGTAAATATATAGCACACATTAGATATGATTGCTCTACTAGAGCTAAGATGCTTTCAATTCAAGGACAGAAACGAGACTTAAATGATTCAGTATTGAATCAGAGTACAACTAGGCAAATTTTGTAAACTGTTATAAACATTATTGGTTTCTTAAAATTACCAAAATCATGAAATTTTAGAGAATATTGGGGGAAACAGCAAAGATAACATTTGTCTTTTTCACATCAACAAAAATTGCAGGCCAAGATACATTTCTAGAACAGGATTAAATTTTGGGAAAAAGGAAGAAACACCAGAAATTTGTCACATAAGAAGAGAGATTCACCATGTAGGCTATCGACTTGATGTGTGTGCATGGTGGGGTGGGCGTTTCTTTGACTTTGATGTGAGGATGATGCTGCCTCATCAGTCAGTCTGGGCAGGTCCTCTCAGTGCTTGGAAGAAGTTGTGGAGGAGCGTTTAGTACAATTCACACATTGAGTCAGATTCACAAATGAGTCATTAATTTCTAGGCAATTCTTGGACATATCTGGAAGTTTTTGTTTACCTATGTGATCTCCTTTCACATTATAGGTATTTTCTGTGTTTTCATAACTCAGTCAGGTCTGTTTAGATCCTCAGGACTCTCCCCATCTCTCCATGTTATCCAGTTACTGAGACTCACCCTAGTGGTGTCTTCTCACTTGTGTGTCAGTTGTCATGACTCCTCTTTCATTCTCACTCTGAGTCTTTCTCCTTCTTCTAATTAAAGATTATCCCACTTTGTTTACCATTTACTATTTTTTTATTGATTTTTTTCACATTTTTTTCTCTATTTCCTTTATGTTTGCTAAGTGTATCCCCCCCCACACCCAGCATTTTATATAATATTTTTGGAAATAAAATCAAGAATTAAAAAAAAATACCACCTGCTTCTTTACACATTGTTTTAATTATTACTCTTCTGATTTTCAAGTTTAAATTTTAGTGGTAACGTATTGCTTTTCATTCCCACAAAACTCCAGATAAAATGTATATTTTGTAGAAATGTGTACATTTTGGAAAGTTCAATTGTAAAGGATTGGCTCACTACATAAATTCAGAACATACAGGTAGATGATCTTCCAATATTGGTTCTTGTCTTTCCTACATCTTTTTTTTTAAGATTTATTTATTTATTTATACAAGCACTGGGTACAGTCAAAAGTGCAGGAGGGTGAGAGAATTCACCAGAGCCAGAGAGGAGAGCAGAACAGGCAGACTGATGAAATACACTGCTGAGGGGAGCAGCGGGTGGCAGGAGAGGTCTGCAAGCCATGTGGGACCCTCACCCAGTGGCCAGGGATCGAACCAGTGCTGCAGAGGCCGCGGGCAGCCTCGCAACCCAGAGCTCAACTGCTGCGCCACCGGGGAGGTCCCTTTCCTACATCTTAATATATCTAAATATGAAAAATGTAATAATATATACATACATATTATATCTTTTAGAAATTGTAAAATTATGAAAACATCACTAAACATTAAAGACTTTTTTAAACATAACCTATAACTTTCATGAAACCCCTCTCCATTTTATTCCCTTCTTTTTTCCCCCGCTGCTTTTCTCATTCTCATACAAGGTTGAGGTTGTATTCTGGTTCTTGGCCTTTTAATCTTAAAGCAATAACAGGTTAGAATTTTTCTCCACTGGGCTTGATGGATTATCCCTACTGGCTTACAGCTTCACATTGGCACATACTAGAATTATAGCTGTGCTTGTCATGAATCCTCCCAGAATTTCATCAAATTATAACAATCCTATTTAAATAAAAATAAAATGGCTAGTAATGTGTCCAGGAATGAGTTAGTATGGGACATACTCATCACAAACCACAAAGAAATCAGGTTTTTGAAATAGTAGTTGGTATTGCTTTTGTCCTCTATTATATCACCTGATGGTTGGTCTTTTGTTTTTGTTTTTCACTTTTTTTTCCTTGGGTCTTTCTCTTTTATTTTTTTATTTTTTATTTTTTTAAAGATTTATTTATTTATACAAGCACTGGGTACAGTCAGAAGCGCGGGAGGATGAGAGAATTCACCAGAGCCAGAGCGGGGAGCAGAGCAGGCAGAAGGACCGAAGTACACTGCTGAGGGGAGCAGCGGGCGGCAGGAGAGGTCTGCGCGCCATGTGGGACCCTCCTCCGGTGGCCGGGGAGCAGCCGGGGATCGAACCGGTGCTGCAGAGGCTGCGGGCAGCTTTGCAACCCAGCGCTCAGCCGCTGCACCACCAGGGAGGCCCCGGGTCTTTCTCTTTTAAAAATGCTTTCAAGGGCCTCCCCAGTGGCACAGCGGTTGAGCGCTGGGTTGAGAGACTGCCTGCAACCTCTGCAGCGCTGGTTTGATCCCCGGCCACTGGATGAGAGTTCCGCATGGCATGCAGACCTCTCCTGCCGCCCGCTGATCCCCTCAGCAGTGTACTTTTCATCAGTCTGCCTGCTCTGCTCTCCGCTCTGACTCTGTTGAATTCTCTCATCCTATCGCACTTCTGACTGTACCCAGTGCTTGTATAAATCAATCAATCAATCAACCAATCAATCAATCAATCTTTAAAAAAAATAAAAATACTTTCAATTTCTGACATGAAGAGGCTGGGAATCACTGCTCCATCCTAGAAAGTACGGAGCTGAAAAGACTGACAAGTCAATGATTAAAGTAAGCTCTTTAGGAGATTTCAAATATTTTCTTAAAGAGAAGTGTGTTTGTGGGGCATATGGCCACCCCCAACACTGGAGACACAGACAGGAAGTTAGAGAACCACCACAGCCGGGAGCAGAAACCCATGAGAAGAAGGGTACAGGGACCAGCACTAGGTTAGGAAGACCTGAGGTGTGATGCACACAGGGCTTGAGACTCAGGGTGGACAACCTGTGAGTTGAAAACTCCTGGGGGACTCAGTCAGATGGGAAGTCGCACACTTTTTTGAGTTTATGTCCAGGAGATTAACCAGATTCTTGAAGTAAATATGTAGAAAATTCTCCTGTTGCTGCTGCCAGGGAGAAGGGCTATCCAAGAAGAAGCACTTTGACACATAACCAGCACTGGGTTCTTCAGTGGTTCTGCCCTCAGGAGAAACTGTAACCAGACCAGAGCCTCACCTGCTGGGGTTTATCAGAGTCTACCTGACCTTAAAATATGTATCTCCAGTCCTCTCTGTCTTCCTTTCCCATGTAGAGGGGAGGAGAGGAGGCCAAAGAAGCATGAGTGTGTTTAAGGTTCGAACAAATGTTTATGGAAAGGCAGAGACTTCATCACAGGACTAAGAATGCTGATATATATACACCTTACATAAATATACTTGAGGTGGGTCTAGATGAGCAAAAACTTTCACAGGCAGGGAGCTGGAAGAAAACCCTGGAAAGAGTGTGTAGGTGCAACCACTGGAATCAGGGACAGGACTTCCCACCTTACCTGATTTCTATTCTTCTATGTTCTGTTTAAATGATCTATCCCTGGGCCTCCCTGGTAGTGCAAATGGTTAAGCACAGCACTATGAAGATATCTCAAGCCTCTGTAGTGTGAGTTCAATCCCTAGCTGGCCAGGGAGCAATCCATATGGCGCAGCAGACCTCTCCTGTCTTGCCTGCTGCTCCCCTCAGCAGTGGATTTCAGTAGATCTGCCTGTTCTGCTCCCTACCCTGTCTCTGGTGAATCCTCTCACCCCCTGCACCTCTGGCCTATACCTCAGTTTTTGCATGCATAAATAAAAATAAATATTTAATTTTTTTTAAAAGATGAATGAATTATGAAAGTACAGTGAACCCAATGCATTAAGAATACAAGATTTCAACACACTGAGGCTTCAATTTTCAGTTTAGATCAACAAATTTATGTGTCATTTGTTATTATACAGAAATCAAGTGCTTGTTTATAAAATTCTTTATAAAATTAAGCGGTTGAGCGCTGGGTTGCGAAGCTGCCCGCAGCCTCTGCAGCGCCGGTTCGATCCCCGGCTGCTCCCCGGCCACCGGAGGAGGGTCCCACATGGCGCGCAGACCTCTCCTGCCGCCCGCTGCTCCCCTCAGCAGTGTACTTCGGTCCTTCTGCCTGCTCTGCTCCCCGCTCTGGCTCTGGTGAATTCTCTCACCCTCCCGCGCTTCTGACTGTACCCAGTGCTTGTATAAATAAATAAATAAATATTTAAAAAAAAAAATAAATAAAATTATATATATGAACAAATTTAAGGCAAATCTCAAACTGTAATTTGATCAAAAACAATCCTAAATTGTCACTACGCAGCAGTAACCCTGGAGAATTTTAAATATCACTTATAGTGCAGTTCCCACAGATATTTAAAATTCCAAGGCAAAAAGGTATAAATTAAAGTACTGCAGCTTGTTTTTCCAATGTTAGAAGAAGGTTTCATGAAGTATGTCCATTCAGCCCAAGTCATAGCTGTTGCTTCATGTGAGGAAAGAGAACAATTTCTTTGGGATTGTAACTCAAAAAGGCAGATGTGAAAAGGATCAATGACTAGGGACTCCCCTGGTGGCACAGGCTCCCCTTGAGTGCAGAACTGTGAAGCTGTCCGTAACCTCTGCAGCACCAGTTTGATCCCGGCCAGCCAGCCAGCAAGGGTCCCACAAGGTGAGCAGACCTCTCCTGTCTCGCCCACTGTTCCTCTCAGCTGTGTATTTCGTCAGTCTGCCTGTGCTGTTCCCCACTCTGTCTCTGGTGTAACCTCTCATCCTCCTGAACATCTGGCCTGTACCCCAGCTTTTGTAAATATTTTTTAGAAAAAGGATTAATGATTTATTTATGCTTCCAAATAGATCAGGCCATCCCTTCCAAGTTCAATCATTGGGCATGAGGAGCTCAATGATGCAGGAGGTAGCAGGTGTGCATTTAGGAGCAGATGGACTGCTGTTTCATTCACTCAGCAAATACCTACTGAGCAGGCACTTTGGAAACAAAGCTGAATGTCACGGGCAGACGTGGCTGCACAATGGATCTCTGCTGCTGGTAGCAGAAACCAAGCCATAGAGGAGAGTGCTGAGCTGGGCTCCTGTGCTACCTGCTGTGACAAGGGTTTCCTCCCACTTCTATGTCTTCCTTTATCAGAAAATGGAAAACATGAGGGCGGATCAACATGTGGCGAGAAAATGCTGCGAGTATGATCTCCCATTAAAAAAAAAGTTAATAGGGAGGAAAAGCGGCAGGTCCCAGTGAGAACTGGGACATTGAAGATAAACAGGTGACTCCAGCAAACTACCCAAAGAAGAAAGTTGCCATAAAAGAGGACTAGAAGGGAGGAAAGCTCAGAACCCTGCTACCCTCCCCCACCCACAAAGTCGGCACTCTCTGACCAACAGAAAGGAGGAAAAAACAAAAAAAAAACTAAAACAACCAACAAGAACAAACTACATATCAAGTGAGACTGTGAGTGGAAAGGTACTATTTCAGCCACCACACCCGGTGAACTGGAGCTGTGGAGAACCCTGCAGTATTCGCTGCGGAGTTGAGAAAACGGCTCCAGGCACCATTAGAGAAAAACAAAGACTCCTGGAGACCTACAAACAGCCCAGGCCAGCTGGTAAGCTTGTGCAGAAAATCTGCATGCTTGAAAAGGATACGCGGATTGCAGCAGCCCAGGTCCCCGCGCCTGCAACCTAGGCTTGCAGGGAGACGCGTGGGGGTCCTCACTGAGGTGAATGTCACTCACTGAGTAATCAGAAACCAGGCACCCGGATACGGGAATGGGGTGCAAAAGGCTCCATTTCTGCGGACACTGAACTGGGCTACAGCCCACGTCCTGGACCTGAGGGCTTTAAAACTGAGACCCAGGGCATGAAATTTGGGGTGTGGGATCCCCACGATGGTGGGACATAAGGCAGACACAGCACCCCAAAGCCATTGAGGCTTTCCCCACCACTCCCACTCTGTTCCCCTGTCCCACTGGGTAAAAAAAAAAAACAGCTCCCCAAGGACATTAGGAGAGATATCTGGCGCCACCTAGCGACCAGAAAAAAATCACCAACAGGGGAGACGCGCACACAGCCTGGGCTGCCGGTAAGCTTGCGCGGAAACGCGGCACGCTCGGCGAGCTTGAAAAGCAAGTGCAGACCAGAATCGCGGCTGCCCAGGTACCCGCGCCTGCGACCTAGGCTTGCGGGGAGACGACCTAGGCTTGCGGGGAGACGCGCGGAGGTCCTCACTGAGGTGAAGGTCCCTCCCTGAGTGAGCAGGAACCAGGCACCCGGGCACGGGAGCGGTGCAAAAGGCGCCATTCCTGCGCCACTGAACTGGGCTACAGCCCGCATCCTGGAACTGAGGGCTTGGAACTGAGACCCGGGGCACGAAAATTCGGGGTGTGGGTTCTCCACGACGGTGGGGCACAAGGCAGACACAGCACCCCAAAGCTGTTGAGGTGTACCCTACCATTCCCGCTCTGTTCCCTGTCCCACGGGGTTGGGGGGACGAAAAACAGCCCCCCAAGGACAATAGGAGAGATCTCTGGCGCCACCTAGTGACCAGGAAAAAAAAAGTCACTAACACCCCATAGAACAGGAAATTTCTTAAGACTGCTTGAAAAGGGCAGAAGGCTTCTGCAGTGGCCAGCCGGGAAGTTATTCCACGCCAGGCCCATTCCGACCAGCAGTCTGAGCCCACAGAGGGAGCAGGCACTCACGTCCGGGGCAGACCGGGGGCGCAGAAGAGTGTGCCTGAAACCGGAGGCGCAGGGACTGCATCCCGCTTCGCCATTTGAGAACAGGGACATTTCTTCAGTAAAAACTGCCTAAAACCAGCAGAAAGCTCCCCCAGAAGGCAGAGATGGCTCCTGGAAGAGCCAGAGGGGAGCGGAGAAGTTCACCCAAGATGCCAGTCAGTCCGAGCATCACAGTGTCCCAACGCATACGACAAATTAGAAAACAGACAGTAGGGAGTAGAAGAACCACACGCAACCTAACAACTCCTCAGGAAAGAAGCACACCACAAAAAGAAAACCACTCCCCAGATTGCAACAACAGCAACTTGGAAGAACTTCTGAGCCTTCCAGAAAGAGAATTTAAAATTGCCATGATTAAAAAAGTGATAGATCAGAAGAAGGAAATTGAGTCCCTAAAAAGGGAAAACAATGGTCAGAAGAATGAAATTGAGTCCCTAAAGAGGGAAGTAAAAGAAATGCAGGAGATCAAAGAATTAATGGAGGAACTAAAGAACTCCGGGAAAAGCAATGAAAGCAGAATTGATGAAATAGAAGAACGAATAAGTACTCTTGAAGACACAGAAATAAAAAGAACCAAAACAGAAAAGGAAAGAGAAGTACGAAGGAAAAAGAATGAAGAAAGACTTCGGGAACTATCTGACTCCATGAGGAAAGGAAATATAAGAGTTATAGGAATACCAAAAGGAGAGGAGAGAGAAGTAGGAACAGAGAAAATATTCAAAGAGATAATTGAAGAGAACTTCCCAAATGTGAAGGAGGAGCTGAAAATTCATATACAAGAAGCAAGAAGAACACCAAACTTCCACGACGAAAGGAAAAATACAGCAAGACACATAATAGTAAAGCTCCCAAGAATCCAGGACAAGGAAAAAATAATGAAGCTGGCAAGAGGGAAGAAACAGATAACATTCAAAGGAAAGCCAATCAGGCTGACATCAGACTTCTCCGAAGAAACACTACGGGCAAGGAGAGAGTGGAGGGACATAGTGAACAGACTCAAAGAAAACAGATGCCAACCAAGAATACTCTATCCCGCAAAGCTCCCCTTCCTCTTTGAAGAAAGAATATGGACTTTCCCAGACAAACAGAAACTCCGGAATTTCATAGCAACTAAACCCCCACTCCAAAAAATACTACAAGGAGTCCTAAAGCCAGAACCTCAGAGGGACGAATAACAATGAAAGAAGGCCAAAAAAAAAAAGTTATTAAAAGGATAAATAAATAAAATCAAAGGAAAGACAAACACAATGGCAAATACAGATGTTAACATATCAATATTAACTCTAAATGTAAATGGACTAAACTCTTCAATAAAAAGACACAGAGTTGCAGCCTGGATTAAGAAACAAAACCCAACCTTTTGCTGTCTTCAGGAAACACATTTAGCTACAAAAGATAAAAATAGGCTCAAAGTTAAAGGATGGAAAACAATCCTACAAGCAAATGGACCAAAAAAGAAAGCAGGAACAGCTATACTTATATCAGATAAAACAGATTTCAACCTCAAAAAGATAAAAAGAGACCCCAATGGTCACTACATTATGATCAAGGGGACAATACTTCAAGAAGAAATAACACTCATTAACATATACTCACCAAACGAAGGAGCACCAAAATATATCAGACAACTGTTGTCCTCTCTGAAAACAGACATCAGAGAAAACACATACGTAGTGGGAGATTTCAACACACAACTATCAACAATGGATAGATCAACAAGACAAAAAATAAGTAAAGAAACCAAAGCTCTAAATAAGGACCTAGAGCAATTGGGCTTAACAGACATCTATAGAACACTAAACCCCAAAAAAACAGAGTACACATTTTTCTCAAGTGCACACGGATCATTCTCCAGGATCGATCACATACTGGGGCACAAGACAAACATCAACAGATACACCAAGATTGAAATCATATCAACCATCTTTTCTGACCATGAAGGCATCAAACTAGAAATAAACCATAAAAAGAAGGCAAGGATCTTTCCTACCTCATGGAGATTAAAAACCACACTACTGGAAGACCACTGGACTAATGAGGACATCAAAGAAGAAATTAAAAAATTTTTTTGAATTGAACGACAAGGAGACACCAATATCCTAAATGTATGGGATGCAGCAAAAGCAGTAATAAGAGGAAAATATATAGCAATAGAAGCTCACATCAAGAAACAAGAAAGAACTCAAAGAAACAACCTAATCTCGAAGCTCAAAGATCTAGAAAAAGAACAACAAAAAAACCCCAAAACCAGTAGAAGAAAAGAAATAATAAAAACCAAAGCAGAAATAAATGAAATTGAAACTAAAAAAACAATCCAAAAGATCAATGAAACCAAGAGCTGGTTCTTTGAAAAATCATAAAATGACAAACCCCTAGCCAGGCTCACAAAGGAAAAAAGGGAGAAAGCACAAATAAACAGGATCATCAATGAAAGAGGAGAAATCACAACGGACACAGCAGAAATCAAAAGAATAATCAGTAACTACTATGAACAGTTATATGGAAACAAGTTTAACAATCTAGAGGAGATGGACAAATTCCTACAACTCTACAATCACCCAAAGCTAGATAAAGAAGAAATAGAACACCTAAACAGGCCAATTACAATTAGCGAAATTGAAATGGTAATCAAAAACCTCCCCAAAAACAAAAGCCCAGGACCTGATGGATTTACAAATGAATTCTACCAAACATTGAGAGACGAATTAGTGCCTATCCTTCACAAACTCTTCCAAAAAATTGAGAAGGAAGGGACAATACCAAACACGTTCTATGAAGCCAACATTACACTAATACCAAAACCGAACAAGGACAACACAAAAAAGGAAAACTACAGGCCAATCTCCCTAATGAACACTGATGCAAAAATCCTCAATAAAATTTTAGCCATCAGAAACAACAATGTATCCATAAGATAATTCACCACGACCAAGTAGGATTCATTCCAGGGACACAAGGATGGTTTAACATCCGAAAATCAATCAACGTTATCCAACACATCAACAAAAGAAATATAAAAACCATATGATAATATCAATAGATGCTGAGAAAAGCTTTCGACAAAGTGCAACATCCATTCATGATAAAAGCCTTGAAATTCTTGGATACAAGGAACATACCTTAACATCATAAAGGCCATCTATGGACAAGCCAACAGCCAGTATCATCTTCAATGGTGAAATGCTGAAAGCAATTCCATTAAGATCTGGAAACAAGACAAGGATGTCCACTCTCACCACTGCTTTTCAGTATAATACTGGAAGTCCTAGCCAGGGCAATAAGACAAGAGAAAGAATCCAAGGATCCAAATAGGAAAAGAAG
>NW_023601962.1:458021-561333 GCF_014898055.3 Talpa occidentalis
ATCCAGAAATAAACCCACAGATTTATGGTCAACTAATCTTTGACAAAGGAGCAAAACTATGCATTGGAGCAAAGAAAAGTTTGTTCAAGAAATGGTGCTGGGAAAACTGGGTCGCTAACATGCAAAAGAATGAAGCTTGACCACTACCTCACACCATACACAAAAATCAACTCAAAATGGATTAAAGAACTAGACATAAGACCTGAAACCATAAAATACATAGAAGGAAATATAGGCGAAACACTACGGGATTTGCACATCAAAGACATCTTTACAGACACATCACCCAAAGCAGTGATAGTGAAGACAAAGATAAACAGCTGGGACTCCATCAAATTAAAGAGCTTCTGCACAGCAAAAGAGACAATAACAAAAACAAAGAGAAACCCCACCAACTGGGAGAACATTATTGCACCCAACACTAATGATAAAGGACTGATCCCAAAAATCTGCAAATAGCTGATGAGACTCAGCAACAACAAAGAAAATAACCCAGTGAAAAAATGGGCAGAAGAGCTAAAAAGAAACTTCTCTGAAGAGGAAATGCAAATGGCCAACAGACATATGAAAAAATGTTCAAACATCACTTGTAATCAGGGAAATGCAAATCAAAAACTACCATGAGATACCATCTCACACCAGTGAGAATGGCACATATTAAAAAAAATAGCAACAACAAATGTTGGCGAGGGGTGTGGAGAAAAAGGGAACTCTTCTGCACTGTTGGTGGGAGTGCAAACTGGTCCAACCACTATGGAGAGCTGTGTGGAGATTTCTGGACCTACTAAACATAGAGCTTCCATATGATCCAGCAATTCCACTCCTAGGTATTTACCCAAAGGACACAGAAACATCAATTCCAAAGAGCACCTGCACCCCTATGTTTATAGCAGCACTGTTTACAATAGCTAAGCATTGGAAACAACCCAAATGCCCAAAAGTAGATGACTGGATCAAGAAGATGTGGTACATATATACCATGGAATATTACTCGGCATTCAAAAAGATAAACACATGCAATTTGCAGCAACATGGATGGCACTGGAAGGGATCATGCTCAGCGAAATAAGCCAAAAAGAAAAAGAAAAATACCGGATGGTCTCACTCATAGCAGGAATCTAGAAAACTTAAATAAGGGACCAGGAAAATGAATATAAGAAAGTGAAAATCAAAATCAACAAAAAACTATGAACCAGAGACACTTTTTGGGGGGTGGGGGGGGGAGGGGGGAAGGATTGGGTCAGAATGGGGCGTTTGCAATTGTATGGGGGAATATAAAAATAAAATTTAAGATTAAAAAACAAAAATCACCAACACCCCATAGAACAGGGACCTTTCTTAAGTAAAGATTGCTTGAAACTGGCAGAAGGCTCCCAGAGGAGTCAGAGGTGTGCTGGGAAGTTCGCCCACGCCAGGCCCCTTTCTGACCAGCAGTCCGAGACCAGAGGGGGAACGGGCACCTACGGCCGGGGCAGATTCAGAGTGCTGGAGAGTGTGCCTGTCTCCCAATCGCCATTTTAGAATAGGGACCATTCTTCAATAAAGACTGCTTGAAACCAGCAGAAGGCTCCCACAGGAGCCAGAGGTGAGCTGGGAAGTTCGCACATGCCAGGCTCCTTCAGGCCAGCAGTCTGAGCCCAGAGGGGGAACAGGCACCCAAGACTGGGGCAGACCAGGCACACAGGGGAGTGTGTACCCACATTGGCTTTTTAGAACAAGGACCTTTCTTCAATAAAGACTGCTTGAAACTGGCAGAAGGATCCTGGAGGAGTCAGAGGTGAGCTGGGAAGTTTGCCCACGCCAGGCCCCTTCTGGCCATCAGTCCCAGCCCAGAGGGGGAGCGGGCACCCATGGCTGGGGCAGATCCAGGGTGCAGGAGAGTGTGCCTGTCTCCAAATCACCATTTTAGAATAGGGACCTTTCTTCAATAAAGACTGCTTGAAACCAGCAGAAGGCTCCCAGAGGAGCGAGAGGTGAGCTGGGAAGTTTGCCCATGCCAGGCCCCTTCAGGCCAGCAGTCCGAACCCAGGTGGGGGAGCAGGCACCCATGGCCAGGGCAGACTGGGTGCGTGGAAGAGTGTGCTTGTCTCCAAAGCACCATTTTAGAACAGGGACCTTTCTTCAATCCAAGACAAGGCAAAAATAATGAACAGGGAAAAAACAGAAAACATTCAAAGGAAAATCAATCAGAATGACATCAAACATCTCCGAAGAAACACTACGGCCAAGGAGAGAGTGGAGGGACATAGTTAAAAGACTCCAAGAAAACAGATGCCAACCAAGAATACTCTATCCCCGCAAAGCTCTCCTTCCTCTATGAAGAAAGAATAAGGACCTTCCCAGACAAAGAGATACTCTGGAATTTCATTACAACTAAATCCCCACTCCAAAAAATACTACAAGGAGTCCTAAAGCCAGAACCTCAGAGGACAACGAAAGAAGGCCAAAAAATAGTTATTAAAAGAATAAATAAATAAAATAAAAGGAAAGACAATCACAATGGCAAATACAGATGCTAACATATCAATATTAACTCTAAATGTAAATGGACTAAACTCTTCAATATAAAGATACAGAGTCAAAGGCTGGATTAAGAAACAAAACCCAACCTTTTGCTGTCTCCAGGAAACACATTTAGCTACAAAACATAATAGACTCAAAGTTAAAGGATGGTAAAAATCCTACAAGCAAATGGATCAAAAAGAAGGCAGGAACAGCTATACTTATATCAGATAAAACAGATTTCAAACTTAAAAAGGTAAAAAGAGACCCCAACGGTCACTACATTATGATCAAGGGGACAATACTTACAGAAGAAATAACACTCATTAACATATATTCACCAAACAAAGGAGCACCAAAATATATCAGACAAGATCAGACTGTCATATTTGAAAACAGACATCAGAGAAAACACATACATAGTGGAAGACTTCAACACACCACTATCAACAATGGATAGATCAACAAGACAAAAATAAGTAAAGACACTAAAGCTTTAAATAAGGATCTAGAGTGCTTGGGCTTAACAGATATCTATAGAACACTAACCCCCCAAAAATCTGAGTACACATTTTTCTCAAGCGCACACAGATCATTCTCCAGGATCGATCACACACTGGGGCACAAGACAAACATCAAAGATACACCAAGATTGAAATCATACCAACCACCTTTTCTGACCATGAAGGCATCAAACTAGAAATAAACCATAAAAAGAGGGCAAGGAAATCTCCTACCTCATGGGGATTGAAAATCACAGTACTGGAAGACCACTGGACTAATGAGGAGATCAAAGAAGAAATTAAAAAATTCTTTAAATTGAATGACAAGGAGGACACCAATTTCCTAAATGTATGGGATACAGCAAAAGCAGTAATGAGAGGAAAATATATAGCAATAGATGCTCATATCAAGAAACGAGAAAGAACTCAAAGAAACAACCAAATCTCAAAGCTCAAAGATCTAGAACAAGAACAACAAAAAAACCCCAAAACCAATAGAAGAAAAGAAATAATATAATCTAAAGCAGAAATAAATGAAATTGAAACAAAAAAAATCCAAAAGATCAATGAAACCAAGAGCTGGTTCTTCAAAAAAATCAATAAAATAGACAAACCCCTAGCCAGGCTCACAAAGGAAAAAAGGGAGAAAACACAAATAAACAGAATCATAAATGAAAGAGGAGAAATCACGACAGCAGAAATCAAAAGAATAATCAGACACTGCTATGAACAGTTATATGGAAACAAGTTCAACAATCTACAGTAGATGGACAAATTCCTACAACTCTACAATCACCCAAAGCTAGATAAAGAAGAAATAGAACACATAAACAGACCAATTACAAGCAGCAAAATTGAAATGGTAATCAAAAACCTAGCCAAAAACAAAGATGGATTTACAAATGAATTCTTCCAAACGTTCAGAAACGAATTATTGCCTATCCTTCACAAACTCTTCCAAAAAATTGAGAAGGAAGGGATAATACCAAACAGGTTCTATGAAGCCAACCTTACATTAATACCAAAACCGAACAAGGGCAACACACAAAAAAAGAAAACTACAGACCAATCTCCCTAATGAAGACTGATGCAAAAATCCTCAATAAAATTTTAGCTATCAGAATCCAACAATGTATCCATAAGATAATTCACCGCGACCAAGTAGGATTCACTCCAGGGACACAAGGATGGTTTAACATCCGAAAATCAATCAACATTATCCAACACATCAACAAAAAAGAAATATAAAAACCATATGATAATATCAATAGATGTTGAGAAAGCTTTCTACAAAGTGCAACACCCATTCATGATAAAAGCCCTTGAAATTCTCGGGATACAAGGAACATACCTCAACATCATGAAGGCCATATATGACAAGCCCATAGCCAGTATCATTCTCAATGGCGAAAAGCTGAAAGCATTCCCATTAAGATCTGGAACAAGACAAGGATGTCCACTCTCACCACTGCTTTTCAATATACTGAAAGTCCTAGCCAGAGCAATAAGACAAGAGAAAGACATCCAAGGAATCCAAATAGGAAAAGAAGATGTCAAACTATCACTATTTGCAGATGATATGATACTATACATAGAGAACCCCAAAAACTCCATAGAAAAACTAGTTCAACTCATCAATCAGTTCAGTAAAGTGGCAGGATACAAAATCAACACACAAAAGTCAGTAGCCTTCCTATACACAAACAATAAATCTGAAGAAGAAGAAATAAAAAAAAAATCCCTTTCATTATTGAAACAAAAAAATCAAATACTTGGGAAAAAATCTAACAAAAGAGGTAAAGGACCTATACAAAGAAAACTATAAAACACTGTTAAAAGAAATAGAAGAAGACACAAAGCAATGGAAAGACATCCCCTGCTCATGGATTGGAAGAATAAACATTATTAAAATGGCCATCCTACCAAAAGCAATATACAGATTCCATGCTATTCCAATCAAAATTTCAATGTCATTCTTCAAAGAAATAGAACAATTATTGATGAAATTCATATGAAATCACCAAAATCCCTGAATAGCCAAAGCTCGCCTGAAAAAAAAAAAAAAAGAAGGGAATGGAGGTATCACACTCCCAGACTTCAAAGTATACTACAAAGCCATAATCATCAAAACTGCATGGTATTGGCACAAGAACAGACTCACAGACCAATGGAATGGAATAGAAAATCCAGAAACAAACCCACAGATTTATGGTCAACTAATGTTTGACAAAGGAGCAAAGAATATGCATTGGAGCAAAGAAATTTTGTTCAATAAATGGTGCTGGGAAAACTGGGTCGCTACATGCAAAAGAATGAAGCTTGACTACTACTTCACACTCTGACAAAAACCCACTCAAAATGGATTAAAGAACTAGACATAAGACCTGAAGCCATAAAATACATAGAAGGATATATAGGCAAAACATTACATGATATGCACATCAAAGACATCTTTACAGACACATCACCCAAAGCAGTGATAATGAAGGCAAAGATAAACAGCTAGGACTACATCAAATTAAAGAGCTTCTGCACAGCAAAAGAGACAATAACAAAAACTAAGAGAAACCCCACCAACTGGGAGAAAATTTTTGCACACAACACTAATGATAAAGGACTGATCCCAAAAATCTACAAAGAGCTGATGAGACTCAATAAAAACAAAGAAAATAATCCAGTCAACAAATGGGCAGAAGAGCTAAAAAGAAACTTCTCTGAAGAGGAAATGCAAATGGCCAACAGGCATATGAAAAAATGTTCAACATCACTTGTAATCAGGGAAATGTAAATCAAAACTACCATGAGATACTATTTTACACCAGTGAGAATGGCACATATTAATAAAACTAGCAACAACAAATGTTGGCGAGGTTTTGGAGAAAAAGGAACTCTCCTGCACTGTTGGTGGGAGTGCAAACTGGTCCAACCACTGTGGAGAGCCTTGTGGAGATTTCTTGACCTACTAAATATAGAGCTTCCATATGATCCAGGAAGTCCGCTCCTAGGTATTTACCCAAAGGACAATGAAACATCAATTCCAAAGAGCACCTGCACCCCTATGTTTATAGCAGCACTATTTACAATAGCTAAGCTATGGAAACAACCCAAATGCCCAAAAATAGATGACTGGATCAAGAAGATGTGGTACATATACACCATGGAATATTACTCAGCATTCAAAAAAGATAAACACATGCTATTTGTAGCAACATGGATGGCACTGGAAGGGATCATGCTCAGCGAATTAAGCCAGAAAGAAAAAGAAAAATACCAGATGGTCTCACTCATAGCAGGAATCTAGAAAACTTAAATAAGGGACCAGGAACATAAATAACTATAAGAAAGTGAAAATCAAAATCAACAAAAAACTATAAACCAGAGACATTCTATGGGTGGTAGGGGGCGGGAGGGGAGGAATTGGGGTCAAAATAAGGGGGTTGCAATTGTATGGGGAATATAAAAATAAAATTTATTATTAAAAAAATAAAATAAAATATTTCCTAAGAAACTTCTAAAAAAGCAAAAGAAGGACTTGCTATAATTGTTGTGCTGAATTGTTTGTCAGGCATGTACAATAAATTGTCTCCCATTGTCAAGTGGGCCAAATTGTTTAACAACTAATATTTAAACAGATAATTTTCTGTGCCATTTACTTACAGTATGCTGATACATATAATTTATTGCCTAATGTACTTTCTGAGAATTTTTTTCTCTTTTTATGACCAAGAACAAAAAATGAAGGGATGTTAAATCTTCAGCCCCACGGTGCAAGGCACAGGGAATCTTCAGCCCCATTGTGTGCGGCTCTTTTTCTTAGGCCTGCTCGACACTGCTTGCCAGTGTCTTATCTGGCTGGGACATCAAGGCCCCTTGCATCGCAGTGCCTTCATAGAGATTGAATGTTGTTTCTGCTGCTATTTTCTGATATTTATGGCAAAGCTTCCCAGAAATCTAAATTCAAGTAAAAATTTGGTAGTCTGTCATTTAGTTGATAGAAGGAAATTTTGTGGACTCTCAGTAGAGCTCCTGAGACACTCCACAAGATTTCTCCCTTTCCTCCTGGGAAAGGCATTAAATGAACTTGTCCTATTTGGCTTACCTAGTAAAGTAAAACTAGAAGGAAAGCATTGTCACTTGGGAAAATGGGTAGCACTTTGACATGTACAGAAATGTTCACAGTGGTTTTCTAGAACATGTATACAACCTCTCAATACCTGACATGTATGTAGATTGTCAAGGTGATTGTTGCCTTGCGATATTTTATAGTACAGAAATTATTTATGGAAAAAATAGGGACTAAAGGCCATAACATATTACTATTGATGGAACTGTTGAGAGTAAAAAATTCCTACAAAGAACTGAATAGACCTGGAAATACACCTGATTTTTACTAAGTTTTCTTTGACATAATACTCGTAATTTTTTTTTTGCAATTTTTTTCTGAATCCACAAAGTTTTCTTGTTTTGCGTGATCAGTATCTGCAGCAATGTTGTTTTTTATTTCCAGCAAAGCTAACTTGTGTTCACATTTTCTCTCCCCTTGATACCAACACAGCATGAAAATAGTGGTAATAATTTTTTTACTACTTATAGCAGAGTCTACTTTTGCATAACTTCCATAGAGATTTTGTCTGCTTAAACTAAAACAATTTGACATGTGTTTCATTGTGTACCTTTGACTGGAATCTTCCAGGAAGTTAAAACAGAGATAGACCAAGTAGAGAATCTGTTGCTTTGTTCGTAGGCTCCAGAGACATCCAAGGAAGGTGGGGAAGCTGCCTTCATGGGCAGGACTGGACAACCCGGAAAAAAGAAAAAGCCCAGGTACCCTCAAAAGAGGAAGCCCAGGTAGAGTCTGATGAGACCAACTTTGTTCTTTTTTTTTTTTTTTTTTGTGGGACCCTCGCCAGTGGCCAGGGAATGAACCGGCGCTGCAGAGGCTGCGGGCAGCCTCGCAGCTCAGCGCTCAACCGCTGCGCCACTAGGGGAGGCCCCCAACTTTGTTCTTGAAGCCTACATAGGCCAGATGTCAAGAGTTCGCTCTGATCCATTATGGAGTATTCCAACAAAGCAGCTAAAATTGCTGCTTAGTTAAATTCTGCCCTGTGATTTTATGCAAAAAAATAGGTGATATGGTTTAAAAGTACATTTGAATTGCAAACTTTTGCATGCTGTTGAAACAATTTGGGATCAAGTTTGAGAGAACCTCTTTTTGCATAAGTTGAATCAATTTTAATATTTTTTTTGTGATTGGATATCTTTGCTGTTTTGTTTTGGCTAATGCCTCCAGATGTTGTTTTTGTTTTTGTTGTTGTTGTTTTTTGGCTTGGATTGATAAACTATTTCCCAGGAATGGAGGACTTTTGCTTTCCACAATGGACAATAACTGGAGAGACTGGTTTGCTTTCCAATGGGAACCCTGAGAAAAATTTTCATCTAAGACTGTACCCCACCATCCACACATTTGCTCTTCAACACCATGGAAATGATGGCAAAAAGTAAAGCTAATTCCATACAGGCTTTGTGGATGCCACCCCACTCCATCAAGACACTGGGCACTACGAGTCCCAGGATCTCCAAAGGGAAGTGACAAGAACAAAAGGGCTGAGTTAACCAGTCATTTTCTCTGTAAATAAAAACCAGCCATGTTAGTAGGGTCGGGCACACTTGGCTCATCTTGGCCAAGCAGGTTTGGTCTTGGCGGGTCATTTGGAATTCCAGGTTGGCTGACCGGGTAGGACACTTTTAAGAATTTATCTCCCTCTTTTCTTCCTGAGTTGTACATTTCCTCATTCCTCTACCCTTGTAAATAAACCTTTTGTTAACCTTAAAAAAAAAAGAAAAATTAAAGACACTTTCATGAATTGAGGAATTTGGATGTTCCTTGAAAAACCAGAGGTGGGAAAACTACTTTTCAGGAACTTCTTTCTTCTGACCTTTAGACTTTCCTCCTCTCTCAGGCTTTTCCTGCCTGGGGTTCTATCTGCTTTCCCTTTCCTAATTTCCTTTGAAAGGAAAGGAATGGAATTAATTTAAATATTGTGTTTTGGAAGAGGAAAACTCTGCACCCTAACTGCTGGGCAGTACGTCCACCAAGCAGATGGTCATTTAATATTGCAAATGCCAAAAATTAAAAACACTAAGAAAATCTCTTCCTTGAGACCCAGAAAATCTGTTTAAATGCTGCTCATTGAAGAGGGTTGGAGAGCCCCACACCCACACCCACCTCAGAAGAAAAGGGTCATATCAAAAAGAAAAGAAACAGATGTTGACGGTATTGCTTCTTCTGACTTCTAGGCGGTTTTCTTTTCTATCATATTGAATTGTATTCCAGTGGTCCCAATTCCCAGGGCATCCACACATTCAGGTATCTGATCTGCACATTTAACAATAATAGACACAGCATGACATGCAAGCTCTTGGTCTTAGAGCCAAGTCCATGAGCGATTTCTGCAGTGAACTTAGCTACTATTTGTAAAGTTGATTTTGATGTGCTCTTCACCAGGTAACATGAGCTTAAAACTTCCATCATCCACATCCTATTTTGGTACAGAACTGGGGTACAGCCTTGCCCCCTGAAAAAGGGGCTTCACTCAGCATTGTCTTCCCTGCTGTCTGGCATTGGCATCTTCATCTCCTTCTACTAATGGCCTGGAAACAGTTGCATATTATTAATGATTTTTAAAAGATTTATTTATTTATGCATAGAAGAACTGGGATGTAGGTGAGAGATGCAGGAGGTGAGAGGATTCACCAAAGACAGTGTGAGGAGTAGAACAGGGGGACCCACTAAAACACACTGCTGAGGGGAGCAGCAAGAGATCTGCTGCACCATCTATGGGTTCTGGCCCCAGCAGTGATAGCACTGAGACTTAACCCCTATGACACCAGGAAGGACTCTAAAGAGTTTGTTTCCATACATTTTTCCTTACACTCGAGATGGATTTTAAAATCGAGCTCACTTGGGAAGGTTTTCCAGTGGCACATGAACCCGTGTGTGTGCAGCTGAGTCTCCAGAACGGGGCAGTAACACTGAGGGCCAGTTCTCTGTTTTTCAATACACCTGGCCCAGATGGAGAGCCAGGACAGCCTTTCAACCAACTGTGGGATCATGAAGGTGAGGGCAGGTGCTTCTTTATGTATTGAAAACATAAATCTTGTCACAATAACTTCTCTGAGAATTAACATTTCATCATGCTGGAATGTGGGCAGTGCAGTGTCTGATCCTTCCCACACATCTCTCATTCTGACTTTTCACATTCACCACGTGCCTGCACTCAGTCACCACAGCAGTGACAAATGGCAGTCACAAACCCCAGCTACAAGTTGCTGCCATTTCCTTCTTTGATAACTTTTACATGTTCGAAAAGGTGTTTGGTGTCTCTGTTTTGTCTCTAAGTACCTCCAAGCTGCTCTTTTAAACTGCTTTATGGAAGTTTTGGGCTGTTTCACCTGGAAAACAATATCAATTTCTATGTGAAATGTGGTTTATGTTTTCTACTGACAAGTGATGTCATGTGTCAAATTACAACTAAAGAGCTGCCCTTACATTTTCCCATTTAATGTGTCCTCCCACATTATGCTACCAGACGTTCCTTTCTGGCATTCTCTTCATGATACCATTCCCTGAATCTCAGGCCATCGTCATCCCGAAGATGAAGTTGAAACCCTAGTTATCAGCTTCAGTGTGCTTAGGAACTAGGCCATCGTGTTCAGCCACAGCTCTTGGCTTCTGAAAGGCTGATACATGTACTGCTCCTGCCTGGTCCTGCTGTGTGCTTTCTCTTGCTCTGTTTTCCCTGCCTCAAATACACATAGTTCCAAGTTCAATTCAGGTTTCAGTCCTCCATAGAGCACATTGACAATTGACAATTCTTCTAGTCCATATATTTTTTACTTTTTCTATCCCATTTTTACAGTATGCATTTTGTCAGGTTAATCTTTCACACATGAAACATATGTGGCCTTGTATTTATGAAGAGCTTTTATATACCAGCATGTTGCCTTACACATCCCATGTGACTCACCTACCATGGAGCCAAAGAGAGCCACAGCAGGCCCTCAGATCCTGCCCAACACTGCTCTTTCAACTAATGCAGAGCCTGCATTCTTTTTCCCAATAACATCTTTCTGTTTTGATATTTTTAATTCTAGTATCAGATTAGACTGTGAACTAATGAAGAAATACAAGAAGCACATCTCACCTTCATAATTAAATAATTTTCAAGATAATAAATTTCAAGATAATTTAATTTTCAAGATACATTCTAGAAAATGTATCTTGAATGATCACCATGAGAGGGAATCATTCTTAACCTTTTTGTGCACATTTGCAGATAGTGGTATACAGACACATGTACACAATTTTATCCGTGTATTTGGTTATTAATCTGTGGCAACTTATCAAGCATCACCATTATCTTTCTTTATCAAAAAACAATCATGTCCTTGACTTGAATGGCTGCATTATGGTCTGCTGTATGGAAGGCATAAACTCCATCATGTATTAGCAGCTCTCTTATAAAACAGGAGACTTACCGGCAGAAGAGGATATCGTCTGTGTAATAGGAAAGAGCAGTTTAGATTATTTCTGGTTTCTGACCAATTCTCTGCTGAAGAGCATTACACTGACTTCATCTGCCATTTGCTTGATTCCTTCCTGGGATAAATTCCTTGAAGAAAAGAATTGGCTCAAAGTTGGTGTCATAATGTGGATTTCAATAACAGCCTCACCAACACTGATCTTTATTAATCCTTTCAAATTATGATAATCCAAAAGGAAAAAAAAAGCAATCATGAGTCATCTCTTATTTATTTCTTCTTCCAGCCAATGTTTATTTATTTCCTTTGTCACCTTTCCTATTGTGGATAGTTTTAACTAAAAATAATGAGTTGACTCATACTATAAACTCAAGGAATAAACGAAGTATTTATTGTTGAAACAAAATTAAATTTCTCAGTACTTTATATCTCTGTTTTCAAAAGTTGTGGAAGCATTTTTCCTGAATGACAGAACTGAACAGCATTTAGAAGTTAAACTTTGTCCATAAGTATATATAATTTTAAGTTATAAATCATGTGGTATAGTAGAAATTCATTAATTACAGTTAATTAGTGATTGGTGTTCTAAATTAATTGGGATTATATATAATTCTTTATTTTCAAATAATTTAGAATATGTTCCAATTATATTGTGAATGTTTGGAAATGCAATTGTGGTTCATTTCACTAATTGAATTGTTTTTTTTATAAGAAATTTGGAATTTCTTTTTGCGATATAAAAAATCATTGCAAACCAAGCTTTCAATATTTACTCTCAAATTTGCAGGGTATATTAGCTATTCAGAAACAAAGGGAGGCATAGATGTAACAAATTGAACTATTCAATCACTTTTGAAATGTTTCTTTTAGGGGATTTTGAAAAATAAGTAGATTAAATTTCAGTTTTGTATAGGACATAATGATATCTTCCTTCCTTCCTTTATTTACAGTTTGCTAATTGAGAGTGTCCTGTGTCACTTCGTGCTCAGTACAGGGGATAAAAACTGAGTCACACGTGGTGGTTTTTCTAAGACTCCATTAAGAGCTCAACCTTGGAATTTCTATTCAATTTTAACCATTTCCATGGGAGCTGCTGTATTTTACTGGCAATGGTTTCCCTGTAGATGTGAAAAGGTACATCTGTACCTATCTCTCATCCAAATTAATAATGAAAAGTTTATTTTGCCATTACTCATTTGAAATGACACTCGGGTGCCTCTCTGCACCTCATAATCATTGTTGTTTGTTCTCTTGTTGGCACCAAGAGGTTTTAGATGCCATTTTCTTTCCCTTACTATGACTCCTTGCTAACTCTGATATGGGAATTTCAGCTTTTCACAGTTGTAATACTCAGAAAAATTGCCATGTAGCTGTAGCTCTGTGTACATTTCAACTAACATGCTGCAATATTTTACTGAAAAGTATGTTTCTCATGAGCTGTCATGTGAATTAACCACTGTGTGATTGTCCCACAGCACAGGGTAGGAAGTCTAGTGGGTGGGTGCCTTGTCTAGAACCAGTAAGGCACTGGAATCTATTAGAGTTCTGAAGATTCATCATTTGTTTTCATTTTATTAGGTGAAAATATCCATTTATTTTCATAAAATTATGACTTAATGCTAGATGGATAGGATAAGTAGATTCTCTTTTGTGGATAAAGTTACTGAATTTTAAATCTTTTTTTTTTTTTAAAGATTTATTTATTTATATAAGCACTGGGTACAGTCAGAAGCGCAGGAGGGTAAGATAATTCACCAAATCCAGGGTGGGGAGCAGAAGAGGCAGACTGATGAAATACACTGCAGAGGGGAGCAGCAGTTGCGGCAGGAGAGGGCTGTGTGCCATGTGGGACCCTTGCCGGGGGCCAAGGATCGAACCGGCTGCAGAGGCTGAGGGCAGCTTCGTATCCCAGCTCTCAACCGCTGCACCACCGGGGAGGCCCTGAATTTTAAATCTTAAAGAAATCCTTACAGTCACTTGGTTTAATGTACATCAGGACAGTTTGCAATCAAGAATGACTGCTTACTGCAGTCAACTGCAGTAAGAGCTAACAGAATGTTTGGAAAGCACACTATGGTGAATAATGTTGTTTAAAGATAGTCTGTTCAATTACTGGTGCTGGGAAAACTGGATGCCACATGCAAATGAATGAAACATCTATTACCTTACACAACATACCAAAAACAACTCAAAATGGGTAAAAGACTAGAACATGAGACCTGACATCATGAAATAAATAGAAGAAAACATAGGTAAAACACTCCATGGCATACATCTCAAAAACATCTTTAAAGACTCATCTCACAAAACAAAGAAAGTGAAGGAAAAGATAAACAGCCGGGGATACATCAAACTAAAAGCTTCTGTACAGCAAAAGAGAAGTAACCTAAACAAAGAGACATCCTAATGATTGGGAGGGATATTTGCCCTCCATACAACTAATAAGGGACTGATTTCAAAGGTCTACAAAGTGCTCACATGACTCAAGAAAAACAGAGCAAACAATCCAGTCCAAAAATGTGCAGATGCGGTACATGTACACCATGGAGTACTTACTATTCAGCAATCAAAAATGATAAACTAATGCCATTTGTATCAACATGGATGGAGCTAAAAGAGATTATGCTCAGTGAAATAAGTCAGAAGGAAAAAGAAAAAATATCAGATGGTTTCACTTACAGTAGTAATATAGGGGAACCAAATTCAACTACAGGCCCTCCCCAGTGGTGCAAGTATTAAAGACACAGTGTTATTGCCAGCCACATCAGCGCAAGTTCTATCCTGGCCACCAGGGAGCTAACCCACATGGTAGAGCAGACCTCTCCTGTTGCACCCTCTGCTCCCCTCAGCAGTGTATTTCAGTAGATATGCCTGATCTGCTCCCCAGTCTGTCTCTGGTGAATCTTCTCACCCCCCCACCTCTGGCCTACACCCCATTTCTTGTATGCATAAATAGATCTTAAAAAAAAACAACAAATAACACTATAAATAAAAGACATTCTCAAGGGGAAGGGAGGGTGAAGGATCTAAAAGAGAGCAGGAAGAGCACAAGGGTCTATAGTGATGGTGCAAGGGTGAATTGGAGGTGGAAATTCTATGGGGACTATACCTGATGTAAAATATATATAACTAAATAAATTACTTAATAAAAATTAGTAATTATGAATAAAAATGGGCAGAAGAGCTTAAAAGACACTGCTTCAACAGGAAATGCAAATTGCCAACATGTATATGAAAAAATGCTCAACATCACTCATAATCAAGAAAATGTATATTGAAACCGCAGTAAGACAATGCCTCACACTGATGAGAATGGCCCGTACTAAAAAATTAAAAGCAAAACAAAAAACTGGCAACAACAATTGCTGGCAAGGATGTGGAGAGAAAGGAACCCTCTTACACTGCTGGTGGTAATGCAAATTAGTATAATCACTATGGAAAGCTGTGTAGAGGACCCTCCAAATACTAAAAATGGATCCACTTTATGACCCAGCAATTGCACTCTTAGGAACCTACCCAAAGGACACAAAAACATTCATTTGACAGGAAACCTGCACTCCTATGTTTATCTCAGCACTATTTACAATAACTAAGCTATGGAAACCACCTAAATGGCCAAAAACAGATGACCTGACAACAAAGATGTAGTCTACATACACAGTGGAATACTATGAAAACACTATCAAAAAAGATAAACTCCTGCCATTTGCAGCAAGATGTATGGAGCTATAAGGGATTATGCCTAGTAAAGAAGTCAGAAGGAAAAAGAAAAATAGCGGGTGGTTTCACATACAGGAGTAATATAGGGAAACCAAACATGCAGGGGGGAAAACTATCAGGCAAACTATAAATCAGAAACACCGAGCAGTGTGGGGGGAGTGGGTGGAAACAGAGGAGGGAAGAGCACAAACCCTCTTCTTGACTGGTGTCCTTTAAATATATTATCTTACATCTCAAACAGATCCTTTACTATCTCATCTCAGTTTTTACTATTTCATCTCAAAGGTAAATATTTCACACCTACTCTTTTCTCCTCAAAGTATCATCATTTCTTATTCCTTCCTTATTCGAGGCTGATGATCTTATTCTTTTTTTGAAGACAAAAAAAAATCACAAAAATCTACAAAGAGCTGAAGAGATTCAACAAAAACAAAGCAAATAATCCAATCAAAAAATGGGCAGAAGAGTTAAAAAGGAACTTCTCCAAAGAGGAAATGCAAATGGCCAGCATGCATATGAAAAAATGTTCAGCATCACTTGAAATCAGGGAAATGCAAATCAAAACTATAATGAAATAACATCTTACACCAGTGAGAATGGCACATATTAAAAAAAAACTAGCAACAACAAATGTTGGTGCAGATGTGGAGAAAAGGAACTCTCCTGCACTGCTGGTGGGAGTGCAAACTGTTCCAACCACTATGGAAAGCTGTGTGGAGATTCCTCAACCTACTAAAGATGGAGCTTCCATATGACCCAGCAATTCCACTCCTAGGTATTTACCCAAATGACACAGAAACTAGTTCCAAAGGGCACCTGCACCCCTATGTATATAGCAGCACATATTTACAATAGCTAAGCTTTTGAAACAATCCAAATGCCCCAAAATAGATGACTGGATCAAGAAGATGTGGTACATATACACCATGGAATATTACTCAGCATTCAAAAAAGATACACTCATGCCTTTCGCAGCAACATGGATGGAGCTGTAAAGGATCATGCTCAGCAAAATAAGCGAGAAAGAAAATTTTACTATTTTTTAAGTTTTACTTTGAAATGCCTGGTGCTTGTGTGTAGAAATTCAATTGATTTTGGGGTATTTACCTAATAGCCTCTCAGTCATTTTTACTTTCTACATAAACACCATGTTGTCAGTGAAGGGGTACCCCTCTGCTCCAGGCTATAAGCCTTTATCTCTCTTGCTGCAGCACGTTAAGACTTCTGTGATGGTATTATCGTGCTTAAGTGTTCAATTCTTCAAAGGATAGCTGACATTCTTTAATTTTTTTTTTCATAAAGAATGCCTGCTGTAGAAGAGACAATTTTATAAAAAGTAAAATTTATCCTAACTGCTAATAGATTTGTTTTTGAAATCCGCGAATGCACACTTAATTAATCCACATGCTGCCAACCACCCGCAGCACTCCTGTGCCAAGTCACTGGCCCCTGGCACCTGAACCTTCCAAGCACCGTCCCCCACCCCACCCCTCTTCACCCCGCCCATCTTCAGAATCCCTCACTCAGCAGTCCCCTGAATGGCCCAGCATGCCCGCTTGCAGGCATTACTTTGCTCAAAGTCCCGCACAGGTCCTGCTTCATTCAGCCTCAATTCTGAATGGATCTTCTGGGGTCAACGAGCTTTCATTAAGGTCAGAGAGCAAGTGCTTTGGGCTTTTCAAGACACACAGGTTCTGCAAGGACTACAGGACATTTTCAATTTCTACCTATCGGCAAATAGTATTAAGATTCTAAACTGCCATGTCCAACAAAAATATTGTGGAATATGTATAAAGTTTACAAAAATATACAGCATTAGTTTTGTCTTACAATATTGAACAGTTTTTACATGAGTTCTACAAATATCTGTAAAATTAAAAATGAGTACAAGTTGCAGAATTATACATTTTTATAAAAAGAGTATGGCAAAGACATTAAAGGTTCAAAACTTTCTTTGTAAAATGTATCCAATAATTGATGTGGACATATTTCAGATTGTGGATTTCAACTTGTGGTTTGTGCCTTTTTCACTTCTTCTTTCCACCGATTGGCAGCCTTCTGCTCTGTTGCTGAGAGTTGCCTAGTTCCACCTTGGAATTTCATCTGCTGTCCTCCATCTCTCTCACTGAACTTCAAATCCAAATTCCCTGATGGAAAACTCATGTTCCATTGTGCTAATCTAAGGAAGAAAATGAACACATACCTTCATTTTCTATCTGTTTTTTTTTTTGGGGGGGTGGACTTTATTTATTTTTATTTCATATATGTGTATGCTTTCCTCTCTCAGGTGTTGTCCCGAAAAATTCCCTGCACCAATTTACCCGTGCACCATCCCTTTAGTCCCTTGTGATCTTCCCTTCTCTGATTTGATCTCTCTCTCCCCTCCTGCCAGGGACCAGCCTCTGGCAAAATGTCGTGTCAGGGGTTTCTGAAAGGATGAGAGGCCTAGGTGACCTGTAAGGGGCTGAAACTTAAGGGCTGAGGGGAAGGGGATGAGGTAGTGAGGAGACACTGACACTCAATGAGGTGCAAGTATCTTCTGCCGAGAGACTCAGCAGGTCTTTATTTTATTTATTTTTAGCAAGCAGAAAAATTACATCGTCATGTGCAAAGCAGAAACAATTAGTGTATTCTTTTCCCATGGACTACTGGCCCCTACGGGTCTCAGCTAGATGGTAACCTTCAAGGTTAATAGATAAAAAACCCAACCTTACACTAAAACTTATTATTTCAGCTAGACAATTACGTAAGACAGTTGATAGCCGCCAGTACACCCCTATCAGCTAAAGCCTAAGCAACCAAAGACTCTTCTATTCACATGGCCTCCAGCCAGAGACCAGCTGCTTCTCAGCTATCAGAACTTTTCCTACTTAGAAACTCCTTAACACAATTAACTTCATTTTAAAACTTTCCTAAGAAACTTCTAAAAAACAAAAAAGGAGGACTTACTATATTTGTTGTGCTGGATTGCTTGTCAGGCATGTTCATGTATAACAAACTCTTTCCCATTGTCAGGCAGGCCAAATTTACAGTATTTAATTTTTAAGCAGGTAATTCTCCGTACCATGTGCTTATAATATTCTTATACATATACTTTATTGCCCGAGAAGTTTTTTCTTATATGACCAATAACAAAAAACAAAGGGATGTTAAATCTTCAGCCCCATGGTGTGAGGCCCTTTTTCTTCAGCCTCACGGTGTGAGGCTCTTTAAGCTTCAGCCCCACGGTGTGAGGCCCTTTTTCTTAGCTGCTTGCCAGTATCTTACCTGGCTGGGGCAACAAGGCCGCCTGCAACACCCTCCTCTTGCAGAATGTCTCTGATTCACAGTTGCCTGTTAATTTACTTTTATTTTTTATAATTTTTTTCCTGATCCCTTATTTGGTTCCCCAATATTCCTCCTATATGTGAAACCACCTGAGATTTTTCTTTTTCCTTCTTTTCTTTTCACCGAACACGGTCCCTTCTAGCTCCATCATGTGGCTGTGAATGGCATGAGTTTTCCGTTTTTTGATTGCTGAGTGATATTCCAGTCAAAAAAAGGGGCAGAAGATCTATCTGTTATTCTGTGAAACACACAGATCAATGACATACACACAATCATACTATGGCATCTGAGTCACAAAAGTGGTGCCTGAGACACCTCTATGAGAGCTCAGCCTACAGTCAGTCTCCTCATGAACAAAGGCTTTTCCTGTACCATGTGACATCTGGGATCCCAGATAATGGTGTCAAACTCCCGCTGTAAGATGCCAGTGGAACCAAAACCCCAACCAGCGTGCCGCTGCTCTCATCATCTTCTTTTACTTCTGTTGCCAGAATACATGGACAATGTTCATGCTCTTTGTTAACTAAGTCATTAAGACAAAGAGTTCAAAAACAGCTAAATTCTTGAACTGACACACAGGGCAAGGTGTGGGGGTTAGCAGTTAGGGTGTAGGGAGGTCAGAGTTCTAAGCCCTGTGCTAGGACTCAGTGCTCCCAGCCGCTGGTTTTCCTCAAACCCCTCTTCAGATTATATACTAAATTTCAGATTGTCTCTCTTTCAAGGGACTTTGTAAAATCAAAGAAAATATATATATATATATATATATATATATAAATTCTTTTATCACTTCAGTTACAATGATACAGGGTGGCAAGGAGCACTAAAACTGGCCAAGGATTCTCCCCAAATTGTTTACTGATCATTGTCTGAATTCTTCACCCATGCACACAATTGTAAGACTACTCAGGCTCAGGGAACAACAACCATGGGATTTATTTAACAAACCAGGGTAAAACAAAGAGTTATTGAGGCCAAAAAATGGTCTTTACCTCCCCCAAAGCAGTGTTCAGTGTTTTTCAGTCCTGAACAAATGCAGCTAAGATGGCATCTTCCCATCACCAAGGACGCATGTCTTCTCTCCCAAACAATAGGGCAAGTGTCCAAGATGGGGTCTTCCTGCCTCTGCTGACCTGGAGCACTCAGCAGCCTGACTCTAGGCCAGGTTCCCACTCAGAAAGACAACAGAAGACACAACAGGAGATGCTCTCAAGCTGCCAGGATGCCCTGATGCAGCACCAGATAAGGGACACTTAAAACAGCAGCTGCAGCAGCTGAAAGACCTGACAAATGGCCACACTCACACAGTTCAATGAGGTGCCCAGTTCCTGGTATTTGCCTTCTATGCCAGGCTGTTCGAGCAGCGAAACTTGGAACAGTTTCAGTCACTCAGCCATTTGCAAAGCCTCCAAACATTTCCTCTCTGAGATTGGCTACTGGAAGCCTCTATCTTCAGAGGCCCACAACACATTTCTGAAAGACCAGTATGGCCACCAATCTGCTGACCCCAAATGCTGAAGATCAAAAATGCTGAATCCCAAAGACTGAATGAATCAGCACTCCCTTCTGCAATGCCTTATATTTCTTATACATTGCTACACCCCCAAATGCCATACTTTTTAGCATTTTCCCTGGGGCTATGTATCCTTGCCTCCTGTAACAGTCCTTGGCACAGCCACCAGTGACACTACCACTGATGAAAGGTGTATACCTTTTTCAGGAAAAAAGACTATAAGTAATGATTTTCTAAATCTCTTATGGAAATTATTTCAGTATATTTCTAGGTAATTTTTCCACTACTGTTAACAGCCAAAGTAGATGCTCTGTAAGTACCCTAGCAGCTTTCTGCACTGAGGCTCAGGAAGAGACTGAAGGTCTAAGGCACCAAAATATGTAATGAATCACCTTCTCTCATTAGCATCAAGATCAAAGACACATCTTACACCACGCTTGAGGAAGTAGAGGAAATGATTGGTGGAACAGTCAGCTGTGCTCTGTGGCTCACATGAAAACTATGGGAGAGCGTGTAAGGGGGTCTGACTTCTTGGGTGTCCTCTCAGGCCATGGGTATTGTACCACACTAGAAAAAAATTGAAGTAAAAAGCTATCTCAGGAGATTTTATTTTATATTTGTTTAGAGCTTAATAAAATTTATTGATTTGCATTTTTATTGAGGTAACAATATACAACACTGTATATTATTCAGAGGTACATATCCACTAATGTTAAGATGTATGTCATGGTACCACACCCACCATCCTGACCCCCACAGTCCTCCACTACTGTCCTATAAGACCCTCCCCACTTTATTCTACAGCCCCCATCCTCCCGTTCTGGTAGCCTCAATTTTATAGTCATATTTCTAGGGTTTGTTTTGGTTCAGTTTGTCTGTTTCAAGAGTGAAATCCATATCTGTCATTCTCTTTCAGAATCATTTAACATAGTGAAACCTGCTCCAGATCCATCGATGTTGTTGCAAATGCCAAGAGTTCATCTTTTTTATAGCTGAGTAGGATTCTATTGTGTATATATACCTTATCTTCTTTGTTGTTGTTTTTTTTTACCTCTAACTCAGCTGCTGTGTACAGTGCTGCAATAAACATAGGAATGCTTTTGAAACTCCAACCATTTCCAATTAGAATTTTTCCAGGTTTGTGGTGATACCTAGGAGTAGAATTGCTGGATCATATGAAAGATTCATGTTTAATATTTTGTGAAATTGCTGTACTGTCTTCCATAGTGATGGACCCGTCTCCATTCCTGCCCACAATGGGCAAGGGCTCCTTTTTCTTCTCATCTTCACCTGCATGTGTTTCTGGTCTTTTTGATAGGGGTCATTTTCACAGGTGTCAGGTGGTATCTCATGTGGTTTTGATTTGTATTTCCCTGCTCACCATCTGTCTATCTTCTTAGGAGAAGTGTCTATTTAGCAATTCGCCTGGTTTGGGATTGGTTTATTACCTTTTGGGTGTGTTGTAAGGATTTTTTTTTGTGGGTCTTGGATATAGTCCCTTGTCAGATGCATGGAAACATTCTTTCCCACTGAGTAGGGTCTCTCATTATTTCATGGACAGTCTCTTTCACCATGCAGAGGTCTTTTAGCCCATCCCATTTGTTCCATTTTGTTTTGTTTCACTTGCTGTAGGAGTCAAGTCCCCAAGGTTGTCCCTGAAGCCAACATCATAGACTTATGTCTGTTTTCTTCTATGTATTTTATGGTGTCAGGTCTTGTAGCCTAGTGTTCAATGCGGTTTGAGTTAGTGTCTAAAAGGTTGTTTATTTTTCTTCATTTTTTTAAATTAAATTTTATGTTTATAGTCCCCATACAATTACAACCCCCTTATTTTGACCCCAAGCCCGCCTTTCCCCGCCCACCAAACCCCATAGAGTGTCTCTGGTTCATAGTTGTTTGTTGATTTTGATATTTTCTTTCTTATAGTTACTCTTATTCCTGGTCCCTTATTCAAGTTTTCTAGATTCCTGCTATGAGTGAGACCATCCAGTATTTTTCTTTTTCTTTCTGGCTTAATTGCTGAGCATGATCCCTTCCAGCGCCATCCATGTTGCTACAAATTGCATGTGTTTATCTTTTTTGAATGCTGAGTAATATTCCATGGTGTATATGTACCACATCTTCTTGATCCAGTCATCTATTTTTGGGCATTTGGGTTGTTTCCAAAGCTTAGCTATTGTAAACAGTGCTGCTATAAACATAGGGGTGCAGGTGCTCTTTGGAATTGATGTTTCTGTGTCCTTTGGGTAAATACCTAGGAGTGGAATTGCTGAATCATATGGAAGCTCTATGTTTAGTAGGTCAAGAAATCTCCACACAGCTCTCCATAGTGGTTGGACCAGTTGGCACTCCCACCAACAGTGCAGGAGAGTTCCTTTTTCTCCACAACCTCACCAACATTTGTTGCTAGATTTTTTAATATGTGCCGTTCTCACTGGTGTAAGATGGTATCTCATGGTAGTTTTGATTTGCATTTCCCTGATTACGAGTGATGCTGAACATATTTTCATGTGCCTGTTGGCCATTTGCATTTCCTCTTCAGAGAAGTTTCTTTTTAGCTCTTCTGCCCATTTTTTCACTGGATTATTTTCTTTGTTGTTGTTGAGTCTCATCAGTTCTTTGTAGATTTTTGGGATCCGTCCCTTATCATCAGTGTTGTGTGCAAAAATGTTCTCCCAGTTGGTGGGGTTTCTCTTTGTTTTGGTTATTTTCTCTTTTGCTGTGCAGAAGCTCTTTAATTCAATGTAGTCCCAGCTGTTTATCTTTGCCTTCACTATCACTGCTTTGGGTGATGTGTCTGTAAAGATGTCTTTGATGTGCATATCCCATAGTGTTTCACCTAATATTCCTTCTATGTATTTTATGGTTTCAAGTCTTATGTCTAGTTCTTTAATCCATTTTGAGTTGGTTTTTGTGCATGGTGTGAGATAGTAGTCAAGCTTCATTCTTTTGCATGTAGCGACCCAGTTTTCCCAGCACCATTTATGGAACAAACTTTCTTTCCTCCAATGCATATTCTTTGCTCCTTTGTCAAAGATTAGTTAACCATAAATCTGTGGGTTTCCTTCTGGATTTTCTATTCCATTCCATTGGTCTGTGTGTCTATTCTTGTTCCAATACCATGTGGTTTTGATGATTATGACTTTGTAGTATAGTTTGAAGTCTGGGAGTGTGATGCCTCCATTCCTTTCTTTTTTATCAGGAGAACTTTGGCTATTCGGGGTTTTTTGTGGTTCCAGATGAATTTCATCAATAATTGTTCCATTTCTTTGAAGAATGACGTCGAAATTTTGATTGGAATAGCATTGAATCTGTATATTGCTTTTGGTAGGATGGCCATTTTAATAATGTTTGTTCTTCCAATCCATGAGCAGGGGATGTCTTTCCATTTCTTTGTGTCTTCTTCTATTTCTTTTAACAGTGTTTTATAGTTTTCTTTGTATAGGTCCTTTACCTCTTTTGTTAGATTTATTCCCAAGTATTTGATTTTTTTTTGTTTTGATAATAAAAGGGATTTTTTTTTATTTCTTCTTCATATTTATTGGTTGTGTATAGGAAGGCTACTGATTTTTGTGTGTTGATTTTGTATCCTGCCACTTTACTGAACTGATTGATGAGTTGAATTAGTTTTTCTGTGGAGTTTTTGGGCTTCTCTATGTATATTATCATATCATCTGCAAATAGTGATAGTTTGACTTCTTCTTTTCCTATTTGGAATCCCTGTATGTCTTTCTCTTGTCTTATTGCTCTGGCTAGGACTTCCAGTATTATATTGAAAAGCAGTGGTGAGAGAGTGGACATCCTTGTCTTGTTCTAAATCTTAATGGAAATGCTTTCAGCCTTTCACCATTGAGAATGATACTGGCTGTTTGCTTGTCATATATGGCCTTCATTATGTTGAGGTATGTTCCTTGTATTGCAAGAATTTCAAGGTCTTTTATCATGAATGGGTGTGCACTTTGTTGAAAGCTTTCTAGGCATCTATTGATATTATCATATGGTTTTTATATTTCTTTTTGTTGATGTGTTGGATAACGGTGATTGATTTGTGGATGTTGAACCATCCTAAAGGTTGTTTAATGTGAGGGAAGAGCACAAGACACTATGGTGACAGTTCATGGGTTTCTCATGGTGATAAGGATTACACCTGAGAGGAGAATTGAGGACAATGTAAAAAGTATATCAATTACAAAAAATAAAACTTTGCTTATTAGCAACTTGTTTTTGTCTTGGTTTTTGAATACTACTCATGTCTCATTCATACTTTTCTTTCCGTTAAAAATATTTTCATCTGGGGCCTCCCCTGGTGGTGCAGCAGTTGAGCGCTGGGCTGCAAAGCTGCCCACAGCCTCTGCAGTGCCAGTTCGATCCCCGGCCACTGGCGAAGGTCCCACATGGCATGACAGACCTCTCCTGCCGTGCCCACTGCTCCCCTCAGCAGTGTATTTCGTCACTCTGCCTGTTCTGTCCCCTGCTCTGTCTCTGGTGAATTCTCTCACCCTCCCTCGCTTCTGACTATACCCAGTGCTTGTATAGATAAATAAATAAATATTAAAAAAATTTCATCTGGGCCTCCCCAGTGGTGCAGAGGTTTAAGCACAGCGCTGTGAAGCTGTCCTCAGTCTCTGCAGCCCAGGTTTGATTCCCTGCCAACCAGGGAGATACCCACATGGTGTGGCAGACCTCTCTTATCTCTTATCTGCTCCCCTGCCTGTTCTGCTCTGAGCTTTGTCTCTGGTCAATCCTCTCACCCCCCCCACACTTCTGGCCTGTACTGCAGTTCTTATACGCATGAATAAATAGATCTTAAAGAAAAAAAAAAAGTCTTAGGTTGGGAAGGATCAAGCAAACCCAAAATACAATATTAAAAAATCCCTACAAGCCCATGACACAGCTTCCCAAGTCACGAAACTTACAGTCGCTGCTCTTTTATCTGATCTCTCCCCATCTTCCTACATCGAGATTCATCTTCTCTCTTACAGTGAAGTCCCGGGTCTTAAGGTTACATTGAACTTTGGGACAGATTGGACCACAATCACACCCAGACCTAGAGCCCCAGGAGGTGCCTCTGGTGCCTTGTAACCAGCCCTCACTCTCTGGACCACAGCCCCCTGACCCTCATAGGGCACCAGGCCTGCTCTTTACCTTTCTATGCCTGGCCACTTTGCTCATGGTGGCAGAATGCACTCCATCTGATAGGGATATCACAGGTGACCTGGGTGTCAGGTAAGCAGGTACAACCTCAAAAGATGTTCCCAAAGGAGGTCAGACCAAATCACACTCCCAGCACTATCACGTGAATGTTCAGGTACATTCCATCTTTGTCAACATTTGGTATTGTTGGTTTTAATCATTAAGTTGAACAACTTCTCATATACTCTCATGAAATTTTCACCTCGTGGGGCAACATCAATGGGAGCAGCATGGGAAGAAGGAAAGAATACTAAAAGTCCCAGTAGGAGAGAGACCAAGAGGGGCTAACGCCTAAAAAAAATGCAGCCTTGATCTACGGGCAATCCAATATTTATTTAGAACTAGGTTCAGAGAAGGTGGGCAAGCCCTTGGAGCAATATACATATGCGGGGTGCATTATCATGCTGTGCAAGCTGGGGTGGAGTGACCAGGGCTATTGCTTGGGGGGGCTCCACAGTTCCTGCTAATCAAAGCATACTCTCTCTAGTCACTATTCTTACCTAACTTTCAGCTAGTCTTTGCAAGTAAGGTGTTCAGCTGATCTTGTGTATCTGGCATTACTGCTTGACTGCTGTTTTCAGCAATACTGGTTTCCCAGGATGTTCCTCATACCAGGACTTTTACCCTGGTGAGAGGCCCCCTGTCTGACTCTATATTTAACTTGATGAGCAGGAACCCTGGGCTTTAAGACAACAGCCTCAATAACAAAGAGGGTTGGGGATTTGACATGAAATGCCTATTTAAGTCTTTCCCCTATTTTCAGAATGGGGAGTCTAATTTTCCTTATCAATAATTATCTTATTATGTGGTAACAGTTTTTATATTTTGGATATGAGTGTTTGTGTTTGTATGTATTAAAAGTACTAACACCTTTTCACTCTCTTAAAAGGTGTAGTTTGTTGACAATGAGTTTTCAATTCAACAAATCCAAATTCATCTATCTTTTAGGTATTGTTAGTGGTTTTCTGTTTTGTTAAGAAATTCTTACTCACCCAGGTCATGAACAGTTTCTCCAGGGAGCTCCACTGTTTTCCATTTAAGTCTGCAGGCAATTCTAATGAAACGGACTATGGTGTGATGGTTTTTTAAATATTAACATGCTTGGTCTAGGATCTCTTAACATAAAGAGAATAATTTCCTGATGGAGTTACAGTGGTGTTTTTGTTATTACTGAAGTGATTATGAAAAATGGATTTGTTCTGGACTCCCTTTTGTTCCAGGAACCCAGACTATTTTCATATGGGGATAGCACACTGTCTCGGTTACCTTTTCTTTGATTAGCTTTGCATCAAGTCTTGCTATCTAGCAGTATGATTCTTCCCTTTGATCATCAAAGACTTCCCACAGACCAAAGCATAGAGAACAAATGGCTTTGTGTGCTTTAACGACTATCTTTTCCAAAATATAAACTTTTATAATAGCGGCTAATTCCTACTAGAGTAGGAATTCAAAAAACACATATTACTAGGAAGCCGTTGGAAGGGGCTTCTTATATGAGTCTTCACAGCAACACAATCCAAAGCAAAATGTTCACACACTGAGTCCTCACCCACCCAGTACACTTGGTTTCCCAGTGAGTAGAGCAAGGGCTGCTCCTGGAAAAGAATCACAGGCATGTGGCTCTGCATCTGTGATCCGGGTGAGGACTCACCCATGCTCAGAGTCAGGTGGGTGGGGGCAAATCTGCTTTGGCCTTCAGGTTGGAACTCGACCTGCACTTTCCCCAAGCAGCTCTGCCTTTTTTCACAGTTCTGATGCCAGATTCTCCTTTCCACCCTTTTTCCTTATTTCTTCTGGGAAGTTAGCTCCTAGTCAACAAGCATCCTTTAATATTGTATTTATTGTTCAGAAGTAGAGGGGGCAATGGGTTTCCATGCTTACATTTGGTACTACCTGTGAGCTCTTCAGCTTGTGATTTTTTCCTCTGCTGGGTGCAGGGCACATCTCCACTCTGGGCTCCAGCCAAGAGTCCTTTCAAAGTGAGGTAGGTGCCTGCTTCCTGCACTCCTGCTGGGGTCCCTGTGGTTGGCTTGCCCTGCAGGGACCTAAATTTCACATGCAGGCTGTAGCCCCCAGTCCAAAAATTCAAAGGCATCCCTTGCTCACTTGGCGAGCTTGAATTTCATGCCAACAAAATTCGCAGTGACAGCCATTGTCAAAGCCCCTTCTGCAGAGTGATGCTCCCCCACTGCCCTGCCCCCTGGTTCCCACCAGCTGGGTGTGCCTGGAGACTTGAGTCCTACAAACCACAGAGTCTGGCTTAGAAAGGAACCCTGATCTACCTAGATCATAGTCACCCCAGGACCCACCGGACAGAGGTAGGGACATGGCTTTCAGGCTCACTTGACTGGGCAGCCCAGTGCCCTGTAGATACCCGTGTCAGTTTCTTCAGCGTGAGCGAGCACTTGGCACTGCCCCTGTGGGTTCTCTCTCCCAGGCAGCCCCCTGAGGTAACTGCAAAGCAACCTGTTCAAATGGCCACTGGGAAGATCCGCAAGTTTCTGTGATGGCTCAGGTCTCTGTGATACACATGTCAGCCTCAGTCGCACCTGGCTGACTTTGGGGATTTTAATTTCCCTGCATAGCTACTTGCTATCTGATCACCCATAGCGCAGTTGGGGGCTCTCTGTTTTGACTCTGGAGCCTGTGCTGAGGGCATACAGCAGAACACTCTGGTGCAGGTTCTGAGTGACCAGGGCAAGGTGCATGGTCCCCTCCTGCGCTGCCACTGCTGAGATAGCCAAAGCTCTCCAGGACCACTGCAGTACAACCTTCTTTCTGCTCAGCTCTGCCATGCCACCCCTCTCCACTATGTTCAAGATCCTGGACTACTAGGCCGTTGGCAGGGTTTTCTGCGATATCTGGACTGCAGTGGACATCCTGTGCTGCAGGCATCCATCACGGGGCTCTGCATCATCTCAATCGACCGCTGCATTGCCACGAGCTGCCTGCTGTGCTATGCACCACAGTCACCCAGAGGTGTGTCTCATGGCTCTGCTCTGCGTCTGGGCGCTCTCCCTTGTCACCTCCACAGGGCAGGTGTTTGGCTGGTGGCAGTCGGTCCCGGACAATGAGACCATCTTCCAGACAAACAAGGAGCTGGCTTCATCCTTTTCTCCACACTGGGCTCCTTCTCTGTGCCCCTGGCATCATTCTGGTCATGTACTGCTGGGTCTGGCCAAGAGGGAGATCCAGGGCCTCAAGTGCAGTCTCAAGACCCATAAGCCAGACTGGGAGGAAATGATGCTCAGTATCCATCAGAAAATTGTCCCTGAAGCAGGTGTCCAGCTCCAACACCAAGACCTACTTCTCAGGGAGGCTCCTCAGGTTTTCCCAGGAGCAGAAAGCAGTCTGGGCTCTGGGCATTGTGATGAGCACATGGTCCTCTGCTGACTGCCTATTTCTTAGTGATGCCCATTGGTAAGTCTTTGCAACACCTGTGTTGCTTTGCAATATCTATGTTAATTTTGTTTTCTGGATTCAGCATGGAAGAAAGCATGAGCCAGTGGGAAGGAAAAAATGGCTTTATGTCCAAACCAAGTCTGAAAGAATTCATCATAATATCTCCAAAAGGTAAATACTTATTCCTTTTTTGAAAACAGTAGGTATAAAAGCAAATGTTCCTCTCCTCTAAAATCATCCATGCAGTTGCTGATGCTGCTGTTTGAAATTAATACAGTAATGTTACAAATCAACTTTTGCACATACCAGATTAGCCATTGTGAAAACCAATTCACTTATTATAAGTATCAGCAGCCTAATCTGCTTGGGCTAGTCATCTATCTCGGAAAGGCTTTCCTGAGATCCCTAAATGGTTGTTTGCTATTATTTGTTTGTGAGCTCAAATACAGACCCATTAGCAAACAAAAAATTGTGATAAATTTAATGAAAGTCCGTTTTCCTGCTTTAGAGTCAAATTTAAATGGCATGTGCTTAAAGGACTTTAATTTGTAGATCTGTGCAGTAGTGGAAGCTTTCCTTTCTGAGGGCCAACTATGTTTCAGACACAGGACAAGGCTTTTTATCTTATAAGTCCTCTCAGCAACTGAGTGAGACATGCCTTCCAACTCTGAAATGGCAAGTGGGGGAAGGGGAAGGGATTTTTCAGGCTCAAGAACTTTGTTACATAATCCCATAGCTACTTGCAATTTGTGACTATTTAAATGTGAATTTAAATTAAATAAAATTAGCATTCAGATCCTCAATTCCCACTAGGAAAATTTCAAATGCTCAGGAGTCACTTGTGGCCCAAGCCTGCTATTTGGACAGATGAGACAGAGAATGCTCTCAGCATTGCAGAAATTTCTTTCCAGCTGGGCTGCTTGGGTGGCCCTTCTGAGTCCACTCTCTGGCCTTCTATTGTGCTTTTGCTCTCCGCACCCAGAAATGTATTGTAGCTTTTATTTTTTTCTCTTTTTTATTTTAACATTTATCATTTTTTAAAACATTATTTGCTTCCCTCCACCCTGCAGCTTTTAATTTGTATAAAAGAACACTCTACCCAAGCTACTTCCTGCATCCCATCTCTTTCTTCCTCCTGAACCTTGCACATGTGCTCATGCACCCATTCGATTGTCAAGAATTTGTGGAGAACTTATTCTAGACACTTGGGATAAACAAAACAGAAAAGTCCTTGCTGGTGTCCTTTACACATGGGGCGTGGAGGGGAGAGTTAGACACAAGAAACACATCTTAGAAACAAGACTAATAAGAACTATCTTAAACATGAACAGAATCAGAGGATAGGGTGGCAGAAAGATGGGATATATGGTCAGGAAAGTCCCCTCTGAAAACGTGTGTGGAGTGAAGAGCGAGACTCAGTCTGGGAGGAAGGACTTTCTGGGCAGAGGGCACAGTGGGCACAGAGATGGGAGGAAGCTGACCCCTGGGCTCTGGTCATGGCCAGCATGGCTGAGCTATAGAGAATGGAGAGGAGACACGTTCAAAAAGAGACTGGGAGACAGACAAGGTCTCAGTGACAAGGATTTGGGGGCTAAATGTGCATACCCTAGCTTACCTTCATTATCTGAAGGTAGACTGTGCCTGTGAAATCTTTCACAAGGCAAAGGGCATGAAGAAGAGATTACCATGAATTTATAAGGAAAATACTTGGAGCATTCTCATTATCTCCGAGTAACTTACCAAATCAGAAGAAACAAGACATCAAAACTAAAGTATGTGGGTTAGTTCCCTGGCTGGCCGGGATTGAACTCCTGCTGCTGTGGCTGGCAATAGCATTGTGTCTTTAACCCCTGTGCTACCCAGGAGGCCCTGTAGTTGTATTTGTTTCCCCTATGTTCCTCCTATAAGTGAATCCATCCAATATTTTTCTTTTCCTTCTGACTTATTTCACTGAGCATAATCCCTTCTAGCTCCATTCATGTTCGTGCTAATGGAATTAGTTTATCTTTTTTTACTGCTGAACAGTATTCTGTATATGTACCACATCTGCATTTTGGGATGGGATTGTTTGTTTTACTTGAATCTCGTAAGCGCTTTGTAGACCTTTGAAATCAATCCCTTATCAGTTGTATGGAGTGCAACGGTTTTCCCCCAATCATTAGGGTGTCTCTTTGTTTAGGTTACTGTCTCTTTTGCTGTACAGAATCTTTTTAGTTCAATATATCTCAATCTGTTTATCTTTTCTCTCAATTTCTTTGTTTTGTGGGATGAGTCTTTAAAGATGTTTCTGAGATATATGTCATGGAGTGGTGTACCTATGTTTTCTTCTATAAATTTTATGGTTTCAGGTCTTATGTTCCAGTCTTTTATCAATTTTGAACTACCTTTTTACATGGTGTAAGGTTGTAGTCTAGTTTCATTCTTTTGCATGTGGCAGTCCAGTTTTCATAGCACCATTAATTCAACAGACTATCCTTAAACAACTATATTTGTCATAGTGATTCCTGAAAGCTCTCTTACTGCTACTGCAGTTGACTGCCTGGAGCAAAACTATCATTCTTGATTACTAACTGCCCTGATGTATATCAAACCAAGTGATTTTAAGGATCTTTTTTGAGATTTAAACTTTAGTAACTTTATGCACAGAAGAAAATCTACTTATCTTATTCATCCAGCATTGAGTAATCATTTTATGAAAATTAGCTGATATTTTACCTAATGAAATGAAAACAAATGATGAAATTTAGAACTCTTGTAAATTCCAGTGCCTTACTAGTTCTAGACAAGGCACCCACCCATGAGCCTTCCTCCCCTGTGCCGTGGGACAATCACACAGTGGTTATCTCACATGACAGCTTAAGAGAAACATACTTTTCAGTAAAAGATTGCAGCATGTTAGTTAAAATGTACGCAGAGCCATATGGTAATTTTTCTGAGTATTACAACTGTGAATAGCTAAACTTCCCATATCAGAGTTAGCAAGAAATCATAATAAGGGAAATAACATGACATCTAAAACCTGTTGGTTCCTACAAGAGAACAAAGAACAGTGGCTATTTGGTGGTGCTGAGCGTTACCTGAGTGTCATTTCAAATGAGTAATGGCAAAGTAAACTTTTCATAATTAATTTAGATGAGAGGGAGGTACAGATGTACCTTTTTCACATCTACAGGAAAACAATTTCCAGTAAGGTACAGCACTTTCCCATGGAAATGGTTAAATTTGAATAGAGAGTCCAAACGTTGATCTCTTAATTGAATCTTGGAAAGCCACATGTGTCTGAGTTTTTATCTCCTGTTCTGAGCACAAAATGACAGAGTACATTCTCAATTAGCAAATGGTAAATAAAGGAAGGAAGATATCATTATGCCATATAGAAGCTGAAATTTAATGTAGTTATTTTTCAAAATCCCCCAAAAGAAACATTTCAAAAGCCATTGAATAGTTCAATTTGTTACATCTATGCCTCCCTTTGATTCTGAATAGCTAACGTACTCTGAATATTTTATTTTTTTCTACCTCCATGTTCAATGCAGCACTATTTACAACAGACAAGAGCTGGAAACAACCTAAGTGACTACCAGAGGAATTGAGAAAGAGAATGTGGTATAAATACACAATAAACTACTCTGCTGTGTCCAATGATAAAATATCGCCATTTGCAACCATACGGAGAGATCTAGAGGATATTAAGTAGGATGATAAACAACAAATACTATGAGTTCATTCATATGCAGTATATACAAAAAACAAATATGAATTAAATAAGGCAAAAATAAATTCTTAGACTATAATACCAATTAATGATTACCAGAGGGGAGGGGAGAAAGGGGGGATGGGTAAATGGAGTAAAAGGGGTCAAGTTTATGGGAATATAAGTAATGAACTTAAAATGGTATAAATGCCTGTTGATTTTTTTTACCTTTTTTAATTTAAATTTTATTTTTATGTTCCCCATACTATTACAACCCCCTTATTTTTACCCCAAGCCCTCCTTACCCCACACCCCAAGCCCCATAGAATGTCTCTTGTTCATAGTTATTTTTTGATTTTGATATTTTCTTTCTTATAGTTATTCTTTTTCCTGGTCCCTTATTTAAAGTTTTCTAGATTAAGAGTATACTCTTTGTGGGGGCGGAGGAACATGGCAGCGAGGAGACGCTGCGAGTAAGATCTCCCATTAAAAAAAGTTAATAGGGAGGAAAAGCGGCAGGTCCCAGTGAGAACCGGACACGGAAGATAAACGGGTAACACCAGCAAACTGCCCGAAGAAGAAAGTTGCCATAAAAGAGGACTAGAAGGGAGGGAAGCGCAGAACCCTGCTCCCCTCCCCCGCCCACAGAGGCGGCACTCTCCGACCGGCAGAGAGGAGGAAAACAACAAACTAAAACGACCAACAAGAACAAACTACGCAGCAAGCGGGACTGTGAGTGGAAAGGAACTATTGCAGCCACCACACCCCGTGAATGGGAGCTGTGGAGAACCCTGCAGGATCCGCCACGGAGGTGAGCTCCGGGCGCCATTAAAGAGAGACCCCGCCCAGGAGAAGACCAGCACCAGCACACAGCCCAGGCCTGCCCGGTAAGCCTGCTTGGAAAAGCGGCACGCTGGAAAAGCAGGCGCGGAGCATGGTCAGGATTGCGCGGAAAAACAGCGCACTGGAAAACCAAGTGCGGATCGTAATCGGGATCGCGCGCGGAAAAGCAGTGCAGTTGAAAAGCAAACGCGGATCCAGATCGCAGCTGCCCAGGTCCCTGCGCCTGCGACCTAGACTTGCGGGGAGACGCGCGGAGGCCCTCACTGAGTGAGCAGGAACCAGGCGCCCAGGCACGGGAGCGGGATTCAAAAGGCGCCATTCCCGCGCCACTGAACTGGGCTACAGCCTGAGTCCTGGAACTGAGGGCTTTGGAACTGACACCCGGGACACGAAATTAGGGGCGTGGGTTCCCCACGACGGTGGGGCACAAGGCAGACACAGCACCCCAAAGCCGTTGAGGTTTACCCTACCATTCCCGCTCTATTCCCTGTCCCACTGGGTGGAAAATCAGCTCCCCAAGGGCTCCAGGAGAGATCTCTGGCGCCACCTAGCGACTTGAAGCCAGCAGAGGTGCCTAGAGGAGCCAGTGGCCAGCTGGGGAGTTAGCCCACGCCGGGCCCCTTCCGACCAGTAGTCTGAGCCCACAGGGGGAGCGAGCACCCACAGCCGGGGCAGACCAGGCGCGCAGAAGAGTGTGCCTGAGACCGGACGTGCAGGGAGTGTGTCCCACATCACCATCTTAGAACAGGGACATTTCTTCAGTAAAGACTACCTGCAGAAGGCTTCCTCAGGAGCCAGAGGTGAGCGGGGGAAGTTCGCCCACGCCAGACCCCATCTGGCCTGCAGTCCAAGCCCAGAGGGGGAGCAGGAACCCACCGCTGGGGCAGACCAGGCACAGGGGAGTGTGTCCCCACATCGGCATTTTAGAACAGGGACCTTTCTCCAGTAAAGACTGCTTGAAACTGACAGATGACTCCTGGAGGAACCAGAGGAGAGCAGAGAAGCTCACCCAAGATGCCGGCCAGTCCCAACTACACAGTGTCCCAACGCATACGGCAAATTAGAAAACAGACAGTAGGGAGGAGAAGAACCACACGCAACCTAGCAACTCCCCAGGGAAAAAGCACACCACAAAAAGAAAAGCAGCCCCCAGATTGCAACGACAGTAACTTGGAAGAACTTCTGAGCCTTCCAGAAAGAGAATTTAAAATTGCCGTGATTAAAAAACTGACAGAAGTCATAAAGGAAAACAACGATAAGGGAAAAATAATCAACGATCAGAAGAATGCAATTGAGTCCCTAGAGAGGGAAAACAATGGTCAGAAGAATGAAATTGAGTCCCTAAAGAGGGAAGTAAAAGAAATGCAGGAGATCAAAGAATTAATGGAAGAACTAAAGAATTCTGGGAAAAGCAATGAAAGCAGAATAGATGAAATGGAAGAAGGAATAAGTAATCTTGAAGACACAGAAATAAAAAGAACCAAAACAGAAAAGGAAAGAGAAGTATGAAGGAAAAAGAACGAAGAAAGACTTCGGGAACTATCTGACTCCATGAGGAAAGGAAATATAAGAGTTATAGGAATACCAGAAGGAGAGGAGAGAGATGTAGGAACAGAGAAAATATTCAAAGAGATAATTGAAGAGAACTTCCCAAATGTGAAGAAGGAGCTGAAAATTGATATACAAGAAGCAAGAAGAACACCAAACTTCCACGACGAAAGGAAAAATACAGCAAGACACATAATAGTAAAGCTCCCAAGAATCCAGGACAAGGAAAAAATAATGAAGCTGGCAAGAGGGAAGAAACAGATAACATTCAAAGGAAAGCCAATCAGGCTGACATCAGACTTCTCCGAAGAAACACTATGGGCAAGGAGAGAGTGGAGGGACATAGTCAACAGACTCCAAGAAAACAGATGCCAACCAAGAATACTCTATCCCGCAAAGCTCTCCTTCCTCTTTGAAGAAAGAATATGGACCTTCCCAGACAAACAGAAACTCCGGAATTTCATTACAACTAAACCCCACTCCAAAAAATACTACAAGGAGTCCTAAAGTCAGAACCTCAGAGGGACGAATAACAATGAAAGAAGGCAAAAAAAAAGTTATTAAAAGAATAAATAAATAAAGTCAAAGGAAAGACAAACACAATGGCAAATACAGATGCTAACATATCAATATTAACTCTAAATGTAAATGGACTAAACTCTTCAATAAAAAGACACAGAGTTGCAGCCTGGATTAAGAAACAAAACCCAACCTTCTGCTGTCTCCAGGAAACACATTTAGCTACAAAAGATAAAAATAGGCTCAAAGTTAAAGGATGGAAAACAATCCTACAAGCAAATGGACCAAAAAAGAAAGCAGGAACAGCTATACTTATATCAGATAAAACAGATTTCAAACTCAAAAAGATAAAAAGAGACCCCAATGGTCACTACATTATGATCAAGGGGACAATACTTCAAGAAGAAATAACACTCATTAACATATACTCACCAAACGAAGGAGCACCAAAATATATCAGACAACTGTTGTCCTCTCTGAAAACAGACATCAGAGAAAACACATACGTAGTGGGAGACTTCAACACACCACTATCAACAATGGATAGATCAACAAGACAAAAAATAAGTAAAGAAACCAAAGCTCTAAATAAGGACCTAGAGCAATTGGGCTTAACAGACATCTATAGAACACTAAACCCCAAAAAAACGGAGTACACATTTTTCTCAAGCGCACACGGATCATTCTCCAGGATCGATCACATACTGGGGCACAAGACAAACATCAACAGATACACCAAGATTGAAATCATATCAACCATCTTTTCTGACCATGAAGGCATCAAACTAGAAATAAACCATAAAAAGAAGGCAAGGAACTTTCCTACCTCATGGAGATTAAAAACCACACTACTGGAAGACCACTGGACTAATGAGGAGATCAAAGAAGAAATTAAAAAATTCTATGAATTGAACGACAAGGAGGACACCAATATCCTAAATGTATGGGATGCAGCAAAAGCAGTAATAAGAGGAAAATACATAGCAATAGAAGCTCACATCAAGAAACAAGAAAGAACTCAAAGAAACAACCTAATCTCGAAGCTCAAAGATCTAGAAAAAGAACAACAAAAAACCCCAAAACAGTAGAAGAAAAGAAATAATAAAAACCAAAGCAGAAATAAATGAAATTGAAACTAAAAAAACAATCCAAAAGATCAATGAAACCAAGAGCTGGTTCTTTGAAAAAATCAATAAAATAGACAAACCCCTAGCCAGGCTCACAAAGGAAAAAAGGGAGAAAGCACAAATAAACAGGATCATCAATGAAAGAGGAGAAATCACAACGGACACAGCAGAAATCAAAAGAATAATCAGTAACTACTATGAACAGTTATATGAAAACAAGTTTAACAATCTAGAGGAGATGGACAAATTCCTACAACTCTACAATCACCCAAAGCTAGATAAAGAAGAAATAGAACACCTAAACAGACCAATTACAAGCAGCGAAATTGAAATGGTAATCAAAAACCTCCCCAAAAACAAAAGCCCAGGACCTGATGGATTTACAAATGAATTCTACCAAACATTCAGAGACGAATTAGTGCCTATCCTTCACAAACTCTTCCAAAAAATTGAGAAGGAAGGGACAATACCAAACACGTTCTATGAAGCCAACATTACACTAATACCAAAACCGAACAAGGACAACACAAAAAAGGAAAACTACAGGCCAATCTCCCTAATGAACACTGATGCAAAAATCCTCAATAAAATTTTAGCTATCAGAATCCAACAATGTATCCAAAAGATAATTCACCATGACCAAGTAGGATTCATTCCAGGGACACAAGGATGGTTTAACATCCGAAAATCAATCAACGTTATCCAACACATCAACAAAAAGAAATATAAAAACCATATGATAATATCAATAGATGCTGAGAAAGCTTTCGACAGAGTGCAACACCCATTCATGATAGAAGCCCTTGAAATTCTTGGGATACAAGGAACATACCTCAACATCATAAAGGCCAACTATGACAAGCCAACAGCCAGTATCATTCTCAATGGTGAAAAGCTGAAAGCAATTCCATTAAGATCTGGAACAAGACAAGGATGTCCACTCTCACCACTGCTTTTCAATATAATACTGGAAGTCCTAGCCAGAACAATAAGACAAGAGAAAGACATCCAAGGAATCCAAATAGGAAAAGAAGAAGTCAAACTATCACTATTTGCAGATGATATGATAATATACATAGAGAACCCCAAAAAGTCCACAGAAAAACTAATTCAACTCATCAATCAGTTCAGTAAAGTGGCAGGATACAAAATCAACACGCAAAAGTCAGTAGCCTTCCTATACACAAACAATAAATCTGAAGAAGAAGAAATCAAAAAAAACCATCCCTTTTTTTATTGAAACAAAAAAAATCAAATATTTGCGAATAAATCTAACAAAAGAGGTAAAGGACCTATACAAAGAAAACTATAAAACACTGTTAAAAGAAATAGAAGAAGACACAAAGAAATGGAAAGACATCCCCTGCTCATGGATTGGAAGAATAAACATTATTAAAATGGCCATCCTCCCAAAAGCAATATACAGATTCAATGCTATTCCAATCAAAATTTCAATGTCATTCTTCAAAGAAATAGAACAATTATTGATGAAATTCACATGGAATCACAAAAAACCCCGAATAGCCAAAGCTCTCCTGAAAAAAAAAGAAGGGAATGGAGGCATCACACTCCCAGACTTCAAACTCTACTACAAAGCCATAATCATCAAAACTGCATGGTATTGGAACAAGAACAGACATACAGACCAATGGAATCGAATAGAAAATCCAGAAATAAACCCACAGATTTATGGTCAACTAATCTTTGACAAAGAAGCAAAGACTATGCATTGGAGCAAAGAAAGATTGTTCAATAAATGGTGCTGGGAAAACTGGGTCACTACATGCAAAAGAATGAAGCTTGACCACTACCTCACACCATACACAAAAATCAACTCAAAATGGATTAAAGAACTAGACATAAGACCTGAAACCATAAAATATATAGAAGGAAATATAGGCGAAACACTACGTTATTTGCACATCAAAGACATCTTTAAAGACACATCACCCAAAGCAGTGATAGTGAAGGCAAATATAAACAGCTAGGACTACATCAAATTAAAGAGCTTCTGCACAGCAAAAGAGACAATAACAAAAACAAAGAGAAACCCCACCAACTGGGAGAACATTTTTGCACACAACACTATTGATAAAGGACTGATCACAAAAATCTGCAAAGAGCTGATGAGACTCAACAACGACAAAGAAAATAATCCAGTCAACAAATGGGCAGAAGAGCTAAAAAGAAACTTCTCTGAAGAGGAAATGCAAATGGCCAACAGGCATATGAAAAAATGTTCAACATCACTTGTCATCAGGGAAATGCAAATCAAAACTACCATGAGATACCATCTAACACCAGTGAGAATGGCACATATTAAAAAAACTAGCAACAACAAATGTTGGCGAGGGTGTGGAGAAAAAGGAACTCTCCTGCACTGTTGGTAGGAGTGCAAACTGGTCCAACCACTGTGGAGAGCTGTGTGGAGATTTCTGGACCTACTAAACATAGAGCTTCCATATGATCCAGCAATTCCACTCCTAGGTATTTACCCAAAGGACACAGAAACATCAATTCCAAAGAACACCTGCACCCCTATGTTTATAGCAGCACTGCTTACAATAGCTAAGCTTTGGAAACAACCCAAATGCCCAAAAATAGATGACTGGATCAAGAAGATGTGGTACATATATACCATGGAATATTACTCAGCATTCAAAAAAGATAAACACATGCAATTTGCAGCAACATGGATGGCACTGGAAGGGATCATGCTCAGCGAAATAAGCCAAAAAGAAAAAGAAAAATACCGGATGGTCTCACTCATAGCAGGAATCTAGAAAACTTAAATAAGGGACCAGGAAAACGAATAACTATAAGAAAGTGAAAATCAAAATCAACAAAAAACTACAAACCAGAGACACTTTTAAGGGGGCGGGGGTGGGAGGGGAGGGATTGGGGTCAGAATGGGGGGGCTGCAATTGTATGGGGAATATAAAAATAAAATTTATTATTAAAATAAAAAAAATAAAGTTTTCTAGATTCCTGCTATGAGTGAGACCATCTGGTATTTTTCTTTTTCTTTCTGGCTTATTTTGCTGAGCATGATCCCTTCCAGTGCCATCCATGTTGCTGCAAATTGTATGTGTTTATCTTTTTTGAATGCTGAGTAATATTCCATGGTGTATATGTACCACATCTTCTTGATCCAGGAGAGTTCCTTTTTCTCCACAACCTCGCCAACACTTGTTGTTGCTAGTTTTTTTAATATGTGCCATTCTCACTGGTGTTAGATGGTATCTCATGGTAGTTTTGATTTGCATTTCCCTGATTACGAGTGATGTTGAACATTTTTTCATATGCCTGTTGGCCATTTGTATTTCCTCTTCAGAGAAGTTTCTTTTTAGCTCTTCTGCCCATTTTTTGACTGGATTATATTCTTTGTTGTTGTTGAGTCTCATCAGCTCTTTGCAGATTTTTGTGATCAGTCCTTTATCATTAGTGTTGTGTGCAAAAATGTTCTCCCAGTTGGTGGGGTTTCTCTTACTTTTTGTCATTGTCTCTTTTGCTGTGCAGAAGCTCTTTAATTTGATGTAATCCCAGCTGTTGATCTTTGCCTTCACTATCACTGCTTTGGGTGATGTATCTGTAAAAATGTCTTTGATGTGCATATCCCGTAGTTTTTCGCCTATATTTCCTTCTATGTATTTTATGGTTTCAGGTCTTATGTCTAGTTCTTTAATCCATTTTGAGTGGGTTTTTGTGCATGGTGTTAGGTAGTAGTCAAGCTTCATTCTTTTGCATGTAGCGACCCAGTTTTCCCAGCACCATTTATGAACAAACTTTCTTTGCTCCAATGCATATTCTTTGCTTCTTTGTCAAAGATTAGTTGACCATAAATCTGTGGGTTTCTTTCTGGATTTTCTATTCCATTCCACTGGTGTGTGTGTCTGTTCTTGTTCCAATACCATGCAGTTTTGATGATTATGGCTTTGTAGTAGAGTTTGAAGTTTGGGAGTTTGATGCCTCCTTTCCTTTCTTTTTTTTAGGAGAGCTTTGGCTATTCGGGGTTTTTTGTGGTTCCAGATGAATTTCATCAATAATTGTTCCATTTCTTTGAAGAATGACATTGAATTTTTTATTGGAATAGCATTGAATCTATATATTGCTTTTGGTAGGATGGCCATTTTAATAATGTTTATTCTTCCAATCCATGAGCAGGGGATGTCTTTCCATTTCTTTGTGTCTTCTTCTATTTCTTTTAACAGTGTTTTATAGTTTTCTTTGTATAGGTCCTTTACCTCTTTTGTTTGGTTGGCAATGATTTTTTATATTGCCAAAAAAATCCAAATTTATTAGAAAAAGAACAATTTAATTAGTGAAATGAACTATCACAATTGCATTTCCAAACATTTATGATATAATGGAACATATTCTCAATTATTTGAAAATAAAGAATTATATATAATCCCAATTAATTTAGAACTCATTCTCCAGTTAACTGGAATTAGTGAGTTTCTACTACACCACATGTTTTATAACTTAAAATATTATATACTTACGGACAAAGTTCAACTTCTAAATACTGTTCATTTCTGTCATTCAGGAAAAATGCTTCCACAACTTTTGAAAACAGATACTAAGAAATTAAATTTTGCTTCAATAATAAATACTTTGTTTATTCCTTTAGTTTATAGAATGAATCAACTCATTATATTTATTTATAATTATCCACAATAGGAAAGGTGACAAAGAAAATAAATAAACATTGGATGGAAGAAGAAATAAATAGAAAATGAATCATGATTGCTTTTTCCCCTACCAGATTGTCATAATTTGAAAAGATTAATAAAGCTGAGTGTTGGTGAGGCTGATAATGAAATCCACATAATGATACTGACTTTGAGCCAATTCTCTTCAAGGAATTTATTCCAGGAAGTAATCAAGCAAGTGGGAGATGAATATAATGGTCTTCATTAGAGAATTGCTCAGAAATAAGAAATGATCTAAACTGCTCTCTCCTATTACACAATGTCCTCTCCTGTGGTAAGGCTCCAGTTTTATAGGACAGCTGGTAATAATACATGATGGAGTTTATGCCTTCCATACAGCAGACCATAATGCAGCCATTCAAGTCAAGGACATGATTAAGTATTTTTTTTATAAAGAAAGATATACATGATACTCGATTAATGGCAGCAGAGCAATAACCAAACACACAGAAATAAAATTGGACATATGCGCCTGTATCCCACTATCTGCAAATGTGCACAAAAAGGTTAAGGATGATTCCCACTCATAGTGATCATTCAAGATACATTTCTTACAATGTATCTGGAAAATTGTTTAATTATGAAGGTGAGATGTGCTTCTTGCATTACTTCATTGGTTCACAGTGTAATCAGACACTAAAGTTAAAAATATCAAAACAGAAGGATGTTATGGGAAAAACAAATGCAGGCTCTTAGTTGAAAGAGCAGTGCTGGGCAGGATCTGAGGACCTGTTGTGGTCCTGTCCAGCTCCCTAGTAGGTGAGTCACACAGGGTGTGTAAGACAACATGCTGGTGTATACAAGCTCTTCGTCCACACAAGGCCATGTATGTCTCACACACAATAGATTAACCTGACAAAGTGCATACTGTAAAAATGGGATAGAAAAAGTAAAAATTATAGGGACTAGAAGAATTGTCAGTGTGCTCTATGGAGGAATGGAACCTCAACTGAGCCTTGAATTATGTGCATTTGAGGCAGGGGCAGCAGAGCAAGAGAAAGCACACAGCAGGACCAGGCAGGAGCAGCCATGAGCTGTGGTTAAACGTGATGGCCCAGTTCCTAAGCACTCTGAAGCTGATCCCTAGGGTTTCAACTTCATCTGGGGATGATGATGACCTGCGATTCAGGGAAGGTATCATAAAGAGAATGCCAGAAAGGAAGCTCTGGTAGCTTAATGAGGACACATTAAATGGGAAAGTGTAAGGGCTGCTCTTTAGCTTTAATTTGACACATGAGATTACCTGTCCGTAGAAAACATAAACCACATTTCACATTGAAATTGATGGTGTTTCTCCAGGTAAAACATTCCAAAACTTCTATAAAGGAGTTTAAAAGAGCAACTTGGAGGTACTTAGAGACAAAACAGAGATGCCAAACACCTCTTCAAACAGGAAAAAAACATCAAAGAAGGAAATGGCAGAAACCTGCAGCTGAGGTTTGTGACTGCCATTTGTCACTGCTGTGGTGGCTGAGTGGAGGCACGTGGGAAATGGGGAAATGTCAAAATGAGAGATGAGTGGGGAGAATAAGACTGCCCACCTTACAGAAAGGTGAAATACTAGTTCTCGGAGAACAGCTAGTCTTCAGAGGAAGTATCTGAATCCCTATGAGTGAATATAAAGACCTGATACTGACCTTCTCTCTAACTGAACACACTTATACAGTTTAATACATTCTGCTAACATTCCTTCGATTATATAACATCGTGAGTAACAGGATAACAAAACGTCTTAAACTATTTTTAAAGAGCTAAGTCAAGCCACCTCTATGGCATGTCTCTTAGAAAAACTTTACTTCACTCCATAAAAACATAACTTTCAACTGGGGGGAAAAAGACAACAAACAACATTTCTTTGATTCTTCCTTCTGAGGATGTGAGCTCTCCCTACAGGAATCACTGCAGGGTCTGCAGGATGCTCTGGGCTCTACACCCACCTGCTGACTTCACCACTTGGGAATCTTCTGCCCATGGGGTTCTCAGACTCCAGGGGCTGAGCTGGGAGCACTGGTCCTGCCTGAAACCCTCTGGCCTGCTGGACTGGGAAGCCTGGGGCCCGCCCCCTATGCCTAGAGCACAGTCCTGTCCAGCCCCCCACCCCTCGTTGGCCAGCGGGTTCTCCTAGGCATAAGGACTGGATACATCCAGTACACGTAGACATCTGGGGGGGGAGGGGCACACCGAGGACACTGGGACACTTGGGGACAATTTGGGGGGGTGGGACTTGCTTGAAAAAAAAAATGACAGGTGGAAATGAGAGCCAAAGCCACAGCTGACCCAGACCCGCTGGGGTGGGGGGTGGTGAACCACTGTCCACTGGAGGAGCGCCGTCCCGCCCACCGCGGGTCCGCCAGCCAATGGCGCGCCAGGACGGGCAGAACGGCGCCAATGCGCATCTGTTACAGGGGAGTTTCCGGTCTCCAGGGAGAAGACTGGGGCACCGCTTTCAAAGTCCTTGGGGCGGGCCGCCCTAGATGACCAAGAGCGGGATCTGACAGATGCCAAGGGCCCTTGTGCACCAGGGCTCTGCCTCCCTGCTGAGGGCCAAGGACATGGACTTGCTGAGAGACAGAGTAAGCAGCCCCGCCTAGTTCCCTGAGTCAGCTAAGCCAGGAGCAGCCCCGCCCAGACCCCTGAGTCCTGGCAAGCCTGACCAAGTCGCCAATCCCCACTCAGTCCCCCCAAAACCCGTAACCTCCTGCCACTGTGATGATGCAAATAAGGAACTCATCATGGTGCTAGCATAAAGTGAGTGCACATGGTGTATGGTGTAAACTCTCAGTGAGACTACAATGATACTCTAGCTTTATTTCTTAGGTTTTCAGTGGAAATAGTCTCACCCCTTCAGGAGCACTGATTGGAGACCATCTGCGGGATGTGGAACAAGACTGGATGGTGACATTTTAGCCTGGTGGGGAATAGGGAGCCAGCTCTAAACTGCACCTAAGAGGAATGAGCCAGCCAGAATTCTTAGATAAAAGTAAGTCCAGACCAGAGAGAACCCCATATGACAGTAGTAGCATAGTAAGTGATATCTCAAAAAAGGAATGGTAGTTTACCAGAAGACCATGAAGTTGAAAGAGGGCATCTCAGACAGAGGAAGTAGAAGCAAAGGCGAGAGGCTTGTAAGAACAGTGCTCACTCTGGAATCCGGATCGTGGGTGGTAGGGTTTTCACGAAGAGATAGGCATGAATTTTTATTCGCATCTCCCTATTTTTCCTTTAAGGGGACCTGGCATTACAGCTGCTAGGTCACCCTACTAGGTGAACCTCTGAACCCCTATCTAGTCAATGGCAACGCCTCCCCTCTCCCACCACCTGTGCCTTTGTCTACATTGACATCTTGCATCTCAGTGGCCTCTTTCCATTCTCTGTTTCTGGATCTGGTGGCTTTCAGATTTGGAACTTCTCACCTGGCAACTCTCATTGAGTTCAGAAGACTTTCACATTTGCTTTGGAATTCCTCCTGAGTCCCACAGGCTATAGAAAATTAGTTTCAAAATGTCTAATTGTATGTAGATTTCCCCTTTCTGGGACTTCATGCTGGTTTATCATGCTCTTGTCCAATAGCATGCTCTTTTGGTATCAGCCTTTTTGAAAAGCCCCATGCCTTCTTGAAAGAGTCAGTGTTGCAAGTTTGCTGGATGTTCTATCGTGGGGTTCTTTTCTTGATGTAAATAAATTATGTCCAGTACATACCACCATGGCTTTGTTCTGACCACTTCCATTGTCTCTTCCCCATTCCTGTTCAGTTTAGATTCTTTGTCCTGCAGTTTCCTTACTGTAGACGTTTCTCTTGAAAGAGAGTTGTACATTTTACAAATTGTAAAGAAGGTGGCAACAGCTTTTCTTCTCAACTCTTCATATGTTGGGAAAAACTCTTCACTTCTAGAGGAAAACAATGTGGAGAACTATTTGGACTTCCGATCATCTGAAGAGTAAGCCAGGAGAGACTGAAAATTAAAATTTGTGAAATCAGAACCATCAGTTCTTTGTAGCTATTCTTTATGCTGCTGACAGTGGTTGGTTGGTTTCAGGGCAGAGAAGTGTCTATTTTAAAGTTCTACACATACTTGTGGAAATTGGGGTCCTATATCCTTATACGTTGATAAGCAGGGCCGACTGTCCATCTTGCATTGGTTAAATGAAATAGCAACTGCTTTATTTCTTGTTTTTAAAAGTTGAGCATTACCCAATGAGCTACAAATGGGTTTTTCTTTTTGTTCCAGATCAGAGATTAAAAGAAGTTTTTAGGGCCTCCCTGATGGCACAGTGGGTTGAGCGCTGCGCTGTGAAGCTGCCCGTAGCCTCTGCAGTGCGAGTTCAATCCTGGCCGGCCAGAGAGAATCCCACGGCAGACCTCTCCTGTCTTGCCCGCTGGTCCCCTCTGCAGTGTGTTTCAATCCGTCTGCCTGTTCTGTACCCCGCTCTGTCTCTGGTGAATCCTTTCACCCTCCTGCGTCTCTGGCCTGTACCCCAGCTCTTGTATACAAATAAATAAATCTTTTAAAAAAAAAGAAGTTTATAGATGGTACTAAATAGAAAATTTTACCCAGTACTCCTCAATACAGGTATGTAGTTTATTAAGGGCTTACAAACTGAATTCAAATTTGGTTGTAAATATATGAATGCAAATTCCATTTAGGATTATTTTCATGTGAAGTTGCTGATAGGGCCTGACATTGTGTCTGCAGTATTGACTTTGGCTAGGAGAAAGGCATGTTTTTGCTTAATCAGGATTAATTCTGTTGCCATAGAAATTGCCTCCTTCCCTCCCCCATCCTCCAGAGCTGGAAGGTGCATGTCATGGTGGTGGGTTAGCCTTCAGGAAGAGACCTGCAAAGTTAACAGGTGACAAATGTATTTATTTGGGAGAAGCAAAGAATTGCAATTCAGGGTACACAGATTTAGACAGACCTAAAATCATGTTCCAAGGTGAGAGTGCAATGGGGGGATTGTCATATAAAAGGGGATAAATGAGCTTGTGGAGAATGAGGATGAATAGTCAGGTGGGGGTTGCAGGTAGAAGCAAGTGCCAGTTCTCTATTGCAGTCATTTCCACTGGAATATTCTCCTTCTTGCTGGCTTCTTGGAATGTTGGTGGTTTCACCCAGTCCAGGCTCAGGTCAATTTAAATAAGACAGTAAAGCAGTATGTTTGGTGGTGACTTTTTTCAGCCCTATTTTAATATGGGTCCAGTCATGTGGCTTTCCACAGGGATTAAATGTCTGAGACCTAAAGTGAGAACTCAGTTAAGTTGGGGAACATCTTAAAATTGTTTCTCAAGAATTCTCATAAATTATGATAGAATCATAAAATAACTCAAAACAGGAAGTAATATGTAGCCTTGTCTTAGTATTTCTGTGCTTGGGTGTAATGGTTTTATTGCAATATTGTGTAAACATTGTTTTGAACTACACGTGTCCTGCACAGAGGCCCCAGAGATGCAGGAGGTGAGGGAAGGCAGCAGCTCCAGCTCAGGAAGCACCTCTGGAGCCCGCAGGGAAGAGTGTTTTCTGCAGGATGATCTTGTGCCCAGACTGAAATGTCTTGAAGGCCTTGAAAAGCTTTTTCTAAGATACCAAAAATGTGGCTTCTTCTGTGATGCACACACCCGGCCCCTCACAGCTGTTCCCTTCACTCTGGGGCATGTCTGCTTCTTCTCAGCAGACTGGGAGGCCAGTGGGTCTCCACACAATCTGTCCTTCCTCCCTGATGTCAACCATGTCATTGTTCCTTTCCTGTAACTTCCTTGTGCACACTTAGCTAAGTGTGGTCACTTAGGTGGTAGGGAATCCCTCAAAATCCAGCATCCTCTGTATTCCGCTCACATTCTGAAGTTCTTTTGCTTTTACTTAATGTCTATAGATTAGCCCTGAGGGAGGATCCAAGCAAGATTGATTTTACAGCCTGAGAAGGCCTCTGGGCCTGGTATGGGTCTTGTCCACTGTAAACTAGCCTGACTTGAGAATGAGAGATGCTTTTTCCAGATGAAACAGTGACTGACATCATTTAGATGCCCCTGTGCTGTGCTTGTATTTAAAATATGAGCAGAGCAACCCAAGTAGGACCCAGGTTTCCCTCTCTTAACTGGGTGCTCTTGGGTGAGTCATCCTGTGTTGATTCTCTGAGGGTCCATGTGCGCCTCTCACTTGCACTGCTCTTGGGGTCACCCCGACTACCAGTTCTCACTTCAGGGGTATCACATGGTTACAGCTGAGACCCATTTGCAGCCTCCCAGCCTGGCGGGTCTGCCTCTGGGAACTCCAGCCCTTGGGCTTTGCCTTCCCCCAGGGTCTGCAGCAGTGGAAGGGGAGGCAATAGGAGAGCTGGATAGGGAGACTCAGCTCCTGACAAAAAGTTCATATTCTTGGGACTATACCATGTAGCCTTGGAGGGTTCCTCACCCCAGAAACATGATATTATATCTGAAAAAAATGTTTGCGAGGATTTTTTTCTGATTTATTTCCATTTTCTGATAAAGGAAGACATAGCAGTGGGAGGAAATCCTTGTCACAGGAGCTGGCCCAGGAGCTGGCACAGCACTCTCCTCTGTGGCTTGTTTTTTGCTACCAGAGCAGAGATCCTTCGTGCAGCCACATCTGCCCTTGGTGTTCAGCTTTGTTTCCAAAGTGCCAGGAATGATGCCTGCTCAGCACGTATTTGCTAAGTGAATGAAACAGCCTGTGAATCCACTCCTTCACGCCCACCTGCTACCTCCTGCATCACTGAGCTCCACGTGCCCAATGAATGAACGTGGAGGGGATGGCCTGATCTATTTGGAAACACAAATCAATCGTTCATCCTTTTCACATCTTTCTGAGTTAAAATACCAAAGAAAGTGTTTTCCTCTCTCCTCACATGAGGCAACAGCGAGGACATGGACTGAATGGACATATTTCACTTGAAGTTTCAATCATAATTTTCTATGGGAACTGTACTATATGTGATATTTAAAGTTCTTTAGGATTACTACTCTGTAGGAACAATTTAGAATTGTTTTCAATCAAATTACAGTTTGAGATTTGCCTTAAGATTTTTTTGTATAAAGCCATAATCATCAAAACTGCATGGTATTGGAACAAGAACAGACACACAGACCAATGGAATGGAATAGAAAATCCAGAAATAAACCCACAGATTTATGGTCAACTTATCTTTGACAAAGGAGCAAAGAATATGCATTGGAGCAAAGAAAGTTTGTTCATAAATTGTGCTGGGAAAACTGGGTCGCTACATGCGAAGGAATGAAGCTTGACTAAACCTAACACCATGCACAAAAACCAACTCAAAATGGATTAAAGAACTAGACATAAGACCTGAAACCATAAAATACATAGAAGGAATATTAGGCGAAACAGTACGGGATATGCACATCAAAGACATCTTTATAGACACATCACCCAAAGCAGTGATAGTGAAGGCAAAGATAAACAGCTGGGACTACATCAAATTAAAGAGCTTCTGCACAGCAAAAGAGACAATAACAAAAACAAAGAGATACCCCACCAACTGGGAGAACGTTTTTCCACACAACACTAATGATAAGGGACTGATCCCAAAAATCTGCAGAGTTGATGGGACTCAACAGAAACAAAGAAAATAATCCAGTGAAAAAATGGGCAGAAGAGCTAAAAAGAAACTTCTCTGAAGAGGAAATGCAAATGGCCAACAGGCATATGAAAAAATATTCAACATCACTTGTAATCAGGGAAATGCAAATCAAAACTACCGTGAGATACCATCTTACACCAGTGAGAATGGCACATACTAAAAAAACGCAGCAACAAATGTTGGCGAGGTTGTGGAGAAAAAGGAACTCTCCTGCACTGTTGGTGGGAGTGCAAACTAGTCCAACCACTATGGAGAGCTTTGTGGAGATTTCTTGACCTACTAAACATAGAGCTTCCATATGATCCAGCAATTCCACTCCTAGGTATTTACCCAAAGGACACAGAAACATCAACTCCAAAGAGCACCTGCACCCCTATGTTTATAGCAGCACTATTTACAATAGCTAAGCTTTGGAAACAACCCAAATGCCCAAAAATAGATGACTGGATCAAGAAGATGTGGTACATATACACCATGGAATATTACTCAGAATTCAAAAAAGATAAACACATACAATTTGCAGCAACATGGATGGCGCTGGAAGGGATCATGCTCAGCGAAATAAGCCAGAAAGAAAAAGAAAAATACTGGATGGTCTCACTCATAGCAGGAATCTAGAAAACTTAAATAAGGGACCAGGAAAAAGAATAACTATAAGAAAGAAAATATCAAAATCGACAAACAACTATGAACCAGGGACACTCTATTGCGGGTGGGGGGCGGGAATGGATGGCTTGGGGTCAAAATAAGGGGGTTGTAATTGTATGGGGAATATAAAAAATAAAATTTAAAAAAATAAACATAAATAAATATTAAATTGCCTTTGTCACCATAAAAGAAAAATTTTTTGTGTAGTATTTTTACACAGGCAAGTACTTGATTCCTGTATAATGACAAATGACACATAAATTCGGTGATTTAAACTGAAAGTTGAAGTCTTTCAGTGCGTTGAAAGCTTGTATGCTTCATGCATTTGGTTCACTACAGGTTCACAATTCATTAATCTTTAAACATTTTTTAAATTTTATTTTTATTTATTTATGCATAATAAAACTGGGGTATAGGCCAGAGGTGCAGGAGGGGAGAGGATTCACCATAGCTAGGGGTGGGAGGTGGGGAGCACAACAGGAAGATCTACTAAGATACACTGCTAAGGGGAGAAGCGGGAAGACAGGAGAGGTCTGCTGTGCCATGTGGGTATCTCCCTGGCTGGGGATCAAACTCATGCCACATTGGCTCAGAATAGCTTGACAGTGCTAACACTTTAACCCCTGGGCACCAGGGAGACACCTCTTATAAAAATTTTTATGACTCATGTATACCCTTATAATACAACTAGTTTCGGGCCTCCCCAGTGGCGCAGTGGTTGAGCGCTGGGTTGCGAAGCTGCCCGCAGCCTCTACAGCGCCAGTTCGATCCCTGGCTGCAAGGCAAGGGTCCCAAATGGTGTCCAGACCTCTCCTGCCGCCCACTGCTCCCCTCAGCAGTGTACTTTGTCAGTCTGCCTGTTCTGCTTTCCGCTCTGGCTCTGGTGAATTCTCTCTCTTACCCTCCCACCCTTCTGACTGTATCCAGTGCTTACATAAATAAATAAATCTTTAAAAAAAAAAAAAAACTAGTTTCTTGAATGATCATTTCAGGGTTGTGATGAAATTGTTTTCTTTTTTTTTTTCAGTTTATTGTTCCATTCTCAAAACTAACTACTTTTTTTTCTTTTTTTTATGAATTATTTTATTTTATGTAATTCTTATATCATTTTTCATTTTAGCATGATGTATGCATTTTCCTTTTGGTTATATTCCCCATACAATTCCCACCCCCTTTTTCTGACCCTAATCCCTCTTCTCCACCCACCGGCCCCCACTGTAGTGTGTCTCTGGTCTATAGTTGCTTATTGATTTTGATTATTACTTTCTATTAATTAGTCTTTTTCATGGTCCCTTATTTAGTTTTTCTAAATTCCTGCTATGACTGAGGCCATCCGGTATTTTTATTTTTCTTTCTGGCTTATTTCGCTGAGCATGATCCCTTCCAACTCCATTCATGTTGCTGCAAATTGCATGAGTTTATCTTTTTTGATTGCTGAGTAATATTCCATTGTGTATATATACCACATTTTCTTGATACAGTCTTCTGTTTTTGGGCATTTGGGTTGTTTCCATAGCTTAGCTATTGTGACTAGTGCAGCTATAAACATAGGGGCGCAGGTGCCCTTTTGTATTAATGTTTCTGTGTCCTTTGGGTAAATACCTAGGAGTGGAATTGCTGGGTCAAATGGAAGCTCTATCTTTAGCAGGTCAAGAAATCCACATAGCTCTCCATAGTGGTTGGACCATTTTGCACACCCACCAGCAAAGTAGGAGAGTTCCTTTTTCTCCACAACCTCGCCAACATTTGTTGTTGCTAGTTTTTTTACTATGTGTCAATCTCACTGGTGTAAGATGGTATCTCATTGTAGTTTTGGTTTGCATTTCCCTGATTATAAATGATGTTGAACATTTTTTCATATGCCTTTGGGCCATTTGCATTTCCTCTTTGGAGAAGTTTCTTTTTAGCTCTTCTGCCCATTTTTTGACTGGATTATTTTCTTTGTTTTTGTTGAGTCTCAGCAGCTCTTTGTAGATTTTTGGGATCCGTCCTTTATCATTGGTGTTGTGTGCAAAAATGTTCTCCCAGTCGGTGGGGTTTCTCTTTGTTTTAGTTATTGTTTCTTTTGCTGTGCAGAAGCTATTTAATTTGATGTAGTCCCAGCTATTTATCTTTGCCTTCACTATCACTGCTTTGGGTGATATGTCTGTAAAGATGTCTTTGATGTGCATATCACGTAGCATTTCTCCTATATTTCCTTCTGTGTATTTTATGGTTTCAGGTCTTATGTCTTTAATCCATTTTGAGTTGGTTTTTGTGCATGGTGTGAGGTAGTAGTCAAGCTTCATTCTTTTGCATGTAGCAACCCAGTTTTCCCAGCACCATTTATTGCTCCTTTGTCAAAGATTAGTTGATCATAAATCTGTGGGTTTATTTCTGGATTTTCTATTCAGTTTTATTGGTTTGTGTGTCTGTTCTTGTTCCAGTACCATGCAGTTTTGATGATTATGGCTTTGTAGTATAGTTTGAAATCTGGGAGTGTGATGCCTCCATCCTTTGTTTTTTTTCTTTTTTTTTTTTTCCAGGAGCGCTTTGGCTATTCAGGGTTTTTGGTGATTCCATATGAATTTCATCAATATTTGTTCCATTTCTTTAAGGAATGTCATTGAAATTTTTATTGGAATAACATTGAATCTGTAAATTGGTTTTGGTAGGATGGCCATTTTGCTAATGTTAATTCTTATAATCTGTGAGCAGGGGATGTCTTTCCATTTCTTTGTGTCGTCTTCTAATTCTTTTAACAGTGTTTTATAGTTTTCTTTATATAGATCCTTTACCTCTTTTGTTAGGTTTATTCCCAAGTATTTGATTTGTTTTGTTTCAATAATAAAAGGGATTTTTTTTATTTCTTCTTCTTCAGATTTATTGTTTGTGTATAGAAAGGCTACTGAAATTTGCATGTTGATTTTGTATCCTGCCACTTTACTAAATTGATTGATTAGTTGAATTAGTTTTTCTGTGGATCTTTTGGGGTTCTGTATGTATATTATCATATCATATGAGAATAGTGATAGTTTAACTTCTTCTTTTCCTATTTGGATTCCTTGTATGATCTTCTCTTGTCTTATTGCTTTGGCTAGGAATTCCAGTATTATATTGAAAAGCAGTGGTGAGAGTGGACATATTTGTCTTGTTCCAGATCTTAATGGAAATGCTTTCAGCCTTTCACCATTGAGAATGATACTGGTTTTGGGCTTGTCGTATATGGCCTTTATGATGTTGAGGTATGTTCCTTGTATCCCGAGAATTTCAATGTACTTTATCATAAATGGGTGTTGTACTTTGTCAAAAGCTTTCTCAGCATCTATTGATATTATCATACGGTTTTTGTATTTCTTTTTGTTGTTGTGTTGGATAACGTTTTTTGATTTTCGGATGTCGAACCATCCTTGTGTCCCTGGAATAAATCCTACTTGGTCACAGTGAATTATTTTATGGATACAATGTTGGATTCTGATAGCTAAAATTTTATTGAGGATTTTGCATCCATGTTTATTAGAGAGATCGGCCTGTAGTTTTCTTTTTTTGCATTGACCTTGTTCGGTTTTGGTATTAGTGTAATGTTGGCTTCATAGAATGTGTTTGGTATTATCCCTTCCTTCCCAAATTTTTGAAAGAGTTTGTGATGGATAGGCACTAATTCATTTCTGAATATTTGTTAGAATTCATTTGTAAATCCATCAGGTCCTGGGCTTTTGTTTTTGGGGAGGTTTTTGATTACCATTTTAATTTCGCTGCTTGTAATTGGTCTGCTAGGTGTTCTATTTCTTCTTTATCTAGCTTTGGTTGATAGTAGAGTTGTAGGAATTTGTCCATCTTTTCAAGATTGTTGAACTTGTTTGGATATAACTGTTCATAGTAGTTTCTGATTATTCTTTTGATTTCGGCTCTGTCTGTTGGGATTTCTCTTCTTTCATTTGTAATCCTATTTATTTGTGCTTTCTCCCGTTTTTCCTTTGTGAGCCTGGCTAGGGGTTTGTCTATTTTATTTATTTTTTTTCAAAGAACCAATTTTGGTTTCATTGATCTTTTGGATTTTTTTTTTCGTTTTGATTTCATTTATTTCTGCTTTGATTTTTATTATTTCTTTTCTTCTACTGGTTTTGGGGCTTTTTTCATTGTTCTTTTTCTAGTCCTTTGAGCTTTGAGATTAGGTTGTTTCTTTGAGTTCTTTCTTGTGTCTTGATGTGAGCCTCTATTGCTATATATTTTCCTCTTACTATTGCTTTTGCTGCACCCCATTCCTTTAGGAAATTGTTGTCCTCCTTGTCATTGAACTCAAAGTATTTTTCAATTTCTTCTTTGATCTCCTCATTAGTCCAGTGGTCTTCCAGTAGTGTGGGTTTCAATCTCCATGAGGTAGGAGAATTCCTTGCCTTCTTTTTATGGTTTATTTCTTGTTTGATGCCTTCATAGTCAGAGAAGATGGTTGGTATATTTTCAATCTTGGTGTATCTGTTGATGTTTGTCTTGTGTCTCAGTATGTAATTGATTCTGGAGAATGATACATGTGCGCTTGAGAAAAATGTGTACTCAGAATTTTTTAGATTTAGTGTTCTATAGATGTCTGTTAATCCCATGAGCTCTAGATCCTTATTTAGAGCTTTAGTGTCCTTTCTTATTTTTTGTCTCATTGATCTATCCATTGTTGATAGTGGTGTGTTGAAGTCTCCTACTATACATGCATTTTCTCTGATGTCTGCTTTCAGAGATGATAGTAGTTGTCTGATGTATTTTGGTGCTCCTTAATTTGGTGAGTATATATTTATCAGTGTTATTTCTTCGTGAAGTATTGTCCCCTTGATCATAATGTAGTGACCGTTGGGGTCTCTTTTTACCTGTTTGTGTTTGAAATCTGTTTTATCTGATATAAGTATAGCTGTTCCTGCCTTCTTTTTTGGTCCATTTGCTTGTAGGATTGTTTTCCATCCTTTTACTTTCAGTCTATTTTTATCTTTTGTTGCTAAATGTGTTTTCTGGAGACAGCAAAAGTTTGGGTTTTGTTTCTTAATTCAGCCTGTGATTCTGTCTTTTTATTGAAGAGTTTAGTCCATGTACATTTAGCATTAATATTGATATGTTAGTGTCTGTGTTTGCCATTTTGTTTGTCTTTCCTCTCATTTTATTTATTTATTCTTTTAATAATTTTTTTTCTTTTTTTTTGGCCTTATTTTGTTGTTATTTATCCCTCTGTTGGTTCTGGCTTTAGGACTCCTTGTAGTATTTTTTGGAGTGGGGTTTAGTTGTAACGAAATTCCAGAGTTTCTGTTTGCCTGGAAGGTCCTTATTCTTTCTTCATAGAGGAAGGAGAGCTTTGCAGGAGAGTATTCTTGGTTGGCATCTGTTTTCTTGGAGTCTTTTGACTATGTCCCTCCACTCTCTCCTTGCCTGTAGTGTTTCTTCGGAGAGGTCTGATGTCAGTCTGATTGGTTTTCCTTTGTATGTTATCTGTTTCTTTCCTCTTGTCAGCTTCGTTATTTTTTCCTTGTCTTGGATTCTTGGGAGCTTTACTATTATGTGTCCTGCTGTATTTTCTTTCATCATGGAAGTTTGGTTTTCACATTTGGGAAATTCTCTTCAATTATTTCCTTGAATAATTTCTCTGTTCCTAGGTCTTTCTCCTCTCCTCCTGGGTTCCTATAACTCTTAGATTTCCTTTTCTCATGGAGTCAGATAATTCCCAAAGTCTTTCTTCATTCTTTTTCATTCGTACTTGTCTTTCCTTTTCTGTTTTGGTTCTTTTTATTTCTGTGTCTTCTAGAGTGCTTATTCATTCTTCCATTTCATCTATTCTGTTATCACTCCTTTTCCCAGAGTTCTTTAGCTCTTCCATTAATCCTTTGATCTCTTCACTTCCCTCTTTAGGGACTCAATTTCATTCTTCTCATTATTGTTTTCCTTCATGACTTCTGTCAGTTTTTTAATCACGGCTATTTTAAATTCTCTTTCTGGAAGGCTCAGAAGTTCTTCCAAGTCACTGTAGTTGCAATCAGGTGGGCAGTTTTCTTTTTGTGGTGTGTCTTTTTCCTGAGGATTTGCTTGGTTATTTGTAGTTTTTCTTCTCCTTGCTGCTTGTTTTCTAATTTGGTCTATTCGTTGGGACACTGTGTCGCTGGTAATGGCTGACATCTTTTTGGTGTGCTCTTTCTGGGATGTCGGAAACTAGTGATCCAATTGAGTCAAAAACTGTTATGTCTGAATTCCAGTAGGGCAGTAGTACTATGAATATGTTAGTGGTTGCTGTCACAGAGACTCTCCTCCTTCTGTGTTTGTTTAATTCCAAGGAGGGTCTTATGGTCCCACAATCTACCCTGTGGTGGCAGGATCACCCACTGGGCTCCAAATTGCTGGATCCCCCTCTGGGCTCAGACTGGTGGCCAGAAGGGGCCAAGCTTGTGGGGGCTTTTCAGCTCACTGGATTGTGGGGGCTTTTCAGCTCACCTCTGGCTGAAGGGGCAGCTCTTCCCCAGCTCCACTCAGTCTAAGTGTGTTGCAGACACACAAAATATCCGTAATCTAAAATGGCAAGTTGGGAGAGCCCTTCCGTGTACTTATGGTCTGCCCCAGCAATGAATGGATCCCTCTCTGGGCTCTGGCGGCTGGATGGGGATTGGCTTGTGGGGGCTTTTCAGCTCACCTCTGGCTGTGAATGCAGCCCTTTCCCAGCTCCACACAGTCTAGGTGTGTTGTGAACATGCCAAAGTTCCCTGATCTAAGAAGGGGAGATGGAAGGACACAAAATTATTTTTTCTATATAAGTAAATATACATTGAGTGGCAGGGCTCCCTCAGGGTTTCCATGTAGGCTCTGGGTGACAACTCTCAGAGATAGGAAAAAGGTTTTCTGCAAGAAAATTAGAGAACTTTTCCCAGTTCTCTCCTCTTACTTTTTTTTCTTAACTTGCTGCCTTTTCTGACGGCAGGTCCACTGGATCCTTGTGTCATCTGTGTCCCTCAGTGCAGTGGGTGCTGAGGCTGGCAAGCTAAAAGTTTGGATTCTCTGTACTTGCTGGAGGAACAGGAGTGGGGTATTGAGTATTAACAATATTTTCTCTGTAAACACTCCTAATAATATCTTCCTCTTCTAGTTTGGAGCTTCTCTTCCTACTCATTACTGCATGCAGCCAAAATTAAAGTTTAAAAAATATGAGAAAGTTTGCTGGGGAGAAGCGCAGCAGTGGCCTGCAGAAAGGAGAAGGAAGGAGTAGATTTGGAAAGGCAGCACCAAGAAGGTGGTGGGCTGGGAGGGAGAACTGTTCGCACACAGGGTGTCCCTGATCCCACTCACCTGCCTCTGGCACGGGGATGACAGAGGAATTGTGAGTGATGGATGAAGGCATGACTAAAGTGAATAAAGTGGCAGGATCCTATAGAAAGAGAAACCAGGTGCTGAGTTTTGATGGAGTGTGGGAGTGGTGGGGGTAGACTGAGAGAGGATGGGGAGCCTCCCTAGGGCAGCCAGATCCACCTGGCTCTGAAGTGAAGAAGGAAACCAATAAAGGCTGAGCTCAGGGAGATTGCACTGTTCTGTGTGGTATCCAGCTCACCAAGGTTGAGTGGCTGTGTATTACGTGGAAAGGACTGGTACGACTTCCCTGTGGCTGATGAAGCAGCCCTCTGTGCTAGTGGAGTGGGGTGGGGTCACTGGCTCTCTGGACAGTGCTTCCTAGTCCCTCACCTGTGATGTTAGATGTGTCATATGAATCTGAACTCTCCAGCATGAGCCCCTGGTCATAGGAGCTTGGCTGGTCGAGCCCTCAGGCCTTGCATCTCCTCTGAAGCAGTGATGTGTGAGTGACATGGAAGCCAGTGGCCTGTGGCTGGCTTACCACACAGCAGTTCCAGGTGGAGTCACTCAGGTGAAGCCTGGTGTTGGTGCTGGATCATCCCAAGGCAGTGTTCAAAAACCCATGGTCCTGTTTAAAGAGCTGTGAGAGGTTGGGCCTCTCTTGACAAATGATATAAAGTCTCCTCCTGATATGAAGTAAAGGCTTAGCAGTTTGTTGCAGCTTCTAAAATTCATAGCCTGTTCTGTTTAACTCCCAACAGTGGCAGAAATGATGCTACTTACCTGTCTAGTAGCCCTTGATACCAAGTGTATGGAATTGTGACTAAGGTAAGCAGAGGGCACCTGGCTGTGCTAGAGTACAGACAGGCCTGGCACCTACATCCCTTAGTACCAGCTTCCTTCTGTGTCCCCACAACCTCCCCAGCGAGTCATCTCCTGTGAAATCAACAGAGAAACACAGTTATCCTTATTCAAGATGTGAACTGCAGAGAATTCTGTAAATGTTTTCTTTGTTGAATGTGGGTTTTATTACAAAGAATATAAAAAGGATGTTTATAAATGTTTTTACAGTAATTTCCACTATTTTCTCCCAACCTGATTTTTTCCAATACATCTTGAGTTATTAAATAATGCAGTCTCCTATTCTAAAAGTCTTGCTAGCACATGGGAAGGGCTTGCTGAGTCTGTTTTTAATCTTTCAAGTATCTTGTGTTTTCAATAAGTACATTTTCAGAATATTATGACTTCCATCATGGTTTGGCTTATTGTGTCATTTATTCTCTGGATTGTATTTCTTAGCAACTATCATTAGAAACAATTTTGGAACAAGGTTTTCCGAGAATCCAATTCAAACATTATATATTGTGCACCACCTGTGTGCAAGGCACTGTGCTGGGCCTTGGCAATAGAAAGGCATGCAAAATAAAATTGCTATAGCAGGAAGCTAAACTAATAAAAATTAAGGAATGAGACAAATATTCAAAAGTTAGGTAAGTATCATATTATTTGTATCTTAAGTACCTTATAACTAAAAATCAAAGTTAAAGGGGAAAAATTATACATAGTTGGAGAGATTGGGAAAGTGTCCTGAAGGATGTAGCATCTCTGATGCACACACAGCACCTGGAGCATTTCATTTTTTTAAAGATTTATTTATTTATGCATATAAGAGCTGGGGTACAGGCGAGAGGAGTGGAGGGTGAGAGGATTCACCAGAGACAGAGTGGGGAACAGAACAGGCAGACTGACTGAAATACACTCCTGAGGAGAGCAGTGGTCAAGGCTGGAGCTGTCTGCTGCACCATGTGGGTAGCTCCCTGGCCAGGGATCGCATTCGTGCTACAGTGGCTACAGATAGCTTCATAGGTTGCGTCTTATCCCCTTGCACCACCAGGGAGGTCCTCCTGGAGGATTTCAAAAGAATTTCAGTGGGGGCAGAGGAGAGTGTCAGAGTTCACCAGCGTGATGAGAAAGCCAAAGAAACTGAAAAGTGAGAGCTTTGCTTCACTTTGGCAGTGTGTTTGTCATAGGGAAGTAACAGAAATTAACAATTAGGGAGGGCAGGTTGTGTCCAACTATAGAAGGTCTCGAATGGTTCAGTTTAATTTAATAAGGACTAGAAAATTGCAAAATGTATGTGTGTGTGCACGCTTCTTTATTGAAAAAAGGTTGGTTTACATTACTATTTATGATTTAGAGGAGAAGGGTCACATTTTAGAGAAGGGTCACACTGCCTCTGATGTATGTTACCATAGTCCTCCCCTAGTTACTGGACCTCCTCCATCATTTATTTCAACCCTCATCCTGGTTGCCCCTCTAGTAGCTTCACTTTTGCAGTCATACTTATAGGGTTTGTTTTGATTAAGTTTTATCGTTTCCTACCCCCTCTGTATTCCACATATAGTGAATTCCAGTGTTTGTCTCTCTTCTTCTGATTTCTTTCATTTAGCACCATCCCCTTCAGTTCCATCCATGTTGTTGCAAATGGCAATAACTCATCTTTTTTACAGCTGAGTAGTATTCTATTGTGCATATATACCATGTCTTTTTAATTTACTGCTTCCTTGATGGGCATTTAGGTTGTTTCCATTGTTTGGCTATTGTAGTCAGTGCTGCAGTCAACATAGAAGTGCATCTATATCTTCAAATTATCAATTTAATATTCTTCAGGTAGATACTTAGAAATGGAATTGCTGCATCATAGGATATATACTTTCAATATTTTGAGGAACCGCCATACTAGTTCCATAGGTGCCAGGCCAGTGTATCTTCCCATCAACAGAGCACAAGAGTTCCTTTTTTTCCACACCCTCACAAACATTTGGTGTTTCTGGTTTGGTTTTTTGATGGATAAGTACCATTCTCACTGGAATGATAAGGCATCTCATTGTGATTTTGATTTGCATTTCCTTGGTATTAAGTGATGTTGGACATTTTTTATATGACTTTGGCCATCTGTATGTCTTCTTTGGAGAAGTATCTGTTTAGGTCTTTGGCCCATTTTTTTTATTGGGTTGTTTGTTTTCTTTTTGGTGAGTTGCATGAGTTATTTATAGATCGTGGATATTGGCCCCATGTCAGGTATACATTGTGCAAATACCTTCTCCCATTCAATAGGTGTCTTTTTGTTTTAATGATAGTTCCACTGACTGCATAGAAGCTTTGTAGCTTGATGTTGTCCCATTCATTTACTTTTGCTCTCATTTCCCTTGCCATTACATTAGTGTCTCCAAAGACATCCCTGAAGCCAGTGCCGTGGAGTGTTTTGCTTGTGTTTTCCTCAATGTAATTGATGGTTTCAGGTCTTACATCCAAGTCTGTAATCCCATTTTGAGTTAATTTTTGTGTATGGTGTGAGATAGTGGTCTAGTTTCATTTTTCTGCACCTGGCTGTCCTGTTTGCCCAGCACCATTTGTTGAAGAGACTTTCCTTGCCCTTGGTTTCTTTTGTCCATATGAACCTGGGCTTATCTCTACCCTCTCAATTCCATTCCATTGGTCATTTTAATCCAATACCATAATTTTTATTATAGCCTTGTTGCATAGTTTGAAGTCTAAGAGTGTGATTCCCGTATTCCTCTTCTTTTTTGTCAAGATTGCTTTGACTATTCAGGATTTTTGTGGTTCCATATAAATTTCACAAATTTTGCTCTATTTCTTGGAAGAATTCCATTGAAATTTTGACCGGGATTTTTTTGAATCTTTAGATTGCTTTGGGTATCGTTGACATTTTAATAATAAACCTTTAATAATAAACCTTTGCAGGTTTATTCCTAGGTATTTAATACTTTCTGATGCATTGGTAAATGGGATTATTTTCTTGATTTCTTTCTCTTCTTGCTCATTTTTTACATATAGAAATACAACAGACTTGTATTGATTTTGTAGCCTACCACATTACTGGACTAATTTATTGTTTTTTTTTTCATGTCATCTTTAGACATGCATATAATCATGTCATCTATAAATAGTGGTAGTTTCAATTCCTTTCCCATTTGTATTGCTTTTATATCTTTCTTTTGCCTAACTGTACTATCTAGGATTTCCAATTCTATATTGAACAGTAGTGCTGAGAGTGGACATCCTTGTCATGTACCTGATCTGAGAGAAAAAGCTTTCAGTTTCTCACCATTGAGTATGATGCTAGCTGTGGGTTGGGCATAGATGACCTTCGCTGTGTTGAGGTAAGTTCCCTCTATTCCCATTTTACTAGGAATTTTTCTCAATAATGCATGCTGCACCTTGTCAAATACCTTATCTGCATCTGTTAACACACTCCTCTGATTTTTATCTTGCCGTAGGTTAATATGCTGAATTATTGGGTTGTTGGAAAAGTCATGACACATTCTTGTTTGAAAAACATGGAAAAAATACATCATGAATTTTCCAACAACCCCATACACTGATTTGTGTATGGTGAACCCTCCTTGCATTGCTGGAATAAATCTTACTTTGTTATGATGTATGACTCTTTTGTTGAATTCAGTTTGCTAAGATTTTGTTGAAGATTTTTGCCTCTGTGTTTATCAGGAATATTGCTCTGTAATTTTCTTTTTTGTGCAATGTCCTTGTCTGCTTTCAGTAACAGTAATGTTTGCTTCATAAAATGTGCTTGGGAGCATCCCCTTTCCCTTAGTTTCTGGAAGAGTTTGAGAGGGATAGGTATTAGTTCCTTCTTGAAGGTTTGGTAGAACTGGTTAGTAAAACTGTCTGGTCCTGGGCTTTTGTTTCCTGGGTTACTTTTGATTTCTGATTCAATGCCCTTATATTAAGTATGCTTCAGGTTCTCTGCTTCTCCCTGTTTCAGTATTGGGAGGTTATTGCTTCTAAGACTTTTCCACATCTCCCAGGTTTTCCAATTTCTTGGCATAAAGATATTCAAAGTAGTCTTTTATGAGACTCTGTATTTCTGAGGTGTCTGTGTGAACTTCATTTTCATTTCTAATTCTGTTTATTAGAGTTTTTTTTCCCTTTCCTTCTTAGTCTAACTAGAGTTTGGTCCATTTCATTTATTTTTTTCAAAAAGCCATCTTTTGATTTCATTGATCCTTTCAATTGTCTTTTTGACTTCTGTTTTATTTGTTTCTGGTCTAATTTTTATTTCCTTCTTTCCCTGACTTTTGGTAACATTTGTTTTACTTGTTTCTGTTCCTTAAGGAGTAATAATAGATTATTTATTTGAGTTCTTTCTTGTAAGTTTTTTGGTGTGGGCCAGTATTGCTTTATACCTTCTTCTTAGTGCTGCTTTGGCTGCATCCCATGGATTCTGGTAGGTCATGTCTTTATCTTCACTTGTCTCCAAATACATTTTAATTTGTTCATTGATTTCCTCATTAAGCCTTTCTGAGTTTTCTTCCATCTATGAGTTTCTTTATTTATAGCAGTTCTGTACACAATCTGATTGGGAAATATAATCTTCCATCTTTTTGCATTTGGATTCTGGAGAGTTGTTCTTACCTTGTGATGTCATGCTCTCTTGAGGTCCTGTGTTATATATATTTTTAAAGATTTATTTATTTATACAAGAGCTGGGGTATAGGCCAGTGGCATGGGGGTGGTGAGAGGATTCACCAGAGACAGAGCAGGGAGCAGAACAGGCAGAAGGACCGAAAGCACTGTTAAGAGGAAGAGTGGGCGAGACAGCAGAGGTCTGCCGTGCCATGTGGGTATCTCCCTGGCCAGCCAGGAATGGAACCCACGTTGCAGAGGCTGTGGACAGCTTCACAGCATTGCAGTCAACCCACTGTGCCATTGGGGAGGCCCCATGTGTTATAATATTTTTGTCCACCCAATTTGCTACCTGTGGTCTCCCTGTTTTCTTATTTTTTTTTAATATTTCTAGCCTTTTGTTTTATATATTTATGCCTTTTTTGACCTCTTTATGTCCAGAGAGCCGGTGACCCCACCCCACTCCACTAGCACAGAGGGCTGCTTCTATGTTGTCTATTCATCAGCCATAGGGCAATCATGCCTGTCCTTTCCATGTAATTCATAGCTGCTTGTCCTTGGTGAGGGTGGACCAGCTGGATACCACACAGCACAGTGCAGTCTCCCTGTAACCTCTACTCCCCTCTCCCCTGAACCTGTGGCTGATCTGACTGCTCTGTCACCAGTGTCCCAAACTCCAACACCCCCCCATCCACCTCCTTTTCAGTGTAGTATGCTTCTCCTCAGCTTCCACTCTGTTGAAGTCTACATTGGTCTGTACAGACCAGGGGATAATCATACCTCTCCTCTCTGAGAGACTGTTGGTCCAAAAAGTGGCCTTCTATGTCACTGCTGCAGGAATTACAGCTCATGAGCCCCAGGCTTACAGTTTCCTCTCATGACACCTACCACATCTGCTTCTCTTGGCAGGGCTTGCTCCACTGCTGAAGGAACTACTGGTTTGGGCTGCTTCCAGAACTCTTCTTGGGACTCCCTGAGGTCCATGGGGCCTGCTGTGGCAGGTCTGCTTCCAAGGCTCTCCTGACATGCTGAGTCCTGAGGTGGCCTACCACTGATGGGCTACTTCCAGGACCCACCCTGGAGCTTGCTGAGGTCTATGTCTAGGTTTGCTGCTACGTATGTTTTAGAAGAATGATTTTCTGATTAATCTGGGAGAAGTTAATCATTCATTTATCTAATATTTGTTTATCTATCATGAGGTTTTTAGATTCTACCATGTGGTACTTAGTCCTGGTGCTATCCTTAAGGTAGAATAACACACAGAAAAAACATGGATCAGAGTAACAATTAAGACTAGTAGTTGATGATTGGGAAGTTAATGAGAGCTTTAATTAGTATTTTGCAGAATGTCATCACTCCAATTTTTAGATTTAACATAGGTTGTTTATTTTTATTTTATAAAAATTCCTAAGTTGGAAAAATAATCTCTTTAAAAATTAAGTGACTTAGTTGTTATGTAAGGGTGTTATAGTTATTAGAAATGTTTTCAACGTCTATTGAAATTATTTTTTCCTCTTTCAATTGCATTGGTAGATTTTCCTTAGGCTATAAGGTTTTAATTGCTACTTTCTAGTTTCACTAAATGGTTGCGGAAGGCATTTTCAGATGCAGCATTCTCTGTTACAGAAAGCTGCCTTTAGTGGAGATGGAGGTGACCCATTAGAAGACATGGCAGTTGGCCAATGGTAGGGCCACATTAGCAGAAAAATATGAGCTCCTTTATTATCTCTGATTATTGTTGAAATAGTTCCTACAGTATAAGAAGGTTTTTTTTATGGTTTTCTGTAATTATGTCTATGTGATCTGTAATTGAATGAACAGGAAGAAAACAGCCAGTAACACAGAATGCAATGGTGATTCTAAATGGGGCTGGCTCTGCCTCTCGCCCCTTCCCAGGCATTTGACTTGTCCAGACACATCTGGGGATGGGGAGGGCTTCTGGTGCCTCGTGGGTGGAGACCAGAGGCGCTGTCATATTCCCTACAGCACATAGGTCGACCACTCACAGAACACCTAAGCAGCCCAGAGTATCAAGTGAGTTAAGCTTGCATAGGTTTAGTTAAAAAGGTGTGCTTTGGATACATTTAACCTAAAACTTACAATTTAGGTTTACTAAATCAACAGATTTAGGTTTACTATTACTAAATCAACAGAATGTACCATATTTTTAATTTTGCATTTTCTCTTTAGCTCTGTACCTCCTCTTATAAATGAGTATGATACACACCAGAAAAGCTAATGGGCAGCTGAAATTTATCAGATATGAAATCATAGATCTCAAATTTGTATAATATTTTATCATAAAGAGTGAAAAGGTTAAATATACTCCCTTTTCAGAAACACTGAAAGAAAATATTTGTCTATAGCCAGTCCGTTGCTTGCACTCTGTCAGCGTGTGCATGCATGTATGCTTAAATGTTACTTGTACTTTTTCATGCAGTGTTTTCTTGCTCCTGCCCTCTGGCAAGAGCATAACTTAGCTCCTGAGAGACAGCTCTTAATCTATCAGTATTGGCTTGCCCCTTCATTTCCACCCCCCTAGGGGCAGAAACCACCTCTCTACCTGTTAACATTTCTTTTTTTGGTCTCACCCAATATTTCATATATTTAAATATATATGGAAGAATTCTTCTTTTTTGTACAGTGTGTACTTTCTCTTCTCAGATGTGGTCTCAACATAATCCCCACCACCAATTCCCCCATGCGCCATCACCAGCGCTCCTTTTGCTCTTTCCTCCCATTTTGCTCCTTCTTCCTTCCCCTCCCCCGTGGAGTATATCTGGTCCTGTTGTGCCCACTGTCAACCAGTGCAGCCCCAAGGACACACAGACAGCCAATGCAAGAACACAAAGGAGTTTATTATGGGCTCGAGTCAGTGCTCACGACATGCACGGATGCAACAGCAGAGGTTGAGAGCCCTGAACAAAGGGAACAGGGATCTTTTATAGGGTTACAAGCAAACTTCTAAAAATTAAATCATGTTGGCAACTATTCATTGGTTACATGGGTGCATTTCCTAACAACGGTGGGTGCACAGTTTCAGTTTTTGAGCTGATTGGTCACACCAAGATGCAGCTCTATTTTATGGCTAGTTTGACCCCATTAGTGGCCCGAATTGCTCGGCTCCGCTGTGGCTGGCCATCCAAGATAAGACCAGAGTTGGGTGGGTGTCGAAACCTTCTTTGGAATGCAGACTAGTTAGTCTTGAGTAAGCAAAACTTGAAATACTAAAATGGTGGTTATACACAAGATGAAGGAACAGTGGCTAAGTCTCACAGTCCCACCCAGTAATGAAACCACTTTCTCTAAATGCAGTTCTTGGCTTCCTTGATCTGTAGATCTTATGTTGCTACAGGAGGGACTGAATTATAGCACAAATCTGTTTGAATTTTTTTTTTCTGATAATTGAATGTGGTATCAAGGGACAACAAGAAAAACACTCAGCTAACAGGAAGGAAATGGAATTGTTCTCAGCAGCTCAGAACTGTGTCTTGTGTTGCTCCCTCTTTGTTATGTGGCAGGAGAGCATAGGGTAAATGAAATGAACATCCTGTTGTATTTTAAGTAGATTGAAATATAAGCACCAGATATTTAATAGACCAATAGAATGATTATTTCTTATTGGCCCTGCTACTAAGTCACTTTATCACAAAAGGGCTAAGGAGTGACCCTTTGGATCCTCTCCTTCCTGCTCCAACTATTAGTGGTTATTTTTATTGAAATTTACAAACTCCTGTTGGGCAATATTTTCAGGGTTTTTTTTAAGATTTTATTTATTTTTGTATAAATGAAAGGGGGTGTAGGCCAGAGATACAGGGATTTGGTGAGAGGAATCACCAGAGACATAGTTGGGAGCAGAACAGGTGGGTCTACTGAACTACACTGCTGAGTGGAGTAGCGGGAGAGACAGGACGAGTCTGCTAAGCCATATGGGTCAGCTTCTTGGCAGGGTATTGAACTTAGGCCTTTGCGGTGGGTTAAGTTGCAGTGGTAGCATTGAGACTTAATGCCTAGGCCACAAGGGAGGCCCCAATATTCTCAGTTTTGGAGCGCATCTGTTGATAAAAAGTAAGCACAGGGGATGAATGGGTGATGGCAGCTTGCTGGGTGTCACCATCTCGCCTTCATGGCCTTGCAGGGACCTGAATCAGACCACATGCCGCTCCTCTGCTTGGAAGGAGAGAGGCTTGTCCTGGTGCACTGGTTTTGCCAGGCCTACTCTGGCCCACTCCCCTTTTCCTGGGGAATAGGGGAGAAGAATCGGTGCCCTCACCAGACAGGATGGATGTGGGGGGGTCGCCATGTGTGGGGTGGGGAACACAAGTTGCCAAGCACACCAGGTCTTGACCTTGTGGGCTTTGCAATCTCGGTATCCTGGGAGAAAGCCCGGCTTCGTGGGAGGCTGAGCTTGGGTCTGGGCAGTCCAAGTGGGAAAGGGGCCCCTAATTCCGGATACATAACAGTCCATTACCACAGCGATGTCCTGGCATCCCTTTCAAGTAGTGGTGTGGTGGCTTAGTGCACCTTTGCAGTCTGGATGCTGGAACCAGGACTTCTCAGGCACTGACCATAGCATCAAGGCTTGTCTCCATGTGTTGCCTTGACTCCAATTTTCCTTTTTTTAACTTTTTTTAAAATTTTATTTATTTTTCATATTATTTTTCATTTTTGTACAATGTATGCATTTTCATCTTGTTTATAGTCCCCATACAATCCTCCCCCCCTTGTTTTGATCTTACTCCCTTCTTCCCCGCTATAGTGAGTCTCTGGTTCATAGGTGATTTTGATTTTTGCTTTATTATGATTAGTCTTTTACCTGGTCCCTTATTTAGGTTTTCTAAATTCCTGGTATAAGTGAGATCATCCTGTATTTTTCTTCTTCTTTCTGTCTTATTTCGCTGAGCATGATCCCTTCCAGCTCCATCCATGTTGCTGCAAATTGCATGAGTTCATCTTTTTTGATTGCTGAGTAACATTCCATTGTGTAACTTCAGCTTTCTTTTTAAGATATTTGACCTGTTTGATTTATGAAACAAAATGTTTTTTAGAACTTATTTTTATGTCAGCATTCAGCATTTTATTTTGCAACTGAAGCAAGCAAGATTATTGATGATTTAACATGTTATAGTAAGACAGATGAACATGGCATCACAGGTGTAGCTTTCTCATTATTGATTTCAGTTCCTTTTAAGCCAATTTCTCCCTGGGGGGTAAAGCACATTTGAGCTCTCTGCAGAAGTACTGAAGGCAGAGGAAGTGAAAGTGAGTACAGAAAAGTGGAAAAAAACACACAGTCGGTGTCATGCAGCAGCACTCAAAAGATAAGCTTTAGCTGGGGCTCCAGTGGCAGAAAATGAGATCAGACAACTTAGCATCAAGTAAGTTGGTCTTTGGAATTTTTGTGATAAATTTTCAAAACTCATACAGTTTTGACCTATGCTTTACTTTTTTATGGGATTCATAATCATATCTTATGTTGAAGGAAATTTTTTTAGCACCACATAACCCCCCCCGGATTATTTATGAAAACCAATTTCTTTAGGAAGAAAAAACTGAATAGTACTATACCACTTTACTTAAAATTTCTCCTTTTTGACTGTTAAAGATGATGTTCATAGGTCGCTTATTCATACAATGCAGCTATTTTATTGATAGTAATTATTACTTTTATTCTCAGTTTATACTTATATTTCTCAAGGTTTGAATATCTTTAATAATCCATCATGTTTATTATTTATCATTACTTATTGCCCATTGTCTATTAAAATTATGAATTTATTATCTGGCCTATCCATTCTGAGTATCTTTCTATACCCTACCCCAACTGTTTAATTAATACAGTATAACTTATGAAATCTCTGTCTACCTTATAAAATTGTTTAATAGTTATTTTAAAAATAGAAAGGGGTGATGTGAGCAATGGGTAGAACAGAGGCCCTTAGAGGCCCATGTCCCTTCAGAGAAACAGACAATCATGTAGGTCAGAGATTACAACACTACAGTGGCACCCCAAAATTAGGAAGCAAGTCCCCATCCCAGGGGAAGGCCTGGTCACGGTGTCCTGTCGTGGACCCAGAGCAGGGCCATCTTCCTGTGGACTCAGCTCTTGACCTGCTCACCTGCTGTCCTGCACCAAGCCCCTTCATCGGAAGCCAGCAGAAGGCTTGAGGATAGGATGTCTGCAGGGACAGGCCCGCTGACCCTGATCAGACCCACTGCAGCCCTGAAACAGTCCAGTCCATGCATTGTTGCTTCAGTTTAAAAAAGAGGGGCTGCTTCTCCACTCACTGCTGCCACCTGAGGACTCTCTACCCTCTGCACAGGCACAGAAACAGGTAGCAGTTTCAAGGGGAGCGGTGCTGGACTCTCAGACTGCGATGCCTCGGGGATGGCAGAACAGACTGTGGAAGGGAATTTGCTGTCCACTTGCCACCAAAGGCAGAGACTGGGAGATGCCCCACACTCTACTAACTGTCCACTTTAACTTGCACAGAATGGAATTTATGTCCAAATGTAGTTCCCGTGAAGCTGCCTGAAAGCGCAGCCTTGCCCTCGCTGCTCCCTGGCAGCCCTCGTGGCTGCAACTTCCAAGGAGAAGGAGCAAACTGTGCCTTTTCTGCTAGTGCTGGTGTTTATGCAGCTGCTGCTGAAAATTCCTGGAAAACAAACTACAGAGTGTTCCCTTGTGTAACCGAGGAGCTTTCCCAACTCAGAAAGGCCAATTTTCTAGTGTACCTCCAAAGATGTCTATTTGTGGCCACTCCACAGGAGACCATGAAGCTCTGATTTGTACTTTGTGTGAAGAACCCTAGAAAATACAAATTTGTCTCAACATTGGTTCCAAAAAATGCCTTTGGTCAAGATTGGGGTTCAGGAGAAGGAAGCGGAGGGGTGTCCTGCACCTGCCTGCCCAGGGCCAGGCCGTGCTGAGGGAGCACAAAGAAACAGCTGCTTCCTGCAGGAGAACAATGTCAGCAGGAAAATGAAAAGTTACACAAAGAGATTGAGGATTTAGAAAGGTTGCTCTGGAGGCTCAAAAAAAAAAAAAAAGCAAAGTTGAAGGTAGTTTTCAAGACTAGCTAAGAATTCAGTGTGTGCTTATGAACTTAAAGTGCAGAGAGTGCATAAAGAGAGCCTGTAAAACATTTTCCAATCTTTTTAAATGTTTTTCTTTTCCTTCCTCCTCCAATTGTGATTTCCATGCATACTTGAAGGGACTGCTTCTCTGTCCACACACAGATGTGCTTTCCAGCCATAAAGTGCATGGATGCTCCTGCCAGATTCAGGTTGTGCAAGCTAAACCAGACAGAAGCCCACTGTAGTGGCAGGATGGGCCCAGAGCAGGTTTTCTGATCCGGAAGATGGATAAAGGAGGAGTTCTGGAGCCCTGTGTGGCTTTCTTAGGCCTTTATTGAGCTGTTACACATAAAGCAGTGACCAGGTACACTGCAATCAGGGATGCCAGGGGCCAGGAGGCCATCAAGCTTCCAGGCCCCAGGCAAGTCTTCACTCTGGGTTTCTCTGGTCTCTTTCTCTCCTTTCTCCTGCCTCTCTCCTGCTTCTCTTGATGACTATCTCAATAATCCTCCTATGACCCATAGTAAATAATCAATACAATTTAATAACTGCAGGCCCCCATTAGGCAGGGCAATCCTAATGGTGGGAGGGCAGAAAAGCCTGAAAACCATTTATCCTACAATGCACCCCCTCAGGGTTTTCTGCCATACAATCTATATATAAGTATATACAATTGTCCCTTAACAAACATAAACACAGCAGCCATGGCCTACAAAAGAAAATACAATACATAGTCATGAAACAATACAGTAGAGCACAAAAAATTCCAGGCAGGGCACCAACCAAATGGCAAAAGACAATTATTGGCACCAGCAGATGATCCACCACTTCTGCTACAGAAGGCACTGCTCATAGGAGGGGGGAATCACTCAGGCATCTGCCGTCACATGTCAGGAGCCCTCTGGCTTCTTGGCCTTCTCTGGCTGTGGTCGTGGCCACAAGCCACACACCTCATCCACCCCCAGGATGCTCTCACTGTTGGATTGGCGATTCTGTACTTTGGGGGTAATCGCCCAATCCTCAGGGTTTCTGTCTGTGGTCACTCAAACACTCGGCTTTCATAGCCACCGATGCAACACGCAGACTCCTGCACTCAGGCCGACCCATTGCACAAGCACATGGGTAGGGAATCCGTGGATACAAGCTCCACATGTGGCCTCTCTTGGGACCCCTCTTCGGCTTGGGCTCCACCACTAGCCACATTCCCCATCCATCCCCCAAGGACAGGTTCCTCAGCTCCTCACCCTCATTCAGTAATGAGCAGGGCATCACCCACAGGTGATTTATTTAAGATATTTGCTGGCCTTCTTTAGCCAGGGCTTCCCAATCCCAGCACCAGTTTTTGCCTTTCTAAGTTGGCATCTTTCCTCTGCCTAGCTGCTGGGCAGTATACAGGCTGCTTTTGGCCATCAAGACCCACTGGCCACCCCCAGAGTCCCATCTCCTTTAACAAACAATACCATCTTCCTCCAAGGTCCCTTTAAAGCAACCAACCCATTCCGAGCAGGTTTATGAATGGTTCTAGCAGCCACATGCTCTTCGCCGTGGTTTATAGTCGTCGTTCTCCTCCATACACTCCACTCCTCCACCCTCGACACTGCACTACCACCACACCGCACTCTGCTGCACCACCCTTATAAATCAGTCTCTTAGCTCAGGTGGACCCACTTCAGGTGCCCGCCATCAGGCATGCACCCAGGATCACAGGGCTCCCTCATCTATCCTGATGGCGGGAGGGCAGAAAAGCCTGATACCTTTTACCTTACCCTACAGTCCCCAAAACATAACATTACCCTACAAAATTTCCTTCACCTTCTGGCGGGATTGTAAGTCCAAGTCCATGTACATTAGTATTTTCCTACATCACCACTGGGAGAGCTCAGAATCGTGGTCCTTTCTTCCCCAATATTTCTGCTGCCTCAGGGGTTTTGGGCTGGTCCTCGCGGGCCATGTCCTCCTCCACTTGAGGTCTTGTCCTGCAGCTCCCGGACCTTGTCCACTTGTGCTCCTGCAGCATCCTTAGCTCTTCCTGCAGCTCCTGGACCTTGGTCATTTCCTGCCATGGCATATCCAGCGTTGTCACAGGCAAACACAGTCTGCTACTCCTCAGTCCCTCCTGAGGGGACTCCATACCCGTCTGCATCGGAACATCCTGTTGACTTACGCTGTTAGGAGTTGGCGCCTTAACTCCATCCAAGGTTCCAAAAAACCACATGAAGCCAGAGATGCAAAAGCAAAAGGCTTTATTGCTAGCTTAAGCTAGGATCCGACTCTGCCTGGTGTACTGACGCAGCAGACTCATCAGATTGAGAGAGGGACCCCCTCCCAGAGCAACCAGCTGTTTTTGTACTTTCTTGACAGGATGCGGGGACTTTTCACACCTGGGGCAGGGTCCAACCTGATTGGATAGCTCTCATGGTGCCAGCTAGGTTTTGTTTTTCCTTATGTTGTGGTTTCTGCCCAGAAACGAAACCAAGCTGTGCCCTTTTGAGATGGCAGTTATTTCTCAAAATGGTTGCAGTCTTGCTATCTTCCCCAAAGGGCTACTATCCAATTCTATAACATCCTACAATGCCAATTGTAGTGGCAGGATGGGCACAGAGCAGGTTTTCTGATCCGGCAGACAGGTAAAGAAGGAGTCCTGGAGCCCTGTGTGACTTTCTTAGGCCTTTATTGAGCTGTTACATGTAGAGCAGTGACCAGGTACACGGCTGTCAGGGGTGCTAGAGGGCCTGGAGGCAGAGGTAGGGGGGTCACTCCTGGTCCCAGGCAAGTCTTCACTCTAGGGTTCTCTGGCCTCTTTCTCTCCTTTCTCCTGCCTCTCTCCTGCTTCTGCTTCTCTTGATGACTATCTCAATACTCCTCCCTTGGCCCACAGAAGTGAACAACACGACAATGTAACCACTGCAGGTGCCCCATCAGGCGGGGCAGTCCTAATGGTGGGAGGGCAGAAAAGCCTGAAAACCATTTTTCCTACACCCATGCTCCCCCCTACCCTGACCTCTCCTCTCTGAGGCCTCTCCAGAAGGACCGAGAGGCCAGCTGTGTAGAGGGCGCTGAAGTGGAGGGCAGGAGAGGCACTTTCAGGGAGTCTAACAACACTCAGCTCTACAGGAGGCAAAAGCCAGAGTGTCTTCTACAGAGAACCCCCTGGCCTCTCCCCACTGAGCCCCGGACTATCATGTTCACCTCTGCAAGGCCCAAGCGGGATGGCCCTGAGGCAGCTCCAGAGCACAGGTCCCCTCAGCACATCACCTGACTCTGGCTTCTGCAGGAAGTGCTCTGACTCTTCTGCTGCCTGTGTCCTCAGCCTTTGGCCACAGGGTGGGCATGGGACTCCATGTGTGAGCATTTCACTTTGGTTGTGTTGCTATGAGGGCTCATCTGAGAAGCCACCTTTTAACAGCTTCCTAGTAATGTGTGGTTTTTGAATTCCTCCACTAGCGGGAATTTTGGAAAAGAAAGTTGTTAAAGCACACAAAGTCATTTGTCCTCTAGGCTTTGGTCTGTGGGAAGTCCTTGACAATCAAAGGGAAGACACACTGCTAGAGAGCAAGACTTGATGCAAAGTTATGGTAATCAAGACAGTGTGTTATCCCCATAAGAAAATAACCTTGATTCATCGAACAAAAGGAAGTCCAGGAACAAATCCATTTTCCATACTCAATTCAGTAATAATAAGCACCACTGTAGCTCAGTAGCAAAATAATTTTCTTTACAATAAGTGATCCTTGACCACACAGTTCCACACCACACATCCAATTCATTAGAATTGCCTGTAGACTTAAAGGGAAACAGTGGAGCTCCAAGGAAAAATATTTGTGACCTGGGTGAGAAAGAATTTTTTTTTTGTTTTCAGATGGCTAATGATGAGAAATTTATTTATTTATTTATTTATTTTAATTCATATATTTTTTACATCATTGTTCACTTTTTAAAAATATTTTATTTTATGTAATTCTTACATCACTTTCCATCTTTGCACAATATATGCATTTTCATTTTGGTTCTATTCCCCATACAATTGCACCCTGCCCTTATTTTGAACCTAGTCCTTCCTCTCCCTGCCCCTCCCACCCCAGTGTGTCTCTGGTTTATAGTTGCTTGTTGATTTTGATTTTTACTTTGTATTAATTAGTCATTTTCCTGGTCCCTTATTTAGGTTTTCTAAATTCCTGCTATGACTGAGGCCATCCAGTATTTTTTTTTTCTTTCTGACTTATTTCGCTGAGCATGATCCTCCCCAGCTCCATCCATGTTGCTGCAAATGGCGTGAGTTTATCTTTTTTGATTTCTCAGTAATATTCCATTGTGTATATGTACCACATTTTCTTGACCCAGTCATCCATTTTTGGGCATTTGGGTTGTTTCCATAGCTTAGCTATTGTAAATAGTGCTGCTATAAACATAGGGGTGAGGTGTTCTTTGGAATTGATGTTTCAGTGTCCTTTGGGTAAATACTTAGGAGTGGAATTGCTGGATCATATGGAAGCTCTATGTTTAGTAGGTCAAGAAATCTCCACACAGCTCTCCATAGTGGCTGGACCAGTTCTCACTCACATCAGCAATGCAGGAGAGTTCCTTTTACTCCACAACCTCGCCAAAATTTGTTGTTGATAGTTTTTTTTTTTTTTAATATGCGCCATTCTCACTGGTGTAAGATGGTATCTCAGTGTAGTTTTGATTTGCATTTCCATGATTGCAAGTGATGGTGAATATTTTTTCATATGCCTGTTAGCCATTTGCATTTCCTCTTCAGAGAAGTTTCTTTTTAGTTCTTCTGCCCATTTTTTGATTGGATAATTTTCTTTGTTTTTATTGAGTCTCATCAACTCTTTGTAGATTTTTGGGATCAGTCCTTTATCATTGGTGTTGTGTGCAAAAATGTTCTGCCAGTCGGTGGGGTTTTTCTTTGTTTTGTTTATTGTCTCTTTTGCTGTGCAGAAGCTATTTAATTTGATGTAGTCCCAGCTGTTTTTCTTTGCCTTCACTATCACTGCTTTGGGTGATGTGTCTGTAAAGATATCTTTGAGGTGCATGTCATGTAGTATTTCTCCTATATTTCCTTCTATATATTTTATGGTTTCAGGTCTTATGTTTAGTTCTTTAATTCATTTTGTGTTGGTTTTTGTGCATGGTGTGAGGTAGTAGTCAGCTTCATTCTCTTGCATGTAGCAACCCAGTTTTCCCAGCACCATTTGTTGAGCAAACTTTCTTTGCTCCAGAGCATATTCTTTGCTCCTTTGTCAAAGATTAGTTGACTATAAATTTGTGGGTTTATTTATGGATTTTCTATTTGATTCCATTGGTCCGTGTGTCTGTTCTTGTTCCAGTACCATGCAGTTTTGATGATTATGGCTTGTGGTATAGTTTGAAATCTGGGAGTGTGATGCCGCCATTCCCTTCTTTTTTTCAGGAGAGCTTTGGCTATTGGGTTTTTTTGGTGATTCCATATGAATTTCATCAATAATTGTTCTATTTCTTTGAAGAATATCATTGAAATTGTTTTTTTTTTTTTTGTAATTTTTCAATTTAAATTTTATTTTTATATTCCCCTTACAATTACAACCACTTTATTTTGACCCCAATCCCTCCTTTCCCCACCCGCCCACCTGCCATAGAGTGTCCCTGGTTCATAGTTGTTTGTTGATTTTGATAATTTCTTTCTTATAGTTATTCTTTTTCCTGGTCCCTTATTTAAGTTTTCTAGATTCCTGCTATGAGTGAGACCATCATGTATTTTTCTTTTTCTTTCTGGCTTATTTCGCTGAGCATGATCCCTTTCAGCTCCATCCATGTTGCTGCAAATTGCATGTGTTTATCTTTTTTGAATGCTGAGTAATATTCCATGGTGTAAAAGTACCACATCCTCTTGATCCAGTCATCTATTTTTGGGCATTTGGGTTGTTTCCTAAGCTTAGCTATTTTAAATAGTGCTGCTATAAACATTGGGGTGCAGGTGCTCTTTGGAATTGATGTTTCTGTGTCCTTTGGGTAAATACCTAGGAGTGAAATTGCTGAATCATATGGAAGCTCTATGTTTAGTAGGTCAAGAAAACTCCACACAGCTTTCCATAGTGGTTGGACCAGTTTTCACTCCCACCAGCAGTGCAGGAGAGTTCCTTTTTCTCTACAACCTCGCCAACATTTGTTGTTGCTAGTTTTTTTAATATGTGCCATTCTCACTGGTGTAAGATGGTATCTCATGGTGGTTTTGATTTGTATTTCCCTGATTGCAAGTGATGTTGAACATTTTTTCATATGCCTGTTGGCCATTTTCATTTCCTCTTCAGATAAGTTTCTTTTTAGTTCTTTCGCCCATTTTTTGACTGGATTATTTTCTTTGTTTTTGTTGAGTCTCATCAGCTCTTTGTAGATTTTTGGGATCAGTCCTTTATCATTGGTGTTGTGTGCAAAAATGTTCTCCCAGTTGGTGGGGTTTTTCTTTGTTTTGTTTATTGTCTCTTTTGCTGTGCAGAAGCTCTTTAATTTGATGTAGTCCCAGCTGTTTTTCTTTGCTTTCACTATCACTGCTTTGGGTGATGTGTCTGTAAAGATGTCTTTGAGGTGCATGTCATGTAGTATTTCTCCTATATTTCCTTCTATATATTTTATGGTTTCAGGTCTTATGTCTAGTTCTTTAATCCATTTTGTGTTGGTTTTTGTGCATGGTGTGAGGTAGTAGTCAATCTTCATTCTCTTGTATGTAGTGACCCAGTTTTCCCAGCACCATTTATTGAGCAAACTTTCTTTGCTCCAGAGCATATTCTTTGCTCCTTTGTCAAAGATTAGTTAACCATAAATTTGTGGGTTTATTTATGGATTTTCTATTTGATTCCATTGGTCCGTGTGTCTGTTCTTGTTCCAGTACCATGCAGTTTTGATGATTATGGCTTTGTAGTATAGTTTGAAATCTGGGAATGTGATGCCTCCATCCCTTGTTTTTTTTTTTTTTTCAGAAGAGCTTTGGCTATTGGGGTTTTTGGTGATGCCATATGAATTTCATCAATAATTGTCCTATTTCTTTGACAATGTCATTGAAATTGTTACTAAAATAGCATTGAATCTGTATTTTGCTTTTGGGAGGATGGCCATTTTTGTAATATTAATTCTTCCAGTCCATGAGTGGGGGATGTCTTTCCATTTCTTTGGGTCTTCTGTTTATTTTAACAGTGTTTTATAGTTTTCTTTGTATAGGACCTTTACCTCTTTTTTAGGTTTCATCCCAAGTATTTGATTTTTTAATTTTTTTTAGATTTATTTATTTTTTTATACAAGCACTGTGTACAGTTAGAAGCGTGGGAGGGTGAGAGAGTTCACCAGAGTCAGAGTGGGGAGCAGAACAGGCAGACCGACAAAGTACACTGCTGAGGGGAGAAGCAGGCATGGCAGGAGACGTCTGCACACCATGTGGGACCCTTGCTGGCGGCCAGGGATCGAACTGGCACTGCAGAGGCTGCGGGCAGCTTCGCAGCCTGGTGCTTAACCGCTGCGCCACCGGGGAGACCCTTTTTTTTAAAGATTTATTTATTTATGTATACAAGCACTGGATACAGGCCAGATGCGCGGGAGGATGAGAGATTTCACCAGAGACAGAGTGGGGAACAGAACAGGCAGACTGACGAAATACACTGCTGAGGGGAGCAGCGGGTGGCAGGAGAGGTCTGCACACCATGTGGGACCCTCGCTGACAGCCCGAATCGAACCAGCACTGCAGAGGCTGAAGGTAGCTTTGCAGCCCAGTGCTCAACCACTACGCCACCAGGGAGACCCTATTTGATTTTTTTTTTAAAGGGATAGTTTTCTTGATTTCTTCTTCAAATTTATGGTTTGTGTATAGGAAGGCTACTGAAATTTGCATGTTGATTTTGTATCCTGCCACTTTACAAAATTGATTGATTAGTTGAATTAGTTTTTCTGTGGAGTTTCTGGGCTTCTGTGTGTATATTATCATATCATCTGTGAATAGTGATAGCTTGACTTCTTCCTTCCCTATTTGGATTCCTTGTATGTCTTTCTCTTGTTTTATTGCTCTGGCTAGGACTTCCAGTATTATATTGAAAAGCAGTGGTGAGAGTGGACATCCTTGTCTTGTTCCAGATCTTAATGGAAATGCTTTCATCTTTTCACCACTGAAAAAGAAAATTTAAAGACTATTTATATGTCTACCCAGCAATTTGGGGGGTTCTGTTTCTCCTCCACCCCCTGCTACTTCTACTTCTACTTTGTCAATCATAAGTTTTGAGTTGACATGTTTCGTAAAATGTGATAATGGCAAATTAGTGTCTTTATTGCTGGTGTCTTTATTACTGAGGAAATCTCTACATACATACTGGATTTATATTTATGGGAGTCCTTATGTTTATGTTGGGTGTGGTTCTGTGGGTGTTTGTGTGGGAAAGCCCAAGAGGCATTCAGTAGCCAGTATCTGAGTGTGAATTCTAGTACCAGCCCAGCCACCCCAGAGTCCTGAGTGAGCCCCTGTAATTCTGCTCTATCAGAGTCCAGCTGTGGGCAATGTTGAGGTCCTTGGAATAGTGGCCATTATCTAGGGGACTGGGATTGAATGTTGGACAGTAGATACATAAAAACTTGGGGGAAAACTATGTAGACACTGCCAGGTAGACAGATGAAGAGGTATCAGGGGCTGTAATGCCACAGGGCACACAATACAGGAACCCTTTCACCCAGTTGAGACACATAGGAGCAGGCTGCAAAGATATCCTGCTAGGAGGACATGAGAAACTCCAGGACTCCAGATTAACACATGGTCATGAGTCTATTCCCTGCAGTCACTTTCTCATCCTGGCAGTCATGTGCTGGGTAGAAACATGGCTGACCCACCAGGTTTTCACAAATGTCATCCTGTGCCTTACCTCTGTAATTCCCCTCAAACTTTACCATCTCCCAACACACACACACACACACACACACACACACACACACACAAATATGATGAGGGAAAAGGAGTATGGGATGCTCAGGCAGGATTACAGGTGTATTCTCACTACCTGGGCAGCCTGAGACTTTTACATTTGGTTGCCTGCTGTGAAATGGCCAGAGAGAGTGGCCAAGATGGCTGAGCCAGCAATGGGAATAATCATCAAGCCTCACACTCTGGGTTTTCCTGAATTTAGAGCCTCTAAGTTTCAGGTGCCAGCAGCAGAACAACATCTGCTGTGTCCAGTCAACTGAGCTGGTCCAGCACTGTCGCTAGGATATGGTTTCCTGGTTGGCAGAGTTCTATGTACTGTGGTGCCCACCAATAGGATGTGAGGTCACTCATACAAGGATTCATTACCTGTTGGCTTCCTTCAGTCTGACCTCCACAAAGTCCAGTCTATACTATTGACCTTATTCCCCCAAGAAATACTTGATGTTCACGCTGACCCAAAACATGCCTCATCTCAGGTGTCTGGGAAGTAACAATGGTCCTGAGATGAGGGTCTTGTCTGAATTCAGGCCTCCTTTCTTTAAGCTCTGTGTCCTTGAAGTATTTTTTCCCTCAGGCATCCCCTGTTTCCAAGCATGGGGTCCATCAGAATAACCTCCTGGGAACAGCATCTGTTGTGTGTGATATTATCTCAGCACTTGTGGTCTGGCAGACACAGGTGTGGGAACAGGTAGGGGAGCACTGCTGAGACAGGAGTGGGCGCCAGCCTGGGCATACTGTCAGTTTCACTTCCCACCTACCTAGTTGCAATGTCTGTTCCCCAAGGAAGTTGAAATTAATGTGAATTCAGATATTGCCATTTTCTGGCATAAAGAGTAGAAATATTTCCTATTCAAATGAATGAGACTCAAAGGCTTTATCTTTACCCAGATGAAGACAAAATCCACAATGGCTCCCACGATCCCCATCCAGAGCATACACACGCCATGCTCACCACAAAGTGGTCAGGGCCTGGATACTGAGTAACAAACACAACTAAATGGTGTGGATTCCGTGGCTATATTTAAACATCAAAACGTATCTCCCTTCAATATAAATCCCTAGCTCCTTCTTTTTTTTAAAAAAAAAAAGATTTATTTATTTATACATGCACTGGGTACAGTCAGAAACGCGGGAGGGTGAGAGAATTCACCAGAGCCAGAGCGGGGAACAGAACAGGTAGAGTGATGAAGTACACTGCTGAGGGGTGCAGTGGGCGCGGCAGGAGAGGTCTGCACACCATGTGGGACCCTCTCCGGCAGCCAGGGATCGAACCAGACCTGCAGAGGCTGCGGGCAGCTTCGCAGCCCAGTGCTCAATCACTGCACCACTGGGGAGGTCCAGTATAAATCCCTAGCTCCTTTTCCTCACCAGATGCCATTCTCTTTTGCATATTCTGCATTCCTGAACTATGGAAGAAAAGCACAGATGTAATCTGCCCTGTGCAGAGACCACATAGGAGAGCTTCCAGGCATTGCTCAGGATACCTCACAGGATAGAACTCAGGCACTTTGTCCAAACTTCAACCTAAACCATGGGGGTGAATTTGGGTCAAAATCCCTGGCCTCTGAGAGACCTGAGGCTGCAGAACAAATGCCACTATATCCAGACAGTTGGCTCACACACATTATGAGATAGGCACTAAGATTAAGGTATGAGTATTAGGGCAGTGTTGTCAGAATGGAACAGAAGACAGTCTCTCAGGCCCCAGGTGTAGGCCCTTCCCTCCTCCTTTCCTATTATCCTCACCCTCCTGCCCTCCTACTTCCTCCTTCCTTTCCCCTTTTTCCCCCATGTCCCCTGTAGTGACACTGACTGACTAACTGCCTCTGAAGGAACTCTCTTCTGCCCATGAAAGTCTGCAGTAGTGGTGTTTTCTCCCTGACATGCTGACCCCAACCTGTGAAGGGCTGGCACCTGCTGTCATCAGCAAGGACACCAGACACCCCTTCCATGAGAACCCCAGACCTCCCTTTCCATACACCCTGTGATTCCAGAAGGGCACGAGCTCATACCATTCACATCTTCACTTTCATGCTCTGACATGCCCCTTTCCCACCGACAGCTCCAGAATGGCAGGGCCTGGTGAGAGTGATGTTAAGACACAGCTGGTCCTTGTAGGTCACCTGGCACAAGGACAGAGTTGGCCGGAAATGAGAAGTCTTTGGAACCTCTTCTCTCTAGGCAGCTACACTGCACAGACTGACCCTGGTCACAGGAGGTTAAGGTGTATCTGAAGCAGGGGTCATCACAATGGACTCTCAGTGACCACATGGCCCAGCAAAGCTCAGCCCTGGCACAGAAGACCCTCTGCCCCCCATGGCCACAACTAGCACTACAGCCCCAGGCCTGGATGCCACCAAGGAACCTGGCATCTTTACTTGGCTGTCAAGGCCATGGGTCTCTGGAGGCAATTCAGCAGACTTAGCAAGCTGTCAGGGAAGATCAAAGGGACACAGATGGCTCCTGTCCCCCCTATTTTGTTTAGCATTCCCAGGAGTCCTCTTTACTGAGGAGGAATTATCCTCAGCCAGGTCTACATTTACCCCAACACCAATGGGGTTTCTATTGAAACCGGTGTGTGCTGTTAATTTAACCCTTGCACCACCACAGTTTCTATTCCCATGAAACCACTCTTTATTTTCTTATTCAAGAAAATATTGAGATATTCAATATTTCTTGAATATTTTCTTATTCAAGAAAATAAAGTTTATTTTGAGGAAAAAGAACAAGAGCAAGGACTCCTACGCAGTGATGCCAAGAAGGGGCAAGAGACACCATTATATGCCCATGTCTAGGAGATATTTAAAATCCATTTTCTCTATTTTAAAACCTGCTCATCCTATTTTGTGATTGGCTCTTTCTCCTAGTGTTTATATGCCTGCAGGCTGAAGTGCCCATTTTCTCAGCTCTTATCTTAGAATTTCTCTTTTTATCCTCCCTGTCCAAGGAATCTTAAAATGTACTGTCCCAGTTAGCTTTAAATATTAACCTTAAAATTTACTGCCCTCATTAGCCCTCCTGAATTTCTCTACCCTTTTCTCAGAAGCCTCTTGAACTCTCCAAAGTCCCTGCCTGCATTGTCCCTGAAGCTTCCCAATTAACCCTAACTTGCCCTGGCACTCATCCCCCCTCTACAGATGGAGCCCCTGACTGCTGTTAGGACAAAGGGCGTCAGTCTGCTCTTTAACTGCTTCCTGCTTAAAAAGGGCAACGTGGGGAAGCAGTCAGGGCTCCATGGCAGGGCAATGCACTCCAGGACCTCAGAGGAAGGACAGTGGAGATGTCCTACCAGGCTCCATCTGATGGACCATTTGGAACCTGATGGCTTCCAGGTGAGAGAAGATGATTCTGACAAGGGCATTTAGGACGCAGGGTCCGCACAAGAGAATAATAAAGAAGATTAGTATGGAAATGAGCAAGGGGAGCAACCAGGACAGAAATTGATTTCCTACAAAGGGAAAGATTGATTGTAGGCCCTTGTCCTGCCTGTCTTTAAATTGTGTCTGTAATACAGATGTTTCTCTTTAATACCTCCAGGTTTTCTTCTACCTCACTAGAAGTTTAATCCAAAAACAACATGTTTCACTTATGAGGGCACAGCCTCATCTGACTTTAGCCATCAGCAGGTCTAGAGCTCCAAGGTTCTGTATAACCACTGAGGCGAGGGAATTCGGAGAGTGTTGTTCAGCCTCTGTAGCACGTGCTATGGCCATCCACCCTGGCTGTACCATAGCAGTCAGATTTAGCACTGATTTTCCCAGACATGGAATTCCTTCAAACCAAAAGAAACCACAGGCAGTAGTATGGCCAATGCCAGGATATTCTAAAATAGGGTTGTTGTGCCCATGTCCTCCACAGTCACAGTTGGAGAGATCTCAAAGGAGGGCATATTGATTTCCCTCTCACATATGGAAGACAAGGATTATTCAAGAATCCTTGTTCAAAGATTGTTCAGGAATAGCCTCAATTGGAGATTTTTCCTGAAGATGATGTTTGGGATGGTGGAGAAAAGTGACATAAGGCATGACAGCTATAATGGTATAGTGTCTTTTCCAGTGTTGAGGGAGGATACTGTATAAGTTTCAGCCAAAAAGAAAAAAAAATGCCCTGCATTTTCTAATGAAATGTCAATAGTGGGGGTCCCTCTGGCCATGCCTTTGTAAATGAATTCCCAGAGAACTGGGGGACAGACACATAATTATTTGACAAAGTCTCTCTCTCTCTGAGATAGTCAGGGTAAAATCATTTGCACACGTGGGAGGGGGGTGTGATCTATTTAAGTTATGAATGTGCCAGGGGCTATTGCAGAGATAATTACAGACAATAAGCTGGGGAACAGTGAATTTGGGAAAGGAGAAATAAGTGGGGTCAGCCTCCCTGATCTATTCCTCCATGTCCCATATATTTCCAGTAAGATTCAGCAAGAGCCCCATATCTGCCCCGCCCCATCCAGCATTCCTCTGTCCAGCACTGGAACTGTTGAGAACCAGAAAGTGCTCTTTGTGAATGAGCTGGTGGCACTGAGGTGAGTGCTTCCCCAGAGAGTGAAATGTCACAGGGATAGTGCTCATGTGCTGTGTCTCCGTGTGTGCCCAGCGCGCTGTGCGCTTATAACACTGAGGCTGTGGCGGGGATAGTTACATTTGAGTGTATATTTACAGAAGGTGAGGTATAGCCATCCTAAATGTTGAGAAGTAGGTCCACACAAAGCATTTTGAAAGCAAACATGAGTGTAACCCCCTACTATGTGTACTGAATCCACAGAGAGAGAAACAGTTCCAGGCCAGCGATCATTAAGTGGTGAAGGAACTAATAGTGCCTATTTATACTGGGAAACAGTAGTCCCATGGGGAGATGTCCCTTCATCCCAAACATGGAGGCTGAAAAATTACTTAGTTCCTCCAAAGAAGCTAATTAGGCCTAGTGGGGAATTCCTTGTACAGCAGGGTCCTCTCTAGGGCACACCCCACAGTCAGTATAGTTCCCTGTCTTTGCCATAAAATTTAAGGCTGAATTAATAGGTGGCAACAATACAGAGGAGAAACCTGCAGAGTCATCCACAAGCAGGTAAAAATTGACAAGAATAGTTTAGTTGCCATGACAGGCAAGAGAATCGGTTTCCCATCAGAGTGTGCAGTGTCATTTCCTTAATCTGAAGACTGAGCTGCAGCACCCAGGAGCCCTCAAAGGTGATGCCTCCTGGCCTGCTCATCCACTAAGACTTTCCATTACAGCGAGTTGGATCTCAGGCCAGCCAGGTTGCTGATCTACATGGTGCAGCAGATATTCTAAAATAGGGTTGTTGTGCCCATGTCCTCCACAGTCACAGTTGGAGAGATTTGCTTCTTGATTTGCTTGCTGCTCCCCTCAGCAATGGATTTCTGTCAATCTACCTGTTCTATTCCCACTATGTCTCTGGTGAATCCTCTTACCCCTCCCACCTCTGGCCTGTAGCACAGTTCTGAAGAAACCCTGAGATGACTGACATGCTCTAACCAATCTTTTTCCTTTCATAGATTAGGAGACATGAAATAACATCTAGAATCATGCATATTCTGGCAGTATTTTTTTTACACAGAAAGGCTTTCAATCTTGATTTGATATTTCCTTTTAACTTCATTTTGGCCTATGAATGAAACTTCTGTTGTATGATATGCCTATGTGTGATAAATGGTAACTAAAGAGCTCTTAGAAAAAACCATGGGGGCAGATCAACATGGCGGTGAGGAAACACTGCGAGTAAGATCTCCCATTAAAAAACAAGTTAATAGGGAAGAAAAGCGGCAGGTCCCAGTGAGAACTGGGACACGGTAGATAAACGGACGACTCCAGCAAACTACCTGAAGAAGAAAATTGCCATAAAAGAGGACTAGAAGGGAGGAAAGCTCAGAACCCTGCTACACTCCCCCACCCGCAAAGTCGGCACTCTCCGACCAACAGAAAGGAGGAAAAAAACTAAAAAAAAAAAAAACTGAAACAACCAACAAGAACAAACTATGCATCAAGCAGGACTGTGAGTGGAAAGGAACTATTTCAGCCACCACACCCCGTGAACTGGAGCTGTGGAGAACCCTGCAGGATTCGCCGCAGAGGTGAGCGAACAGCTCCAGGCGCCATTAGAGAAAAACAAAGACTCCCAGAGACCTACAAACAGCCCCAGGCCAGCTGGTAAGCTTGTGCAGAAATGTGGCACACTTGAAAAGCAAACGCAGATCGCGGCTGCCCAGGTCCAAACACCTGCAACCTAGGCTTGTGGGGAGATGCGTGGGGGCCCTCACTGAGGTGAATGTCCCTCACTGAGTAATCAGAAACCAGGCGCCCAGACACGGGAGTGGGGTGCAAAAGGCGCCTTTTCTGTGGACACTGAACTGGGCTACAGCCTGCATCCTGGACCTGAGGGCTTTGGAATGGAGACCGGGGCATGAAATTCAGGGTGTGGGTTCCCCACAGCGGTGGGGCACAAAGCAGACACAGCACCCCAAAGCCGTTGAGGCTTTCCCCACCACTCCCACTCTGTTCCCAGTCCCACAGGGTGAAAAAAAAAACAGCTCCCCAAGGACACTAGGAGAGATCTCTGGCGCCACCTAGCGACCAGAAAAAAAAATCACCAACACCCCATAGAACAGGGACCTTTCTTCAGTAAAGACTGCTTGAAACTGGCAGAAGGATCCCAGAGGGGGAGCAGGCACCCATGGCCGGGGCAGACCGGGCGCGCAGAAGAGTGGGCCTGAGACCGAGTGTGCAGGGAGTGCCTCCCACATTGCCATTTTAGAACAAGGACATTTCTTAAGTAAAGACTTCCTGAAACCAGCAGAAGGTTCCCTAGGAGCCAGAGGTGAGCTGGGAAGTTAGCTCATGCCAGACCCCTTCTGGCCTGCAGTCTGAGCCCAGAGGGGGAGTGGGAACCCACCGCCGAGGCAGACCAGGCACGCAGGGAATGCATCCACATTGCCATGTTAGAACAGGGACATTTCTTCCGTAGAGACTGCCTGAAACCAGCAGAAGGCTCCCTGAGGAGCCAGAGTTGAGCTGGGAAGTTGGCCCACGTCAGACCCCTTCTGGCCTGCAGTCTGAGCCCAGAGGGGGAGCGGGAACACACCGCCGGAGCAGACCAGGCATGCAGGGGAGTGTGTCCCCACATCAGCATTTTAGAACAGGAACATTTCTTCAGTAAAGACTGCTTGAAACCGACAGATGGCTCCCGGAGGAGCCAGAGGGGAGTGGAGAAGTTCACCCAAGATGCCGGCCACTCCCAGCAACACAGTGTCCCAATGTATATGGCAAATTAGAAAACAGACATTAGGGAGTAGAAGAACCACACGCAACCTTGCAACTCCTCAGGAAAAAAGCACATCACAAAAAGAAAACCACACACCAGATTGCAACGACAATAACTTGGAAGAACTTCTGAGCCTTCCAGAAAGAGAATTTAAAATTCCCATGAAAAAAAATGACAGAAGTCATAAAGGAAAACAATGATAAGGGGAAAAATAATCAACAATCAGAAGAATGAAATTGAGTCCCTAAAGAGGGAAGTAAAAGAAATGCAGGCGATCAAAGAATTAATGGAGGCACGAAAGAACTCTGGGAAAAGCAATGAAAGCAGAATAGATGAAATGGAAGAATGAAAAAGTACTCTTGAAGACACAGAAATAAAAAGAACCAAAACAGAAAAGGAAAGAGAAGTAAGAAGGGAAAAGACCAAAGAAAGACTTCGGGAACTATCTAACTCCATGAGGAAAGGAAATATAAGAGTTATAGGAATCCCAGAAGGAGAGGAGAGAGATGTAGGAACAGAGAAAATATTCAAGGAGATAATTGAAGAGAACTTCCCAACGTGAAGAAGGAGCTGAAAATTGATATACAAGAAGCAAGAAGACACCAACATTCATGACAAAAGGAAAAATACAGCAAGACACATAATAGGAAAGCTCCCAAGAATCCAGGACAAGGAAAAATAATGAAGGTGACAGGAGGGAAGAAACAGATAACATTCAAAGGAAAACCAATCAGGTTTTCTCCGAAGAAACACTACGGGCAAGGAGAGAGTAGACGGACATAGTCAGCAGACTCCAAGAAAACAGATGCCAACCAAGAATACTCTATCCCGCAAAGCTCTCCTTCCTCTATAAAGAAAGAATAAGGACCTTCCCAGACAAACAGAAACTCTGGAATTTCATTACGACTAAACCCCCACTCCAAAAAATACTACAAGGAGTCTTAAAGCCAGAACCTCAGAGGGACAAATAACAATGAAAGAAGGCCAAAAAAAAGTTATTAAAAGAATAAATAAATAAAATTAAAGGAAAGACAAATACAATGTCAAATACAGATTTTAACATATCAATATTAACTCTAAATGTAAATGGACTAAACTTTTCAATAAAAAGACACAGAGTCGCAGGCTGGATTAAGAAACAAAATACAACCCTTTGCTGTCTCCAGGAAACACATTTAGCTACAAAAGATAAAAATAGACTGAAAGTAAAAGGATGGAAAACAATCCTACAAGTAAATGGACCAAAAAAGAAGGCAGGAACAGCTATACTTATATCAGATAAAACAGATTTTAAACTCAAAAAAATAAAAAGAGACCACAATGGTCACTACATTATGATCAAGGGGACAACACTTCAAAAAGAAATAACACTCATTAACATATATTCACCAAACGAAGGAGCACCAAAATATATCAGACAACTATTGTCATTGATGAAAACAGACATCAGAGAAAACACATATGTAGTGGGAGACTTCAACACACCACTATCAACAATGGATAGATCAACAAGACAAAAAATAAGTAAAGACACTAAAGCTCTAAATAAGGACCTAGAGTGCTTGTGTTTAACAGATATCTATAGAACACTAAACCCAAAGAAACAGAGTACACATTTTTCTCAAGCAAACACGGATAGTTCTCCACGATCGATCAAATACTGTATCTCAAGACAAACATCAACAGATACACCAAGATTGAAATCATACCAACCATCTTTTCTAACCATGAAGGCATCAAACTAGAAATAAACCATAAAAAGAAGTCAAGGAACTCTCCTACCTCATGGAGATTGAAAACCACACTACCGGAAGACCACTGGACTAATGAGGAGATCAAAGAAGAAATTAATAAATTCTTTGAATTGAATGACAATAAGGATACCAATCTCCTAAATGTATGGGATGCAGCAAAAGCAGTAATAAGAGGAAAATATATAGCAATAGAGTCTCACATCAAGAAACAAGAAAGAACTCAAAGAAACAACCTAATCTTGAAGCTCAAAGATCTAGAAAAAGAACAACAAAAATACCCAAAATCATTAGAAGAAAAGAAATAATAAAAACCAAAGCAGAAATAAATGAAATTGAAACTAAAAAAAACAATCCAAAAGATCAATGAAACCAAGAGCTGTTTCTTCGAAAAAAAATCAATAAAATAGACAAACCCCTAGCCAGGCTCACAAAGGAAAAAAGGGAGAAAGCACAAATAAACAGGATCATCAATGAAAGAGGAGAAATCACAACGGACACAGCAGAAATCAAAAGAATAATCAGAAACTACTATGGACAGTTATATGGAAACAAGTTCAACAATCTGGAGGAGATGGACAAATTCCTACAACTCTACAATCACCCAAAGCTAGATAAAGAAGAAATAGAACACCTAAACAGACCAATTACAAGCAGCGAAACTGAAATGGTAATCAAAAACCTCCCCCAAAACAAAAGCCCAGGACCTGATGGATTTACAAATGAATTCTACCAAACATTCAGAGACAAATTAGTGCCTATCCTTCACAAACTCTTCCAAAAAATTGAGAAGGAAGGGACAATACCAAACACGTTCTATGAAGCCAACATTACATTAATACCAAAACCAAACAAGGACAACACAAAAAAGGAAAACTATAGGCCAATCTCCCTTATGAACACTGATGCAAAAATCCTCAATAAAATTTTAGCTACCAGAATCTCACAATGTATCCATAAGATAATTCACCACAACCAAGTAGGATTCATTCCAGGGACACAAGGATGGTTCAACATCCAAAAATCAATCAACATTATCCAACATATCAACAAAAAGAAATATAAAAAAACATATATTAATTAATAGATGCTGAGAAAGCTTTTGACAAAGTGCAACACCCATTCATGATAAAGTCCCTTGAAATTCTTGGGATGCAAGGAACATACCTCAACATCATAAAGGCCAACAGCCAGTATCATTCTCAATGGCGAAAAGCTGAAAGCATTCCCATTAAGATCTGGAACAAGACAAGGATGTCCACTCTCACCACTGCTTTTCAATATAATACTGGAAGTCCTAGCCAGAGCAATAAGACAAGAGAAAGACATACAAGGAATCCAAATAGGAAAAGAAGAAGTCAAACTATCACAATTTGCAGATGATATGATAATCTACATAAAGAGCCCCAAAAACTCCACAGAAAACCTAATTCAACTCATCAATCAGTTCAGTAAAGTGGCAGGATACAAAATCAACACGCAAAAGTCAGAAGCCTTCCTATACACAAAAAATAAATCTGAAGAAGAAATAATAAAAAAAAAATCCTTTTATTAGCAAAACAAAAAGAAATCAAATACTTGGGAATAAATCAAACAAAAGAGGTATAGGACCTATACAAAGAAAACTATAAAACACTGTTAAAAGAAATAGAAGAAGATACAAAGAAATGGAAAAACATACCCTGCTCATGGATTGGAAGAATAAACATTATTAAAATGGCCATCCTACCAAAAGCAATATACAGATTCAATGCTATTCCAATAAAAATTTCAATGCTATTCTTCAAAGAAATAGAACAATTATTGATGAAATTCATATGGCATCACCAAAAACCCCAAATAGCCAAAGCTCGCCTGAAAAAAAAAAAGAAGGGAATGGAGGCATCACACTCCCAGACTTCAAACTATACTACAAAGCCATAATCATCAAAACTGCATGGTATTGGAACAAGAACAGAAACACAGACCAATGGAATTGAATAGAAAATCCAGAAATAAACCCACAGATTTATGGTCAACCAATCTTTGACAAAGGAGCAAATAATATGCATTGGAGCAAAGAAAGTTTGTTCAATAAATGGTGCTGGGAAAACTGGGTCGCTACATGCAAAAGAATGAAGCTTGACCACTACCTCACATCATACACAAAAATCAACTCAAAATGGATTAAAGAACTAGACATAAGACCTGAAACCATAAAATACATAGAAGGAAATATAGGCGAAACACTATGTGATATGAACATCAAAGACATCTTTACAGACACATCACCCAAAGCAGTGATAGTGAAGGCAAAGATAAACAGCTGGGACTACATCAAATTAAATAGCTTCACCCAAACTAATACCTTGAATAATAGTTTTCAAATTCATATTACCTCTGTGAACTGATACCCAGTGCCAATAAATCAAAGCAAAAGCTGTTCAGAAATTGATAAACTAATGGAGTCCCAGCAGTAAATTCAGCTATTCGGATTCTTCACAGCCCAGGGATTCTTCACAACTCTACAATTACCAATGAACATGAGCTCAAGATTCTAAAAGCCACTAAAGTCAAATCGAGCATTTGTTTAACCCTGTATTTCAAGGTTGCTATTGGCAACTGAAATCTAAAGAAAATGAGTAAAATGGTGATCAGTTTATTTCTAGGTTGAAATGGAAAATACTTCAAACCTAAACAGAAATAAATTAGATTGCTTAAATCAATCAATCAATAAATAAATAAAGAGCTCTATATGCTATATGTTGTATGTCTGTATACCCTTTCCTTGTGTCCTTCTCTTGGCCTCTAGTGGTTGACAAATTGATATTCATGGTGCCTATAGAAATGAAAAAAGCAACAACAAAAAGTCTCCAGTTATGAGGAAAAAAAAAAACTAAAGGTTATGGTTTGCCAACATTGTAATATTGAACTAAGCTGTTGCCTTCATAGAGATTGAATGCTGTTGTTTCTGCTGTTTTCTGATATTTATGGCAAGGCTTCCCAGAAATCTAAATTCAAGTAAAAAGGTGGTAGCCTGTCATTTGGATGATAGAAGGAATATTTGTGGAACCTCAGTAGAGCTCCTGAGACACTCCACAAAATTTCTCCCTTTCCTCCTGGGAAAGACATTAGATGATTTTGTCCTATTTGGCTTACCTAGTAAAGTAAAACTAGAAGGGAAGCATTGTCACTTGGGAAAAAGGGAAACACTTTGACATGCACAGAAATGTTCACATTGGTTTTCTAAAATGTGTAAACAACCTCTCAATACCTGATATGTATGTAATCAACATGTCAATGTTAATTGCCGCCTTATAATATTGTATACTTCAATGGTTTAATATCTACATAAATTGTTTCTACAGAAAATAGGGAGAAAGGGGATGTGCGAGGTTTGTCTGTCGCGACCAAGTCCGCGCTGTGCCTGATGCATTCTGCTTGAGAGGAAAAGATGGAGGAACAGCAGGATGGCTTGATTGATCTCCCAGATTATGAACATGTAGAAGATGAAACCTTTGCTCCTTTTCCACCTCCGACTGAGAGAGAAGATGGAGAAGAAACGGAAGCTGATAAAGATTCATTTCAGAGAGAGGACTTCCAGCATTAAGGCATGTGTTTGATAAGGCAAAATTCAAAGGTGAAGGGCATGAAGTTGAAGACTCTAATCAGACACATGGCGCACTGGGCACATAGGCTATTCCCTAAACTGTAATTTGAAGATTTTATTGACAGAGTTGAATACCTGGGAAATAAAAAGGAAATTCAGACATGTTTAAAACAAATTCAACTTGATCTTCCTATTGTACATGAAGATTTTGTTAGCAATAATGATGAAGTGGCAGAAAATACTGGCCATGATGGAATGACTACTGAATTAGATCCCTTTTTGACAAGCTCATTTCAAAGTGAGCAGTTTGCTTCCAAGTCAAGTAGAAGTCTAACAGAAGAGCAACAACAAAGAATTGAGAGAAATAAACAACTGGCCTTGGAAAGAAGGCAGGCAAAGCTACTGAGTAATAGCCAGTCACTAGGAAATGACTTATTGATGAACACATCTACTGTACAGGCAGTTGAAGAGGTTAATACAGGTGAGAATCAACAGGAGGAAGAGGTTAATACAGGTGAAGATCAACAGGAGGAGTCAAATGGATTTAACAAAGACATTCTAGACAGTCCACATAATGCTGCTACTGCCAATACTGCAAATGAAGAGGAGGAATTAAAATCAGAGGAAACACAACCATACTAGTCCTTTTAAAATGTGCACTAACTTTACCCATATATGTCACTGAGGTTATAGGCTTCCACTAAGAGAAAGTCTATTAATTTCCTGTTCTCCAAGTTTGGGATTACCATGTATTTTGTCTACTTTGTGTTAAAATCTTTATGTAATAAAATTTTTGCAAATTTCTTGTTAAAAGAAAAAAAAAAGAAAGAAAATAGGGAGAAAGGACCTCGGCAGATTCCTATAGATGGAAATGTTGAGAGTAAAAATTTCCTTCAAAGAACTGAATAGACCTGGAAATAAACCTGATTTTTACTAAGTTTTGTTTGACATAATCCTGTAATTTTTTTTTTGTTTTGCATTTTGTCCTGATTCAACAAAGTTTTCTTGTTTTGAGTGACCAGGACCTGCAGCAATGTTGCATTTTTTTTTTCCCAGCAGCGCTACCTTGTGTTCACATTTTCTCTCCCCTTGGTACCAACACAGCATGAAAATAGTGGTAGTAATTTTTTTTAATCTTCATGTCAGTGTCTATTTTTGCATAACTTCCTTAGGAATTTTGTCTGCTTGAAACAAAAACAATTGGCCATGAGTGTCACTGTGTGGCTGTGAGTGGAATCTTCCAGGAGGATGAAACAGCTGAACCAAGAAGAGGAGAACCCGCTGCTTTGTCCATGGGCTCCAGAGACCCCTAAGGGAGGTGGGGAAACTGCCTCCCTGGGCAGGACTGGACGACCTGGAAAAAGGAAAAGCCCCGGTACCCTTGAGAAGAGGAAGCACAGGTGGATTCTGGCGAGACCAACTTTGTTCTTGAAGCCTACGTGCGTGGACCAGACGTCGAGAGTTTGTTCTCATGCTATATGGAGTGTCCAACAAAGCAGCTAAAATTGATGTTTGGTTATTCTGCCCTGTGATTTTATGCAAAAATAGGCAATATTATTTAAAAGTAGATTTGTTTTGCAAACTTATGATATGCTGTTGAACCAATTTAGGATCAAGGTGAGAGAACTTGTTTTTGTATAAGTTGAATAAATTTTAACATTTTTTCCTGTGATTTGATCTCTTTGCTGTTTTATTTTAGCTAATAGCTCCAGATTTTTTTTGTTTTGTTTTTTTTTTTTTTTTCTCTTGGACTGATAAACTATTTTCCAGGAATGGAGGACTTTTGCTTTCCACAATGGGCAATACCTGGAGAGACTGATTTTATTTTTTTTTAAGATTTTATTTATTCATACAAGAACCAGGGTACAGGCCAGATGCACGGGAGGGTGAGAGGATTCACCAGAGACAGAGCAGGGAACAGAACAGGCAGACTGAAGAAATACACTGCTGAGGGGAGCAGCGGGTGAGACAGGATAGGTCTGCAGCACCATGTGGGACCCTGGCCGGCTGGAGGGATTGAACCGGTGCTGCAGAGGTTGTGGACAGCTTCACAGCATGGCACTTAACTGCCTGCGCCACCAGGGGAGGCCTGAGACTGGTTTTCTTTCCAAAGGGAACCCTGAGAAAATTTTTCATCTGAGACTGTACCCTGGCAACCATATATTTGGTTCTCATTGTTAGGAGTTGGTGCCTCAACTCCGTCCGGAGTTCCCAAAGACTACACAGAGTCAGAGATGCAAAAGCAAAAAGGCTTTATTGCTAGCTTAAGCTAGGGCCCAAATCTGCCTGGAGTACTGACACAGCAGTCTCACCAGGTTGAGAGAGGGACCCCCCTCCCAGAGCAACCAGCTGTTTTTGTACTTTGTTGACAGGATGCGGGGACTTTTCACACCTGGGGCAGGGTCCACCCTGATTGGATAGCTCTTATGGTGCTGGCTAGGTTTCGTTTACCCTTGTTTTGTGGTTTCTGCCCCAAAACGAAACTAGGGCATGGCTGTGCCCTTGAAAATGTCTGTTTTCCTTAAAATGGCTGCTGTCTTGCTATGCCTAGTTCTTTAATATCTTACATCATCACCATGGAAATGGTGGGGGAAAGTAAAAAGGGGGAAATTTTTAGGGGGAAAGGATGTCCTGAGCAAATTCCATACAGGCTTTGTGGATGCCACCCCCACTCCAGGAAGACACTGGGAACTACAAATCCCATGACTTTATCTCCCTCTTTTCTCCCTGAGTTGTACATTTACTCATTCTCTTCCCTTGTAAATAAACCTTTGTTAACCTTTTTCATGAGCCTGCACTGTAAGTCCCTTTTGAGCACTGGGGTGAGGACCCACAGCCAGCAACCCTTTTTATATGGGGGTTCCTCTATAGCAGAAACTGTCCTGCCTCACGGTGACCCTTCATGCCAAAGTGGATGTCGTGTGTAGTGTGGGGCAGAGAAGCCATTTTTCTTTCTTCCCTGGAGGGCAGTGGGGGCTGTGGAGCCTCAGGAGTCTGCACAAGGGGAGTATTGTTACACTGAGGAGGATTCTGTCCTGGAGGAGATTCTGTCCTGGTGTATTTAAAGAATGCTACAAATGATAATCATCCTCTTCTAATTCTGCCTTCTTGCAGTCCTTATGGGAGGGGTAAGGTTTATTCCTTCTCTGCACCATTAGCCAGGCCTCTCCCAGATCCAATTTTTGGAGGGCGTCCTGTATCTGGTCCTGCACACTTTCAAGAACTGCATGGTTTCCCTCCCTCATACTCTGAATAGCTAAATTGAGAGCCTGAATTTGTTGCTGCATGGTCTCAGAGAAGCAACAATGTAGCCAATGGTGTTCACACACTATCAAAAAAAAAAAAAAAAAAAAAAAGGAAAAAGGCCAGAAGCACAGATTGCAAAGCAGGCATGGTGTAGGGCAGGAAGGACCACTAAGCAGGTTTTCTAATATCTAACAGACTGGGTAAAAGAGGAGTCAGAGTCCTCAGTGGTTTTTGCAGGTCTTTTATTGGGGTTCACCAGGCATATGGCAGGCAGGGATGCTGGGGGGCCGGGAGGCTAGCAGGCCTCCCAGCCCTCAGCAGGTCTTCACTCTGGGCTCTCCGGCCTTCTCTCAGCTTCTGCTTCTCTTGCTTCTCTCTCGGCTTCTGCTGCTTCTTTATTGGCTTCTCTTTTGGCTTCTGCTGGCGTCCCAGTGACACCACCCTTAAAAGCCTCAGCCCAGGTGAATCCCATCTACCTAAGCATTCAGGACCGCAAGGATCCATCATCTATCCTGATGGTGGGAGGGCAGAAAAGCCCGATACCTTTAACCTTACCCTACAGATGGCTTGCAAGCCACCCACATAAGTATATAAAAGCAAAATCATGTGCCAAAGCCCCAGTTTCACCAAATTATTTGTATTTTTAAGGTTGGTAGGGATGTTGAATGGAAAAAGACTACTTAAAGTCAAAACCGGAATAAAACTGAAAGAACTTAAGCTAGGGAAGAATTGCTTAAGTGCATGGTTGAAAGATAAGACAGCTGTGTAAAGCCAGGAACTGGACACGGTGCAGGTTTTCTGATCCCATGCAGACCGGGTAAAGGAGGAGTCAGAGTCCTTAGTGGGTTTTTGCAGGTCTTTTATTGGGGTTCACCAGGCATATGGCAGGCAGGGGTGCATAGTCTTCACTCTATCTGGGCTCTCTGGCATTCTTTCTGCTGCTTCTCGGCTTCTCTTTCAGCTTCGGCTTCGGCTTCTACTGCTGCTACTGCTGCTACTGCTGGCGTCCCCGTGACGCCGCCCTTAAAAGCACAGTTTTAACTCAGCTGAATCCCATCTACCTATGCCCACACCCTATTCCAGGTGCCCGCCATCAGGCATGCATTCAGGACAAGGATCCATCATCTATCCTGATGGCGGAAGGGCAGAAAAGCCTGATATTTTCTTTACCCTACAAGCTGTGTGCAAGAAAAAAAAGAAAACTGTTCAAGACCTGGGACAAAGACATTTACCAGTGTCCTGCAGACCTAGTGTGCTTAAGATGACCAACACAAGGAGTTACTTTGGGCTGGTCTACCAAGGATGTAACTTGGAAACCACAAGCTATAATGGGCAACCCTGATATAAAACGGGTTGCTTGACTGTGGGTCCTCACCCACACACTTAAGGGGGACTTAAACGGCAGGCACACTGTAGGGTAAAGAAAATATCAGGTTTTTCTGCCCTTCCGCCATCAGGATAGATGATGGATCCTTGTCCTGAATGCATGCCTGATGGTGGGCACCTGGAATAGGGTGTGGGCATAGGTAGATGGGATTCAGCTGAGCTAAGACTGTGCTTTTAAGGGCGGCGTCACGGGGGGACGCCAGCAGCACCAGCAGCAGCAGCAGCAGCAGCCGCAGCCGAAGCTGAAGCCGAGAAGCAGCAGAACGAACGCTAGAGAGCCCAGATAGAGTGAGGACTTGCTGGGGGCTGGGAGGCCTGCCAGCCTCCCAGCCCCCCAGCCAGCACCCCTGCCTGCCATATGCCTGGTGAACCCCAAATAAAAAACCTGCAAAACTACTGAGGACTCTGACTCCTCCTTTACCCGATCTGCATGGGATCAGAAAACCTGCACTGTGCCCAGTCCTGCCCCTTACAATTGGCGTATGTCGGCAAGATCCATGCAGACGGGTATTGGAGCCCTCCGAAGACCTGGAGGGACTAAGGAGAACAGACTTTGCCTGTGACGACGCTGGAGGCGCCATGGCGGTATAGAAGATGGATACGTCCACGAGCTACAGGATGAGACCTGGCGTGAAGGAGACGCCCGAAAGGACCAGCCAACGACACCGGAAAGGACCAGCCAACGACACCGGATAGGACCAGCCAACGACACCGGAAAGGACCAGCCAATGACCCCTGAGGCAGCAGGCCATTGCTGAAGCAGGGAGAGGCCAATGGACTGATAGACTGATGAACTGATGATTTTGGACTGACAATCCCGCCAGAAGGCGGAGGACCTTAGCAGGTTATGTTTATTTTTTGAGAATCTGGGGGTGGCCAGTGGGCCTAGATGGCCAAAAGCAGCCTGTGTATGCCCAGTGGCCAGGTGGAGGAGAAAAGCCAACTAAGGTGGCAAAAGCTGGTACTGATGCTAAGTTGAGAAGCCCTAAAGCGGCTGTTAAGCAGCCTGAGTATGCTGAAGAACTGGGAGTCTCGTAAAATCACCTGTGGGTGATGCCCTGCTCATTCTTGAGTGAGGGTGAGGAGCTGAGGAACCCGTCCTTGGGGGACGGGTGGGGAATGTGGCTTGGGGTGGAGCCCAAGCCAAATGCAAAGTTTGGATCCCCAACCCATGTGCTTGTGCAGTGGGTTGGCTTGAGAGCAGGGGTCTGTGAGTCGCATGGGTGGCCATGAAGGCCGAGTGTTGGAGCGACTGCAGACAGAAACCCTGAGGGTTGGCGATTACCCCCAACAGAATAAAATTGCCAATCCCAGAGCTAGTGCATCCTGGGGGTGGATGCTGTGTGTGCCTTGTAGCCGAGACTACAGCCAGAGAAGGCCAGGAAGCCTGACGGCTCCTGGTGTGTTATAGCAGATGCCGTGTGTGATTTCCCTCCCTCGTATGAGCAGTGCCTTCGGCAGCAGATTTGGTGGCTCATCTGCTGGTACCAATAATTGTCTTTTGCACTTGGTTGGTGCCCTGCCTGGACTTATTTGTGTTCTGTTGTATTTTGTTATATTGTATTTTGTTATATTTGATGTATTTGCTTTTGTGGGCCATGGCTGCATTGTTTGTTTGCTTAGAAAATTGTATATACTGTATTGTATAGACTGTATGGCAGAAAATCCTGAGGGGGTGGACTGTAGGGTAAAGAAAATATCAGGTTTTTCTGCCCTTCCGCCATCAGGATAGATGATGGATCCTTGTCCTGAATGCATGCCTGATGGTGGGCACCTGGAATAGGGTGTGGGCATAGGTAGATGGGATTCAGCTGAGCTAAGACTGTGCTTTTAAGGGCGGCGTCACGGGGGGACGCCAGCAGCACCAGCAGCAGCAGCAGCAGCAGCCGCAGCCGAAGCCGAAGCCGAGAAGCAGCAGAACGAACGCTAGAGAGCCCAGATAGAGTGAGGACTTGCTGGGGGCTGGGAGGCCTGCCAGCCTCCCAGCCCCCCAGCCAGCACCCCTGCCTGCCATATGCCTGGTGAACCCCAAATAAAAAACCTGCAAAACTACTGAGGACTCTGACTCCTCCTTTACCCGATCTGCATGGGATCAGAAAACCTGCACTGTGCCCAGTCCGGCCCCCTACACACACACTGAACATTAACAAAAGTTTATTTGCAAGGGAAAGGGAAATGAGGAAATGTACAACTCAGGGAGAAAAGAGGGAGATAAAGTCTTAAATGTGTACCCATTCCGCCAACCTGGGATCCCAAATGACCCTCCGAGACCAAACCTGCCTGGCCAAGTGCAGGAGCCAAGTACCCAAGACCCCCACTAACATGGCTGGTTTTATTTATAAACAGATAAAATGGCTGCTTAACTCTGCCAACTAGGTCCTCCCAACTTCCCTTTGGGGATTGTAAAGCAACCAACCCATTCTGAGCAGGTTTATAAACGGTTCTAGCAGCCACATGCTCTTCGCCGTGGTTTGTAGTCGCTCCAACACTCCTCCGTACACTCCACTCCTCCACCCTTAACACCGCACTACCACCACACCGCACTCTGCTGCACCACCCTTATATTATCAGTCTTTTAGCGCAGGTGTACCCACTTCAGGTGCCCGCCATCAGGCATGCACCCAGGATCACAGGGCTCTCTTATCTATCCTGATGGCGGAAGGGCAGAAAAGCCTGATACCTTTTACCTTACCCTACAGTCCACCCCCTCAGGGTTTTCTGCCACATAGTCTACGTATGTACAATTTTTTTAAGCAAACATAAACAGTGCAGCCCTGGACCACAAAAGCAAACACACCACAAAATGACTAAACTTAATTTTCCTAGGGGCGGAAGGACAGAGAAGTTACTGGTACCAGCAATGGGAGATCCCTCCCATCGGGCAATATACATGCTAATTTGGCATCCGAAGACAATATTGTTGCTGGCATCAGTGGCCTTCCAGGGCGTGAGTACCACACTCGCTTTGCCAGTGAAGAGGCATCAGTGGGTTCTACATGCAGCAGGAGTGGAGAGCTCATAATGGGCCACAGAGTTATTACAAATGTCCCCTTGAGGATTGCCTGCTGATCTGTTACTCCAGGGTGGGTAACACGCACCCGTGGCGGCCACTGAGCACTCACCCATGGTTTTATCTGTAAATTGGCCTCCAGGCCACGACCCCAAGGGGCTATCAGAGCCACCCACCGCATGTGGGGAGCCTTCACTGTCCAGGGCCATTCCCAGTCCACAGTCTGCCCTGGGTCCACTCCAGTTGGGGCTGGCAATAGGATGTTGCCCTGCTGTCCAAGTCCCGGTTTTAATAAGATGTCTGACGTCTTTATTTGTAATTGGATGGGAGCAGCGGCACGATGTAGCAATGCCTCCACTGGAGCCAGGCCGCCTCTCCTGCTCCTCTCATTCAATGTCTGCAACACCTCCCAGAGACGTCGGCTCCACCCGGCCAGCGTCTGAGTGGGGGCAGTGGCTCTTAGTCCTTGCTTCAGTAGGCCATTATACCTCTCTATAATCCCTGCAGCTTTGGGATTATAGGGAGTGTGAAACTTCCATTCAACACCCATGTTCTTGGCCCACTGCTGCACCCGGGCTCCTGTAAAATGAGTCCCTTGATCGCTCTCCACTACCAGCGGACGTCCATATGCAGCACATAGGCGTGCCAGTGCTGCCAAAACTGCCTTTTGGTCCGCATGTGGAGCAGGGTAAGCTGCCAATAACCCGGTAGCAGTGTCCACACAGGTGACAGCATACTGTTGTCCATCGGAGCGAGGTAGTGGTCCAATGATGTCAATCTGCCAGCGTGTCAGGGGTACCTGCCCCCGCAACACCTGGCCTGTAGATGCAAAAGGTCTCCGGGGGTAAGTCCTAGAACATACTACACATGTTTCACATGCAGTCTGGATTTCTTTTAAAGTTACAGGTAGACCCCAGGCACGTACAGTGGCCCACATTGTCTTCTGCCCTGCGTGGAGCAAGCGTCTGTGTAGCCACTGCGCAACATCCCGCCCTGGAGCAGTTTCAAGCCATCGAACCCGGGCTAGGGTATCTGCCTCATCATTGCCTGGTGAGGCTAATGGGGCATGTCCTGTGACATGATAAACAGTCACCTGCTTCTGATGCCCCAGATCCCATAGATCTTTCCATAGGGCCTGGCCCCACAATGGCCGATGCATAACTGTCCAGTCATTTAAATTCCATGTGGAAATCCACAGTGTCAGACCCCTGTACACAGCCCAACTGTCAGTACAGATTACTACAGGGGAAGGCTCATGGGCCACCACCATCCATACTGCTCGCAGTTCAGCCCATTGGCTGCTCTGTCCCGTCCCGGTTTCGAACCAGATAGTGTCTGTTTCTGGGTGTACAGCCACCGCTGTCCAAGAGGCTGGCTGGCCCCGGCTGGAGCCATCTGTATACCAGGCCTCTGCTGGAATCGGTGCTCGACCCTCCTTGTAGGGACTAGCTTCAGGTTCGGCTTCTATACAGGCTTCTGAATTTGGTTCCATACTAGTATATGTCACAGGACCAAGAACCTCCTGCAACTCCACCCTTAAGGGGCTAGTTGACAGGGTGCAGCGCTGTTCTAAGTATGCCCCCCACTTCGCCAAAGTGGGGCGTTTGAGCAGTGCCACTATGGGGCTTTGTTGTCCAGTCCCGTACCCATCCAGCTATTGGGTAGTGGTTCTCACTGAGACAGGGGCTGTGGCAGTTATACTTTCTGTGGCTAGTAAGGCTGCATATACCGCAGCTAACTGTTTCTCAATTAAGGAGTACCTAACCTCAGCCCCCTTCCAGAGTTGGGACCAGAACCCAATAGGCTGTCGTAGCCTCTCTGATTTCTGCCAGAGTCCCCACCCGAACCCTTCCTGAGTAACATGTACATCGAGCTCACAGGGTCGGGCTGGGTCAAAAACCTGCAAGGCCTGAGCAGTCTTTATAGTTCGTTTGGCCGTGGCAAATGCTGTGTCTGCCTCAGCTGACCAATCCCACCTGGCTCCCTTTCGTATTAACATATACAAGGGCCGTAAGAGCTGGGCCATGTGAGGTATAAATGCCCTCCAGTAACCCAGCAGACCCAGAAAGGCTTGCAGCTGCTTCACTGTGGTTGGAGTGGGGTAAGCTTGAACTTTATCTATCACAGCTTCAGGGATAACCTTTGTTTACCCGACCAAACAACTCCCAGGAACTTAACTGACAGTCCAGGCCCCTGCAGTTGCTTTCGTTGATTGCCCAGCCGCATGTTTTCAGGTGTGTTAATAAGAGAGGTACTGCCTTTTCCAGATCTGTAAGAGAGTCACTTGTCAATAAATATCATCAATATAATGGTATAAAACGCACTGAAGATGGCCTTTCCCACCGGGCCAAATCTGCTGCCACCAGCCCATGACACAGAGTCGGGCTGTGCAGGTATCCCTGTGGCAGCACAGTGAATGTCCACTGCCGGCCTTCCCAGGTGAAGGCGAATTGGTCTTGACTTCCTGGGGCTATATCTATGGAAAAAAAAGCATTTGCCAGATCAGCTACAAAATGGTACATTCCTAGCTCGTGGCTCAGACGATCCATCAAATCTGCCACTGAAGGCACTGCAGCATGCAAGGGGGGAACTACCTTATTCAATTCACGATAATCTACTGTCATGCGCCAAGAGCCATCGGGCTTCTTCACCGGCCACACTGGCGAATTGTAGGGGCTGTGGGCAGTACGCACAATGCCACTTTCTCCAGCTCTGATATTGTGCCTGTAATTTCTTTGTAGCCTCCGGGCAACCGATATTGCTTGGTATTAGTCACTCGCCTAGGGACTGGCAGTTGTAGGGGCGGATGCTTAGCATGTCCTCTCACCACTGCCTTTACCCGCGCACTCTAAGGCGAAACTCTCCGATTGTGGTTTCTAGCCATAAGCCACGTAGTACATCCACCCCCAGGATGTACTCCGGGATGGGCGATACATACACTTTATACTCTTTAGGGGGTAATCGCCCAATCCCCAGAGATAGTTTTACTGCTGTCACCTTGACACTCTGGCCTCCATAGCCATCAATATAACAAGTAGACCCATGAAATCTTCCGGATTTCCATAGAGCAGAGTACATTCTGCTCCTGTGTCTACTAGCGCTAAAACCCTTTGTACGTTAGTCGGGGACCAGTGAATGGCAAGCTCCACATGTGGCCTCCGGTCCCCGCCCGTCCCCTGTGGACGGGTTCCTTGGCCCTCACCCTATTCAAAGGATATCAGGCCATCACCCGAGGACGGGGCTGGCAGCAAGTGGTCTTCCAGCCGCAGGGCGCGTGCCTGAGGCCTGGGGTTTCCAGGCTCCCCTTGAGCAGCAGTCCTTTCTCATGGGTGTGAACCTCTGGTCTTCTCGCAGCTGCTGCCATAATTCCATAAATATGCATTGGCTGTGCGTCTATTTTAGTGCTATCTACGCCTGCTCTTATTAAATCCATCCACATTTGTTTACGGGTGACTTTTATAGGTTCTGTGATGCCAAGAGCCTCCTTGCCCTCCTTGGCATTCCTTTTGACCTTTCTGAAACTACCCGTATTCCTTTCTGAGAGCGCCGGCTCTCAACTTCTCCAAGCTGGCTATCATGGTGGTGACGTCATGTATCTGACGTCCCACATAGGGTGCTAGTACTGCCATGAGGGATCCAATGTAGAGGAGGGGGCATCCTTTAATACCAAGTCTCCTCATTCCTGCTGAACGCTCGTCGTCAGGACCACGCGTATTCACATTAAACATGGCCTGCCGCATCCCATTCCCGAAGTACCTGCCACCAGCTCGGCGTACGTCTGCCATCCGCTTACTGTCTCCGGCACATCTCCCGCATCAGCCCAGACTGTCCGTATGGCAGCCATTATCCACTCCAGGAGGGTGTGGTCACCCTGGCCATACCGCCGGCTGTTCTGCAGCCTCTGTCGCAAAGGATGGTGTGAGTCACGGAGGCCAGTCTCTCCATCTCTTGAGCCGTGCAAATAATCCCATCCACCCCCAGGTCCCATAAACGTAGCAGCCAGGCTGCCAAGGGTTCCCCTGGTTTCTGGCGGAACTGTTTGCCCAAGTCCACCAGTTCCGCCTGGGTGTAAGGTCTGTAGGTAGTAAATTCCGTCATCTGTGGTCCCGGCCTGACCCCCTGGGGCCATGGTCGCTGCCGCTTCATTTTCTGAGTCACCACCGGGCGGGCCGGAGCATGGGCCCGGCCTCCTCCTCCTCCCAGAGGAGTCCGCATCTCCGGGGTGGCGGGTTGGTTTACCACTGCCGGTTGGGACTCAGGCAAGAGGTTCAGCCTCCTCTCTCCTCTCCTGAGCAGGGTTCAGGCATCTCTGGAGTCGCAGGCTGGTTTGCCACCCGGCTGTGATTCGCGGCAAAGGGCCAGCCTCCCTCTCCTTCCTTCCTGAGACGGAGTCTGGCATCTCGGGAGGGGTGGGTCGTTTCTCCGAACTTCTTCCTCCAGAATCCTCAAATGTTGTTGCTGTATCCGCATCTCTTCTCGTATCTCTTCTCGCATCTCATCCAGTACTTGCTGGATCCTAGATTGCTCTTTCCGCCTGGACTCTCGCAGAGCCGTGAGAAACACCCATCCCACGGCTCCTGCCGTCGCGGGCACTGCATCCATCAGGGTTTCTTCTATTTCATACAGGGCCTTCCAACTGCCCCGGGGATCCATCTACCTCTGGCCATTCCTGGGAGGTGCCCACTGGGCGAGGAGGTCGGCCACCGGGTACCATCTGCTCGTGGCCGCATCCAGGGATCCCTCTCCAGATTTCAAAGGGTTTCGTCTGCGTAGAGCTGTCCTGCCTCGAACCATCCTGCCGACTACGCCAGTGTGTAAAGCAACCAACCATTCTGAGCAGGTTTATAAACGGTTCTAGCAGCCACATGCTCTTCGCCGTGGTTTGTAGTTGCTCCAAC